>NW_003852401.1:19638513-19730303 GCF_000181295.1 Otolemur garnettii | reverse complement strand
TACTCGGGAGGCTGAGGCAAGGGAATCGTCTAAACCCAGGAGTTGGAGGTGGCTGTGAGCTGTGTGACGCCACGGCACTCTACCGAGGGCGACAAAGTGAGACTCTGTCTCTACAAAAAAAAAAAAAAAAAGATATTCAATTCAGTCCTGACACCACTGTTTTTAGACCACAAGAATTCAAATCCAGGTAAGCTGACTCTAATACGTACTCTTTTAACCATCTTCTGCTACCAACTCAAAACAGTATGGATTATGCTTGACAACAAAGAATCCTCCTTACAGATGTAACTATACATCTTTGTGATGTTTCTAAGAGTTGTGTGCAGCCAGACTTATCAGAGTTCGGAATTAGTGCATTTCATAAACTCTAGTGATCTGCCAATCGAAAAACTTGAGTCACAGTCAGTAGCTCAGTGGATCCTTTTAAGGTGCTCTTTCACACAGGTGGATACAGGAGTCTCTGGAATTAAGATGCATTCTGTTTAGGTTCTGAGACGGGAAGTGGAAGGTGAATAGGTCATGGTGGCCTTTTTTTTTTTTTTTTTAAAGTTTAACTTTTCCTTTTTTGCTGTCTAGTCAGCCTCCTCAGTCTTCTGCTTCTTGGTATCAACATCATCCTCCTCATCATCTTCAGCTGCCTGTGTGCCCATGGTGGCCTCGGCTTCCTCATCTTCATCTCCGTCCTTTTCTTCACCATCACCTTCTTCCTCCTGGCCTTTGTCCTCATCTTCATCTCCCTCATTGTCAGCCCCCAAAGGCCAAAGATAAAAGGTTTCTTTTTTTTCCTTTATTTTTCTGTCTATGAAGTTGCTGGGTTTTTTTTTTTTTTTGGCCTGTTTGATGTATGTGTGAAACAATATTGTCCAACAATAAACCAGAATTTTATTTTGCTGAGTCATTCTAACAACAAAAAAAAGATGCATTCTGGGAGGATCAAAATGACGTGCACTTTTATATACGTTTTTGATCCATCAGGGAAGTCCTAAGAGCTCTAGTCTATACTTTTAGATATCTGGAGAACTTTTTTTTTTTTTTTCCTTTTCTGGAGAACTTTTGATGTACAGAACCCTGTTGGAATTGTTGGTCAGATCATTTCCTCTGGTGCAATCCTTTGCTGCAATCCTGTGAGACTGGGTAGAAACAACTTCAGAAATTTTACTTCTGGCTAGAAGGCTGCAGGAATTTGTTCAGCTTACACAAGTAAGGCAGCACAGCCAAGTTGCTGACAGCAGTGGCCAGAGGGTCCAGCCAGACTCCTAGGAATTCTAATTCAGGGGCAGGTCCTGTGACTCGGTCTGGGTTATCCCTACAGCCCAGAAGCCTCTGCCTGCCTGGAAAAGGATTGCGGATAATCTTCGATGATAACTCAATCATATTTTCCCCAATGCCTGGAGAAACCCTCATGGTGTACAATATTTAAATATAGATGCTTTCAGGCTCTTGTCAGAAGATGGGTTCAGTAATTAAGGAAAATAGGAATTTTATTCATATTCAACATTTCCCATATGTAATTATCCTCTTGAAGTCCCTTTGTAATTATTCTTTTAAAAAAAGATCTTCTGTATTAACATATTCAATCTAAGTTATTTAATTAGATGATGGCTCAAATTAGGGATGAATAAGTTTTCTATGTAACCTGCAAATAAGGCTGTTTTGTGCTTTGCTACATTGGTAGAGAGAATATCTAAAAAAGCGAGGGAGAAAAGTGGGATTGTACAGAGATTTCCAGATAATGATGCAAATTTCAAATCCGCACTTGAACCCCCTCCAGCTTTATGTCAAGGGCAAACACCAAGCTGACCACTTTGCATCGGCCAGCAACCCCCAGCTGCCTGTTGACTGATGCTTTGAGCCCCTACCATGCACCAGACAATTAGTAGGAGCTGGGGTGTGGTGGAGTAAAAACAGCAGGTGTAACAGCTTTTATAAGTTCATTGTTTGTGACAAGACAGATGTTAATCAAATAATCACTCAAGCAAGTGTTTATTTTCAAACACAAAGTGAGCATTAGTAAAAAAAGTAACATTCTCTGAGAGAGCATGGCAAAGGAGTGAGAGCTGGGAGATAATTCTCCATGGGTCCTTCATGTTTCCGCCGTCATGCCACAGCTTTTGCTCTGGACTATCTTCACAAGAACGTTGGTACAGTGAATAGCCTTAGAAGATAGGCTTCCCTCCAGGGTGCAGCTTTGATTCCTGACAGTACAACAGAGATAATGTCTCCCCCTGGACAAAGATTGGGCAGATTTGCTAGCAGCCCCTTTCTAAGACTAGGGGTTTCCTAAGATCAGGGTTCCTTAGTTGTGCTGTAGTTGTGTGATTATCTATCTAGGGATGTGTAGTTCCACATCTCCCTCATGGGACTTGTGGCTGTGTGTGTGGGAGGGGCTGATGCAGAATATGGAGCTCATGTTGCTAGCTGTGCTGTAATAGTCTTTTGTCTCTGATCCAGAAATCTTATGTCTTCTGCCGGCATCCATGAAACTGCAACAGGCTAACTTATTAGCTTGCATGTATATCCCAGATCTCCCATAATTCTTGACACAAAGGAGAGGAGGACTACAGTATCACTCACACAAAGCTACTTGTAGGCTCATGGGTATTAAGATAGAAAGCAAAGGTGGGTCACTGGGCAGGGAGTAAACCAGCCCTGAGAGCAGCCACCCTGCCAGCTCCCCCACTTACACACCGCAGAGCTCAGAGTCCTGTGTTTCACTTCTGCTGTGGGGCACATAAAAGGGTAGAGAAAGGACAAGGTACAGGACTGCTACCTGTTTTCATTAATATTAAGCTAACAGGTGGGAGCAGATCCTTCTCCCCACTCTTCATCAGGAAGGGATGGGGTCCTTAGAGACCAGTGAGATATTTATCTGGAAATCTCTGTACAATGAAAGTTTCAGAATCTGAGACTATCCCTAACTTCTGAACTCAGGACCTTGCCACCCCCAAACTTCCAGTTTCCATTTTGTGTGTGTGTGGAATATGAAGGTATTGGTTTCTTGACCTTGCGCAGGCTGGGTGGGCATGTAGCACCGTCCTACCCTGACAGGTATAGGGAGTTGAAAGTAGTGAGGGGATGAGGTTGGGTGGCAAAGGAAATAACAGCTGGATCTTTACTTGATTTTCTCACTTCGGCAAGTCCCTAAATGCCTTTTTGAAAAGTGCTTTTCCTTATTTTTGTAAATTTTCAATTTTTTTTTCAGTAAGCATTTCACAAAATAATTTTGTATTTAGTACAAAATTTGTCACCAGAAGACAGAAGCAAAGGAACCTTGGATGGTGATGGGTGTGCAGGGTTTCCCTCAGCCTCCCTCCAGACACCTGGCTGCCCTTTAGAAGCCACAGTGGATACTCAATTAAAGCGATGCCGGCCCCTTCCTTCCTAACCCCAAATCCTTGGGTTACCCTAAACCTATACCCCAACCATGGCATAGATAGACAACATGACTCTCTGGTTTGAAGAAAAAAAATATATTTGGGAAAAATAAGTATCCTTGATTATTTACAGCAGAGATCATATTCCTTAGAGGATGTACTAGTAAAAGAGTTAATGGAGTTTTCCTGAAACTAAATGAAACTTTTTTTTGTAGCAAAATTCTCTTTTCAGGAGAAAATAAAGAAGACAAGGAAACATACATCTCCAAAGACAGAAGCTAGATGGTGGAGACAGTGTCCTGAAGTTCTGGCATTACTGGGTCATCTTGATGGGTCCTAGCCTTCCTCCGTGAGTGATGGGGCCAGAGGATTCATGATAATGGGCAGAAAAAGAATCAATAATTTAAAAATGAATAGTCTTCCCTGCTGATCTTACTTTCAAATGGCTTTGGAATTTGAATTTATACCAAACAGTCTGAGAACCCCCTAATCCAAGAAATTAATTAGATATGTGTCCAGGTTGGCAACTGCTCCTAAATACCCAGGAGAAATCAAGACAAATCATCTCAATCCAAGCCCCTCAGGATCCTCAGAGTTAAATGGTAATGATAAAATCAGAGGAAAATCAAGTACCCATGTAAGGAAGCAGACACGTAAGCAGCAGGCAACACTGACTGCAAATTGCAGGAAAACTATGCAAGACTGCAGAAAGAAGATTACTAACTCCTGTATATAAAGAGTGTGTGTTTGGGGCATTCCAAAAGTAAAATAAAGGATCAGAATTCTGACAAAATAACATTATCCAAAAAAGATTAGGTACTTCTACCTCCCAGAAGATGGAATATAAATGCTTTCCTCTAGTTCTCCTGCTAAGTATAGTTCTGGACATTTTAGGTAAAGCAGATGTAAGTGTCTGAAAGGTGGACAGAAGAAGCTGTATGGACTAGGGTCTTTGGGACTTGAGGAATAACGTGGCACAAAGGTGAAGATCCAAGGGGATTCTCCCACCCACTGGCTATCTACAGAGATGAGTGAGGAGCATGAACTTTCACCCAGTCTGGAAGCAATGTAGCGCCTCTCTCCTTAGCTTGCCACAGTGACATTAGAGAAGGGCCGCTGAAACTAAAGATTTAACTAAGGTCTGATCTCAACATATACTCACAATATCCAGGTTATAGTCTAAAATCACTTAGCATACCAAGAACTTTATATGAGAAAAGATGATCAGTGGATGCTAATAGCAAGATGACACAGACGTTAAAATTATCTGAGACTTTCGTCATCATCAAAGTGCTTCAACGAGAAGTTATAAACATACTTAAAATAAATAATAAAGATAGAAAGTCTCAGCAAAAGTAGATAATCTCTGTAAAATTAAAATATAAGATGTAAGGGAGAACCAAATGGAGATTTTTAGAACTAAAAAATACAATTACAGAAATGTCAATGGGTAGGCTTGACAGCAGAATCAAGGCATTAAAAGAAAGACTAAGTGAACTAGAACAATAGAAACTCTGAACAGAGAAAAAAGACTGAAATAAAACAAACAACTGAGTCCCTCAATCACCTATGAAAATACAACGAAAGACATTTATGCCATCAAATCCTGAAAAGAGAAATGGTGAAGCCGAAAATATCCAAGGATATAATGGCTGGAAATATCCAAAATTTGACATGTGACATAAAAATACAGATTTAAGAAGATGTGTAAACCCTAAACAGGATAAATTAAAGAAACACATGCCAAAATACAGCATAGTCAAACTTCAGAAAACTAAAGACAAAGTCTTAAAAGCTTGAGAGAGTTTTGCTTATAGGAGAAAACAATCTGAGTGATAGTGACTTTCTCATAAGAAACCACGAAGACCAGAAGAAGTAGCTCAATATTTTTCATGTGCTCAAGACAAGAAATTATCAACCCAGAATTCTATATCCAGCATAAATATGGTTTAGGATTGAAGGGAAAATGAAGACATTTTCAGATGAAAGAAAACTAAGAGAATTTGTCACTGGCAAACCTAATCTAAAAAAAAAAAAAAAAAAAGGCTAAAAGAAGTTCTCTAAACAGAAATCTCTAAAGGAAATCACAAAAGAAAGAATCTTAGAACACCAGGAAAGAAGAAAGAATATAATAAGCAAAAAGATCTGTACTCACAGTACATATTTCTTCTCTTGAGTTGTCTAAGTTATGTTTGACTATGGAAGCAAAAATTATAACAGTCTCATGTAGTTCTAAATGTAGGTAGAGGAAATATTTAAGATAATACATGGGAGAGGCTAAAGTATATAAAAGGATATAAAGTCTGCATACTCCATGGTGTACAAGCTGGTAAATATTTTACCAGTAGAGTCAGAGAACTGAGCATGGCCTGGGCCTTTTCCACCTCTGTACTGCAGCACAAGATGCAGCATCTTGCATGTTATAGATAATCCCAAATTATTTTATGGATAAAGTAGTGAGCAAAGAAAATACAATCTTAAGGTCGGAAGCTGAATCAGTTGGTTCTTTCTAACAGAAATCTGCCCATTAGGCAGTTTTACTCCAGACAGACAGATATCCCCCAGGAAAGACTTAGAAGGGCAGGCATTAGGAGGCAGCTAATAATTAGGCTCCTTCAAGAGGAAATCACCCTGAGTGCTGAGAACTTCTCAGAAGCCTTTGAAACACATCAACAGCAGTATAAGAAAGCCAGGCCAGCTGCTTTCTGGGTGCATTTTCATTTGGGCCCCAGCATTATTTCCCATAGCTTAAATTCAGCTTGTTCTGCACTTTCAAACAGCTCTTAGTTTTTTTCAGGACATACTCCTTTTTTTCCTTAAATTTTTATTTTCTTATGTCTGTATGTATTTTAGAGATGGGATCTTGCTCTGTTGTCCAGGCTGAGGTGCTATGGCATCATCATAGCTCACTGTGGCCTTGAACTCTTGGGTTTAATCCATCTACCCACCTTAGCCTCTTAAAGCACTAGGTTTGATTACAGGTGAGAGCCACTATACACAGTCTCTTTTTTATTTTTAACACTCACATCTCCAACACATGTTTTTGGGAACAGAGTGGATTTGGGGAGAGAGGAAAATATGGGCCAGGGAAGAATTATGGAATAGAGAATAAATAGACAGTTGACCTTTGGATATCACGGGCTGAAACTACACAGGCCTACTTTTATGTAAATTTTTTTTGAATAAAAGTTACACTGAGTGAGCTTGCCTCTCCTGGCTTCCCTTCCACTTCCATGGCTCCCACCCCTGAAATAGCAAAACCAACCCCTTTCCTTCCTCCTTTTCCTCCTCAGCCTACTTAATGGGAAGGTTAAGGAGATAGAGACCTTCATGATGATCCACTTCATTTAATTCATAGTAAATACTTTTCTCTTCCCTGTGAGTTTCTTAATAACATTTCCTTTTCCCTAGCTTACTCTATTGTAATAATACAGTATATTATACATACAACAAAATATGTGTTAAATAACTATTTATGTTATTGGTAAGGCTCTTGGTCAATAGCAGGCTATTAGTAAAGTTTTGAGGGAGTCAAAGTTATATGCAGATTTTCAACTGAGTTTGGGGTCCATATCTCTAACCCCTGCATTTTCCAAGGCCCAGTTATAAATTTAAGCTATTTAGGTTACTGTTTTGTAACCCCCACAAACGAGTATAGAGACTGCTCTGTACAGCACAATGCAATATGGGTTTAAAGATGAAGGTGTCTCTTAGAAAGATTGACAAGTGTGGTCTCTCAAATTTGGAACAAGGCAGCAGTCCTCGTTTTTGAATGGATCACTGGTAGTGTGGCGTCCAGTTTGGTGTCGTCTTTTTCTAAGAAAAAGAAAATCCCTCAGAGCCCTATCATGGGGCAGTCACACGATTACTACTGATGAAATCACTTATGTTCCCTTCTGAGATCACTCAGCTTTCCCATTTTCTGATGTGGATAGTGAAGGTCTGCCCTGGTGTCTAAAGCTCAGTCACAGAAGTTTATAGCCACAGCACCTGTTTATGGCCTCCCTCAGGGGAAGGGTTTATATGTTTCTTTGTCACAGGTAGAACAGACATTTGATGAGAAGCCCCTGGGTGTGACGCAAGCCCCTTCTAAGGGGAACTTGGGGCAGGATGAGGGAGAAAACAGAACTGAAATTGATCCGGGGTGTATTGTAGCTGAAAGCTGCCTCTAGGACCTTTAGCCAAGTCCTTCTAATATAGAAAGCATCAGAAAGTTGGGACCCTGGGTTCAAGACTCTGACAGGCTGTGAGACTTAAACCTCTTGGCAATTCAGTTTCAAGATCTATGAAGTGCTCCCTCAGCGGGCTGGATGCAATGAGCTGAAATGTGCAATAATCGATATCCAGGGAGGAGCTCCCAGGTGCTATGGCAATGCCTCAGTCTTGAGGGATTAAGATCCCTACCTTTCTGCTCTATCTTGTCAGCATGTTTTGCCATTTCCAATGTCATCTCCTGGTCCCAGATGACTTTAGGAACTTAAGCCTCCTCTTTGATTTTTGGTAGTAGGAAAGAAGAATGGGGCGGGTTGGGGGGAGGTCATATCCTACTGTAGAGTCAGCTTCCTTTAAGGATATTAGCTACAAGGAAGACTGAGAAATGTAGTCTTCTAATTAGGCCTACAGCTGGGTCCAATGTGAGTGTGGAAGGGCAGCTCGGTGGGGAGGAAATGGTACCGGGGACACTATCAACAGTTCCACAGGAGACACTCAGCCTGGATAAGGCATAGTCATCAGGGGTCAGAGGGCTGAAGCTGTCCAAGAGAAGGTGGATATTTTTCCTATAGAAATGTGGTGTTTTGATTTTTACTCTGTCAGTTGATCATAAACATATTTTGCCCCACAGAAGGGACTTTTCTCAAGCTCTATTTGGTCCAGTGTGAAGATAGGAGATTTATGTGGAAAACAAACAACTCGGCTGGCAGCTGGGCACACATAGTAAATTACTGCCAGGTTGTGGGTAACAGCAAAGTTGCTCTGGGCAGTAATTCCCATTTTTCTTCCCTTTTTTTTTTTTTTGAACATAAGGCCACAGAAAGTCCTTCATAGTGACAGTTGTTTTAGCACCAGGGTTCTGAGTGGCTGACTGGTGGAGAATTCCAGAATAGATTGTTATTTGCCATTTCTGTTATCGGAAAGATGAAACTAGGACAAGAGAGGGACATTTTAGGTGGGAATTTCAACTATAAGGCTTGAGATCTTCCCCACTTCCTTCTCTTCTGCCCTGCATATCCAATCAATAACACTGGCGTGTTTTTTCCTTTCAAATATCTTCGACCTTCATCCTTCCTCTCTGGTCATGTGTCCCATTCCCTCCTAACTAAACTTCCACACTCATCCACTCATCCTAACTAGGCTACCTATCCTCCAGGGCACATAGCGCTTCATGAAACGTATTTTTCTTTCTGTTCCCTATCTGCTCAAAACTCTTCTACTACTTTCCCTTTTTTTTTTTTTACCTGAAATTATCCATTATTTTTCATAGTCACAAAACTGTGAATTATTGGGGATGAAGGCGCAGGTTACTCAGACTGGCAGTGCTAGATTTCTCTGTAAGATAGCACAGCTAGGCTTTATTTTCTATATTGATTTAAAAATAGTTAATATTTAACCTTTGTCATGAAAGAAATGGAAAAATTTCCTGCTTTGTCTTTTATGTAGCTATTTTATGTATTTTGAACAGTCCTATCAGTTTTCAGGGGCGTGTGATTCAACTGTATTTATCAAAGCTCTTTGAATGTAAGGGCCAGAAACCCCACTCAGTGTAGGTTAACCCTAAAGGGGTCACGTAGACTCTCATAGCCAAATTAAAGGAAGGGCAAAAGCTGACACTTTGGGTTTCTTGCAATAAGAAAGTTGAAGGCCCTTGGGGCTCTCTCTCCTGTTATTTCTGAATTTGCTTCTCTCTGCCCTGCTTGTTGCTTTCCCTCACTCTCAGAGAACACTGTTAGGCCATTGGGTAGAGCTGGAATATGATCTATAAAGACTTTGGGCTTATATGTCCTTATAGCTGTGTAATCATTCAGGAAAAATGTACCAGGGAAAGACTCTGACTGGCCCAACTACAATCCCAAGAGCATCTCTGTGGCTTGTTACTATAAGAAAGGGATGTGGTATGTTAGATTGGCAAAAATAGTAGCCACTACAAAGTCTATCCTAAAAAAATTGACGTTGTTTTGGGAAAGATGAAGAATAGACCTACTAAAACACTCCGCAGCATGGACACATCTCCAAAATACTAAGTTGAGTGAAAGAAGTCGTACATAAAAGAATTAATACTGTACCAATATTGTGCTGGTTATTCACGATCCTCTTGTGTTTATTGTTGCTTGTGATGCAACGTGCACTCCCTGTAGACAGCGATCGCCTCTTGTACTCTCCATTAGATCAGGTCCAGTCTAGTAACATGAGGAAGGGTTAGCTTTGGCTCATTAGACTCACCCATTCTGCGGAAAGAGATCATAAAGTTACTGGGAACACTTTTGTGTGAAGATCTCAGACCTTCGGGGGCCAAGCCACTGGGTTGTCAAACACTTTCTAGAGCAGCCTATACCTGATGGCACCTGGAAATTGCTGCCTGTCCCTGCTAAGCCCAACTGGGGCTGGTGAGCTTGTGTTCTAGTTCTCCTTGGTCTGACAGGCAGCCTAAACTACATGTGTGGCACCAACGAACCCAGAGTGATGGTAGTTATTATATCCCAGTGTTTCTGCCTTGGGGCCTGCTGAGAAGCCTATTCACTTACTGTCTCCCAGGGGACCTTCCCTCTGATTAGGGTTACCCCAAAACCTAGTTTTAGGAAAATTCACAGCGCAGGACACCTGAGCTGAAAAGGCCAGTCAGGAGGACGATCTGGGATGAGCTTTACCCTGAGAGTTTTGGCGTTGAGACCATGACAGTGGCTAGGTATGAAGTCAGACTACTAAATTCAAATCTTGGTTCTACAGATGATTAACTTTGAGATTTCTGATAAATTATTTTATGTCCCTCAGTTTCCTCAGCAGCAAATAGGGATAACCAGGTATACTGCTAACCTGCAGTGATCTTGACAGTTAGTGAGGCCAATCACAGTGGATATAGGTTATAATCCCTGAAGTGGGGAGCTGGGGGCCCCTGCTAACTCTGCTGTGCCAGGTCCTCAGCGAAGGGCTCAGATAACCATTGTGGCTGAGGACACACAGGGGGTCAAGTTTTGAGTTTTTATCATAAATACTCGAATATTTTAAACAATTGGCTAAATATCAACCCTGGGGATAGTAATTGTACTTCATATGACTCTTGTCAGGACCACCAGTTGTGCAAGCCGTGCATTGCTCAACCCCAGGAGCAGAATTCCCTCTGCACTAGTGAGACATGTGGAATTATACATGCATAATGGCAAATTTTCAGCAGAAATCAGTAAAGCATCTCAAGGAAAGAGTGTACTCGAATTTGCAATACATTGCCACATGGATTAGTGAAGGCCGTGGCTACTCTGAGTATTAAATCAGATAATCCATCCCAAGTGTGTAGAGTACTGTGGGTGTGTAGGATACCTCCGTGGAGATTAGTTGCTACTCCCTGTAAATGAAGGGCTTTGACTCGCCGACAGCATGCCCACAAGTAATTATTCATCATTCAGCTTCAGGCTTGTACCACATTATCTGCTATGTTAAAATTTATCTTTTAAAAAATTAGTTCTCCCTTTATCTTTTTCTTCCAACACTGCAAAATTTTAAACATTCATAAAAGTTGAAAGAATGATACCCTGAATATCCACACACCTACCATCTAGATTTTAAAATTAACGTTTCACTGTATTTGTTTTGTCACACTTTTGTCTACCTGTTCCTCTACCTGTCCATTAGTTTTATCTTTAGGTGCATTTCAAACTCGGTAGAAGGTATCAGTGTACTTAACTATTAAATTTCAGCATGCACATCAATAATTAATATTTGTGTATGGGGGGTTTTAAGGTAAAATTTACATCTAGTAAAATCCATAAAGTTCAAGGATATTATGTGATAAATTTTGATACATGCCTATACCTATGTAATCTAAACCCCTGTCAAAATGTAGAACAGGCTCGTAATCCAGAAAGTTCCCTGATGCCCCTTTGCTGTCAATGACTACAACCACTTCTCTGATTTTTTTCACTACATATTAGTTTTGCTTGTTCTAAAACTCTATGTGAGTGGATTGGTACAGTATTAATTCTTTTATGTAAGACTTCTTTCACTCAAAAAAAAAAAAGACTTCTTTCACTCAACTTAGTATTTTGGGGATGTATCCATGTTGGTGAGTGTTTTAGTAGGTCTAATCCTTCCAGTTGAGGCGTTGTATTACATTGTATGAGAATAACACAGTTTGTTTAACTATTCTTTTGCTGATGGACACCTGGAATGTTTTCCATTTGGGGCTAGTATGAATAAAACTGCTATTATCATCTAGCATGTGACTTGTGTGTGGACATATGCTTTCGTTTTGGAGGATAAATATGTAGAAGTAAAATTTCTGGGTGATAGGGTAGGCACATGTTTAGGTTTTGTTTTTTTTTTTTTTTTGCAGTTTTTGGCTGGGACTGGGTTTGAACCCGCCACCTCCAGCACATGGGGCCGGCACCCTCCTCCTTTGAGCCACGGGTGCCGCCCAGCCTATGTTTAGTTTTTATAAAAAATTGTGAGACCTTTCCCCAGAGTGCTCGTACCATTTTGTGTTCCCGCCAACAGCGTGTGAGTGTTACGGTTGCTCTGCTTCCTTGCTACCATTTTGTGTTACAGTCCTTTGCATTTTAGCTATTTAGTTGGAGTGTGCTGGAATCGTGGGTTGAATTTGCATTTCTCTAATGACTAACTTGAACATTTTTTCATGTGCTATTGGCCATTCATAGACACGTGTCTTCCTTTGTAAAGTGCTCAAATTTTTAAAAAAGACTTTAGAAAGCTTTTTTATTTTGAACTAATCTTAAACTTACATAGAAGTTGTAGAAATAGTGCCAAGTTCCTGTATATGACACATCTAATTTCTTCTAATGTTAACATCACATGTAACCATAACACCGTGATCAAAATTAGGAAATTAACAACAACACAATGCTATTAACTGAACTACTAACGCTATTACTGTTGCAATCAGTACAACAGTTTTCCAGACGTTTTCTGGAAAAATTCCCAGAATTTGATCTGCGATCCCACCTTGCATTTGTTGTTTCTTATGTGCTTCCCCGCCCAAAATTGAGTTGTTCAATTTATCATTAAATTCTAGGTGTACGTCATATATTCTGAATACAAGTTCTTTGTTAGACATGTGCTATGCAGGTATTTTTCCCGGTATGTGACTTGCCTATTCATTTTTTTTTAATTGTTTAGGATTCATTGAGGATACAAAGAATTAGGTTACACTGATTACATTTGTTATATAAAGTCCCTTTTATGATTGTGTCCCGCTCCTAAGAGGTGTGTCATACACAGTGACCCCCACCCCCGTCCTCCTCCCCTCTCCTCACTCCCTCATTCTTCTGCTTCCCAACTTGAATTGATTTGAGTTTTTCTCTTATGAGGGTAGGTATTAGATCATCTACTGCCTTCGTATTAGAATTGAGTACTTTGGATTTTTTGCTTCTCTATTTTTGTGATACTTTACTAAGAAGAATGTGTTCTAACTCAATATAGGTTAATAAAAAAGATGTAAAGTCTCCACCTTTTTTTTTTGTTTATTTGTTTGTTTTTGAGACAGAGCCTCAAGCTATTCCCCTGGGTCGAGTGCCATGGCATCACAGCTCACAGCAACCTCCAACTCCTGGGCTTAAGCGAGACTCCTGCCTCAGCATCCCAAGTAGTTGGGACCAAAGGCACCCACCACAATGCCCAGCTATTTTTTGGTTGCAGCTGTCATTGTTGTTTGGCGGGTCCAGGCTGGATTTGAACCCGCCACCTTAGGTGTATGTGGCTGGCGCCTTAGCCACTTGAGCCACAGGTGCTGAGCCTCCGCCTTTTTTTTAATGGCTGAATAGTATTCCATGGTATACATATGCCACAACTTGTTAATCCATTCCTGGGTTAGTGGGCATTTAAGTTGTTTCTACATTTTGGCGATTGTAAATTGAGCTGTGGTAAACAGTCTAGTTCAAATGTCCTTATGATAAAATGATCTTTTTTTCTTCTGGGTAAATGCCTAGTAATGGAATTGCAGGATCAAATGGGAGGTCTAATTTGAGTTCTTTGAGGATTCTCCATACTTCCTTCCAAAAAGGTTGTATTACTTTGCAGTCCCACCAGCAGTGAAAGTGTTCCTTTTTTCCACATCCATGCCAGCATCTACAGCTTTGAGACATTCTGATGTGGGCTATTCTCACTGGGGTTAGGTAACATCTCAGGGTGTTTTTTTTTTTTGCAGTTTTTGGCAGGAGGCTGAGTTTGAACCCACCACCTCCAGCATATAGAGCTGGCACCCTACTCCTTTGAGCCACAGGCGCCGTCCCTCAGGGTGGTTTTGATTTGCATTTTTCTGATGATCAGGGATGACGAGCACTTTTTCAAATGTTTGTTAGCCATTTATCTGTCTTCATCAGAGAAGATTCTGTTTGTATCTTTTGCCCAGTGGTAGATGGGATTGCTACTCTTTTTTTGTTGATTAATTTGAGTTCTTTGTGAATATCTTTTCCCATTCTGATGGCTTTTTGCTTTACTTGTTGTGTCCTTAGTCGTGCAGAAACTTTTCAGCCTAATTAAGTCCCATTTGTTAATTTTTGTTGTTGTGATAGTTGCTGAAGTCTTAGTTATAAAATCTTCCCCCGTCCAACATCATCAAGAGTTTTCCCCACACTTTCTTCTAAGATTTTTATCATTTTGTCTCTTAGATTTAAGTCTTTAATCCATCTTGAGTCAATTTTTGTAAGTAGTGAAAGATACGGGTCAAATTTCAGTCTTTTACATGTGGTTATCCCTCCCTCCCTTCCTCCCTTCCTTGTTTCTTTCTTTCTTGACAGAGTCTCACTCTGTTACCCTGGATAGAGTGCTGTGATGTCATAGCTCACAGTAACCTCAATCTCCTGGGCTCAAGTGATCCTTTTGCCTTGTCCTCCCAAGTAGCTGGGACTATAGGCACCTGACCCAACACCCAGCTAATTTTTTAATTTTTAGTAGAGACAGGGTCTCGCTCTTGTTTGAGTTCATGTCCAACTCCTGAACTCAAGTATTCCACCTGCCTCTGCCTCCTAGAGTGCTAGAATTACAAGCAGGAGCCACCGTCCAGCCCACCTATTCATTTCTAAACATTGAATTTCATACACAGATGTTTTTAATTTTGATGATCTAATTTAGCAATCTTTTTCTTTTATGGCCATTTATTTTCTGTGTTCCTTTTTAGAAATTTTTGCTTACCCCCACACTGTGAAAATATACTTCTGTTTTCTTACAGGAAGCTTATAGTTTTAGTGTCTATATCTAGATTTATAATCCAACTCAAATTAATTTTTATGTATGATGTATAGTAGTTGTTCAGCCTTATTTTTTCCCATATAGATACTCAATTCCTCTATTGTCATTCATTAAAAAGATTTCCCTTTTCCCACTAAATTATTGTGGTTCCTTGGCTAAAAATCAAATTATTTTATAAGTTTGGCATTAATTTTTCTATTCTTTTACCAGTATTGCAGGGTCTTCATTAGTATAGCATTAGAGTCAACCATGAAGTTGGTTAGTGTAAAATTCTCTAAAATTGTTCCCTTTTTAGGTCCTTTGCACTTCCATATAAATTTTGGGATCAGCTCATTGATTTCTACAAAAAAAAGACTGGCATTTTTACTGGTTTTTGAGAAGAAATGGTATCATAAAAATGTGGTCTTCCAATTCATGAATATGATGAAATTTTCAACAGTACTCTAAATATTCCCCACATTTATCTTTATCAATCTTCTTCCTTAGTTTCTCTCTGCTGTGTTTTGTCATTTTTAGGTCTTGTACATCTTTAGATACATTCATTCCTAAGTATTTCATATGTTTTGAAGCTATTGTAAATAGAATTTTAATTTATGAAATTTTACTTACCAACTGTTTTTTATATATTTATCAATACATATTTTATGTGTTTGTCAATATATAAAAGTACAATTGATTTTTGTATGTTGACTTTGCAAAATTCTCTTAATAGCCCTAAGCTTTGATTTATAAATCCTTTAGAATTTTCTAAATAAACAGCCATGTCTTCTGTGCATAGAGATGAAGAGTTTTACTTCTCTTTGACCTTGATGCCTTTGTGTTTACTTGTCTTACTATATGAGGTAGGAACTCTAGTACAATACTGAAGAGAAGTAACAAAAATATTTTCTCCTTAATCTTATGGGGAAAGCATTTAATATTTTACCAATGAGCATAATAATTATTTTTTCCCCTTAAATTAAGGAAAAAAGATAAAGATAGTTCTCTTTTGTTCCTAATTTGCTGAGAGATTCTAGCATAATGGACATCGATTTTGTCAAATATTGAATTACTTTGATTTTCCAGTGTTAGACCAACTTTGTATTTCTGGGATAAACTCCAATTGATAATGATGTATCACTATTTTTAATATATTGAAGGTATAGTAAAATTTCTTTGAGGATTTTTTGTCTATGTTTATGAGGGATATTATTTTGTAAATTAAAAAAAATTGTAATTTCCATGTTAAATTTTATATCAAGATTACATGAGCAAGTAAAACAAATATTGAAAAGGAATCTTTTACTTTCTATTTTTTGAAAAGGTTGAATTAGTTCTTTCATGACTCTTAGAATTTACCAGTAAAATCAGTTGGGTCTGGAGTTCTCTTTGGGGGAAAGTTTTTGATACTAGATTCAATTTCTTTAACAGATATGAGAATAGTCATATTTATATTTCATTTTACATAATTTTGTTAAGTTCTATTTCTCAAGGAATTTATGTTTTTTCTAAGTTATAAAAATTATTTCCATAAAGTTGTTCATACTGTTTTCTTTTTGTCCTTTTAATAAGTCTATAAGACCAGTAGTGATAGCCCCTTCTTTGCTGATATTAGTAATTTGTGTTTTCTTTGTTTTTGGAAGATTTTATTTTTTGTAGAAGTTTTATTTATTTATTGGCCATTTTGTAAATTAAATCATAAAGAGGTAGATCATGTATACATTAATGCAAAATGGGGTACAGTGTACTGATTTCATGTACAATTTGGAATGCTTACATCGTACTGTTTAATATAGCCCTCATCTCATTTACTTAATTATTGTGTTAAGACACTTATACTCTGTAGAAGTTTTAGGTTCATAGGAAAATTAGGAGGAAGATACAGAGTTCCCTTATTATTGGCTGTCCTTATGTTTCCTCCTGCATTTCCAGTGTACCCCACTAGAGTGGTACATTGTTATAATTGATGAACTACCTTGACACAGCATAGTCACCCAAAGTCCATAGGTTACATTAGGTTCTACTCTTGGTGTTATATTCTATGAATCTGGACAATGTATAATAACATGTATCCATCATTAAACCATCATACATAAAATTTTCACTGTCCTAAAAATTTGCTGTGCTTTGCTTATTCATTCTTTCTTCTACCCTCAAACACTAGCGGCCACTCCTCTTTTTACTGTCTTCATATATAGTTTTACATTTCACATTTAATCCATTTGAGTTAATATTTTAAAAAGTGTATGGTCTGTGTCTCGATTCATTTTTTGCACATGGATGCCCAGCTGTGCCAGCACCATTTGTTGTAAAAACTATCTTTGCTCCATGTGTCACCTTTGCTTCTTTGTCAAAGATCAATTGACAACACTTTTTGTGGTTTCTCTATTCTATTCCCTTGATCTATTTGTGTATTCTTTCATCAATATCCTCATTTATTGATTACTATGCCTTTATATAAGTCTTTATCTTCTTGTTCAATATTGTGTTGGTTAGTTTGGGTCTTTTGTTTTTCCACATAAACTTTAGGATCAATTTGTTGATATCTACAAAATAACTTACCAGGATTTTGACTGGGATGAAATGTATAGATCAAATGGGGAAGAACTGATGTCTTGACAATACTGAATGTTCCTGTCCATGAATATGGAATATCTTTTCATCTATTTAGTTTTTCTTTTGTTTTTATAAGATTTTTGTACTCTTCCTCTTATACATTTTGTATATATTTTGTTAGATTTTTACTGATAGGATTTTTAGGGGGTAATAAAATAAATGGTATTGTGTTATTAGTTATAAATTCTATATGTTATTAGTTATAAATTCTATATGTTCATTGCTGGTATATATTGTGATTGTCTTTTTTATATTTGCCTTGCACACTTAAACCTTGCTATAATTTCAAATTAGTTTAAGAAGCTTTTTTTTTTTTTTTGGAGATTATTTTGGGTTTTCTACATGGACAATCATGTCATCTGCCAACAAAGACATTTTTTATTTCTTCCTTCCAAATATTTATACATTTTTTCCTTTTTTTTATTTATTGCATTAACTAGAATGCTCAGTACAATGTTGAAAAGGAGTAGAAAGAGCAGACATACTTTCTACCAGATCTTAGTGGTAAACTTTTGTACCTGATCTTAAAGGTAAAGCTTCTAGTTTTTATGTCAAGTTGAGGAAGTTTCTCTCTATCCTTAGTTTTCTAAGAGTTTTTTTTATCATGAACAGGTGTTGGATTTTGTCAAATGTTTTTTCTACATCTAGTGAAACGATTATGTAATTTTTTTCTTTTACCCTGTCTCATGATGAATTACATTAATTAATTTTCTAATGTTGAACCAGACTTACATAACTGAGATAAACCCTATTTGGTCATAGTGTATAATTCTTTTCATATATTATGGAGTTCAATTTGTTCAATATTTTTTGAGAGTTCTTGTATCTGTGGTCATGAGCAATATTGGTCTCCTGTTTTCTTGTAATCTTTTTGTCTGGTTTTGGTGTCAGGGTAATACTGGCTCCATAGAATGAGTTAGGAAGTATTCCTTCTACTTCTGTCCTCTGAAAGAAACTGTAGAGCATTGAAATGATTGTAGAACTCATGAGTGAACTCACCTAGGCTGATGCTTTCTGTTTTGGGAGGTTATTAATTATTGATTTAATTTCTTTAATAGATATAGGCCTATTCAAATTGTCTGTTTCTTTTTGGGTTTTGTTGGTTTTCTCTATTGAGTTCCCCTATTGTTTTTAATTTCACTAATTTCTGCCTATTTCTTATTTCTTTTCTTCTGCTACATTTGATTTAATTTCTCCTTATTTTCTAGGTTCCTAGGTAGAAACTTTGATAATAGATTTCAGGTTTTTCTTCTTTTGTAAATATGCATTCAATGCTATAAATTTGCTTCTAGGCACTGCTTTTGCTGCATCCCACACATTTTATTAATTGTGTGTATTATTTGTGTTTTCATTTTCATTGAGTTCAAAATATTTTTAAATTTCTTTTGAGATGTCTTCTTTAACCCATATATTGTTTAGAAATATACTGTTTAATCTTCATGTATTTTGGTATTTTCAATTATATTTCTGTTATTGATTTCTAGTTTAATTCCATGTATCTGAGAACAGACATTGTATAATTTCTGTTCTTTTAAGTTTATTAAGACATGTTTTATCATTGAACACAAAATGTGGTCTCCCTTGGTGTATATTTGATGTGAGCTTAAGAAAAATGTGTATTCTACTGTTGGATAGTCTAGATGTTAATTATATCCAGTTAATTTATGGTGGTGTTGAGTCAGCTATGTCATAAGTGATTTTCTGCCAAGAGTGTTGAAATCTCCAATTATGATGGTGGATTCATCTATTTCTCCTTGAAATTCTGTTTGTTTTTGTCTAATCTAGTTTGATTTTCTTTTGTTAGGTGTATACATGTGAAGGATTGCTATGCCTTTTTGAGGCATTGACCTTTTAAAATCATTATATAATGCCTTATTTATCCCTAATAACTTTTCTTTGAAGTCTGCTCAGTCTTAAATTAACATGGCTACTTCTACTTTTTTTTAATTAGTATACAGAATGACAAATCTTTCTGTATTTATTTAGTTTTTTTCTATATGTCTTAATGTTTAAAGTGAATTTCCTATAGACAACATATAGTTCAGCCTTGTTTTCTGATCCACTCTGACAATCTCTTAAGTAGTTGCATTTAGACAACTGACATTAAAAGTAATTATTGATATGGTTGGATTAATATTTATCGTATTATTACTATTTTTTGGTTGTCCTTGTTCTTTGTTTCTATTTTTGTTTTCCATTCATTTTTCTACTTTTTGTGGTTTTTAATTATTTTATATAATTCTCTTTTCTCTTTTGTTAAAGCGTATTATACTTTTTAAAAACCATTTTTAGTGGTTTCCTTAGAATTTATAATATACATTTGTAACTAATCCAAGTCTACTTTCAAATAACACTATACTACTTTATAGGAAGTGTGTGAATACCTTATAACAAAATAATCCTAATTTCTCCCACCCATGACTAGTATCATTATTGTCATTTATTTCACTTATATATAAGCATATTTGAGCAAATGTATATGCAGTCATTCTTCAGTATATGTGGGGGATTGGTTCCAGGATTTCCAAATCCATGCATAGTGAAGTCCCACAGTTGACCTGGCAGAACCCACGTATGTGAAAAAGTAGACCTTCAAAACATGTAGGTTTCACATTCTAAGAATACTGTATTTTAGATTGATGTTTGGTTGGTAAAAAGTCTACGTATAAGCAAACCCACACAATTCAGACCCATATTGTTCAAGGGTCAACTCTATACACACACACACATAAGAAAATTTAATACAATTGTTACTGTAACAACAATTTAATACATTGTTATTATTATTACCTGTTAGATCAATTAAGAATAAAAAAATGTTTTTATTTTATCTTCACTTACTCCTTCTTTTATGCTCTTGTCTCTTTGTACAGATATAAATATCTGACCTATATTATTTTCCCTCTCTCTCAAGATCGTCTTCAAATATTTCTTATAAGACAGGTCTACTGGCAACAGGCTTGTACAGTTTTTGTTTGTCTGAGAAAGTATTTATTTATCCTTAACTTATGAAAGATAATTTCACAGGGTAGAGAATTCTAGGTTCTAGATAGGTGGGTTTTTTTTTTCTCTTAACTTTTAAAATATTTCACTTCATTCTCTTCTTGCTTGCTTGGTTTGCTCCTTTTTATGTGCGGTATTTCCCCCCTCAGGCTTTATTCAGCACTTTTTCCTTATCTTTGATTTTCTGTAGCTTGGGAATGTGATAATACACATAGGTATAGTGTTTTAAAAAATGTGTTTATGCTCCTGGTGTTCTCTGAGATCCCTGGATCTGTGGGTTGGCATCTCACATTAATTTGCAGAAATTCTCAGTTGTGATTGTTACAGGTATTTCTCCTGTTCCTGTCTCTCTCTCCTTTCCTTCTGGTATTCTTATATGTATTTTACACCCTTTGTAGTTGTCCCATAGTCCTTGGATGTTTTGTTCTGTTTTTGTCATTGTCCTCTTTACCTTTCAGTTTTGAAGTTTTCTACTGCAATATCCTCAGTCTCAGAGACTCTCTCCTCAGCTGTGTTCAGTCCTCTAATAAGCTTTTCAAAAGTGTTCTTGTTCTTCATTTTTTTTACAGTGCTTTTCAACTCTAGAATTTCATTGTGGTTCTTTCTTAGGATTTACATTTCCTTGTTTACATTGTTTATCTTTTTTACTTTTACTTCTACTTTATCCATTAGAACCCTTAGCATGGAAGGCATTGGGAACTCAGCAGAGTGCAGCTGTCTAGTCTGTTCCTGGGGCCCGGGGACCGTGGTACATTAGTGCTGCAATGGCAGAACAGCAGCCCTCCTCCCGAGGCCTAACAGATGAGGCCGCCCTCAGTTGCTGCTCCGTGGACCCCAGCACCACGGATTTTCTATTGCAGCAAACCGTGCTATGAATGAATGATCCTAAGAAGTCACTGGATTTTTATACTAGAGTTCTTGGACTAATGCTACTCAAAAATTAAACTTTCCTACTATGAAATTTTCACTCTATTTCTTGGCTTAGGAGGATAAAAATGACATCCCCAAAGATAAAGATGAAAAAGTAGCATGGGTGTTCTCCAGAAAAGCTACACTGGAGCTGACACACAATTGGGGCACTGAAGATGATGAGGCCCAAAGTTACCACAAATGGCAATTCAGACCCTCGAGGATTTGGTCACATTGGAATCGCTGTTCCTGAAGTACACAGTGCTTGTAAAAGATTTGAAGAACTGGTAGTCAAATTTGTGAAGAAACCCGATGATGGTAAAATGAAAGGCCGGGCATTTATTCAGGACCCTCATGGCTACTGGATTGAAATTTTGAATCCTAACAAAATGAGAGCTATTGTTTGGTGCTATGAAGAATGCTCCTTTAAGATTTCAGTGAAGACAGATTGAAAAAGGAAACAAAGTGATTGAGGATGCTCAGATAGCAGAAGCGTCTAGAACTTATGGATCATTATTGCAACTCAAATTATTCTTAAATCTATTTTCCTTTCCTATTTCACCTGGGTTTTTTTCTCCTAACTTTTCAGTCATTCTGTTTTTTAAAGTAATGCTTTATCTTATGCCCTTGAATATAGTTGTGTTAATTTTTAGTTAATAATTAGAACAGTTCCCTTCAGAGGCTGTATTTACTTGCCTTCTATCTCCTAAATAATACTTCTCTTCAGGTCAAAAAAAGAAAAAAGAACCCTCAGCATATTGACTATGGTCATATTAAGTTCCTAATGTGATAATTCCAACAACCCTGCCATATCTAGTTCTGGTGCTTATTTTGTCACTTTGAGTTGTATGTTTTCTTTTGTTTATTTTTTTCACTTTATTATGCTTTGTAATTCTTTTTTCTTTTTTTTGCTAGTCAGGCATGATGTTCTGGGTAAAAGAAACCACTATAAGTAAACTTTAGTGTTGTGACAGTTTATTGCTGGGGGAGGGAAACTGTTCTTTAGCCTGTTGATAATCATGGTCTTTCAGTAAGCCTGGGCCACTAAACTGTGAATTTCACAAGTGCTTCTCAGTTTTTTCTCCTCATTTAGGTGAGATAATAGGGCTAGATGGGGTGGAATTGGATATTTCCCTTCTTTCAGGTAAGTTAGGCTCTGATCATACCCCAGCAGTTTAGGTTCTCAATACCTAGTTTCTCCTAAGGACAGACCTTGGTAAGAACAGAGTACTCTGGTTTCTTTCAAGATGGTTATTTACCCCTTTCTCTTGCCCTAAGCATAAGGAAATTTTTCTTCTGCGTGCTGTGGCATCTCAGCTCACAGCAACCTCAAACTCTTGGGCTTAAGCAACTCTCTTGCCTCAGCCTCCCAAGTAGCTGGGAATATAGGTGCCTGCCACACGCCTGGCTATTTTTTGCTGTCATCGTTGTTGTTTAGCAGGCCTGGGCTAGGTTTGAGCCCACCAGCCCTGGTGCGTGTGGCTGGTGCCCTAACCCGTGAGTATCAGTGCTAAGCCCATCCTGGAGTTCTTTACTGTCAGAGTTGTCCATACTGCGTCTCCAGCAATGCAGTAATTCCAGCTCTGGTTTTCTTCCCTTGGCATTGTTTCCCATGGGGGATTTCACTGTACATCTCTGCACTGCTAAGCCCTATCTGTGGGTGTTTGCTCCGTATTTGCCTGTCTTTCTAATCTTGCCCTGTGTCCTCACCTCTCTTAAAGATTCTTTAAAGTTGTTGAGATTTTAGTCTGTGTAGGTTTTTACTTACTAGGATGAGGTAGGAGCTTCTAAGCTCCTTGTGTGGGAACCAGCAACTGGAAGTCTGTCCTCTTTTTGCCTTGCCTAGAGATTTACCAATTTGCTGGTTGTTTTTCAAACAATAGAATTTACTTCTACTCTTTATTATTTCTTCATTTAACTTACTTTGGGTTTGTTTTTCTTTTTTTGGCCTTTATGCTAGAAATCTTATGCCACAGAGTTTTTATGACAGATTATTTTTAAAAATATGATTATAACAATATCTCTCATCCCACCTGCTATTCTAGAACTTTATACCATGTTCCATTAGGAGTGAAAGTCTAATTTTACTTCACTTGAATTTGGGGGTGGCTTGTGATTCACTTGTAACTAATATAATGCAGAGGAAGAGATGCTTTGTGACTTTTCAGTGAGTTTATGAAAAGTGATGGAGCCTTGTCACTAAGTGTTATTTTTGGAAGCTAAGTCTTCATATAAGAAGTTCAACTACCCTGAAGCCACGATGCTTTGAGAAAGCCAAGCTCTGTGCAGAGGGATGTATAGGTCTTCTGGTGGGTGGTCCTAGCTTTTGAGTCCTCCCTGCCTGACAGACAGAGTGAGTGACTGAGCTTCAGGATGATTCCAGTTCCTGTCTTGGGTCCACACCAACGTTCAAGTGGTTTCACCTGATGGTCCTCTACCTTCCGGATGCTGTAGTAGCCCCCAGTTCAGCACCCGATGTGATGCTTTCTGAGGCCTGCCATCCAGAAAAAGACGATATAAACAACAAAACTCACCTAGGGCCAGTTCATTCTTCCCTGTGTCAACTCTTGTCTATTTCTGCCTTCTTTTGGTGACTCTAGTGCCTTTGAGTGGATTGGATTGAAAGAAGCTCCTCAGCTATTACCAGACATGAAACTCAGCATAGATCTTTTAAATCCATGAAATTATATTACCTGCTATGTTAACAGAAATTTAATCTGTTTATTGCAAATACTTAGGATTTGTTACAATTTCATTAAACATTTTTAGAAAAATTTTTTTTGCATTCATTTGAAACTTTATTTTTTTTTATTTTTATTATTTTCATTTTTTTATATGATTTTTAAAATTAAATCATAGCAGTGTACATTAATACTATCATGGGGTACAGTGTACTGTTTCTGTATACAATTTGAAATACTTTCATCCAACTGGTTAACATAGCTTTCATGTCTTTTTCTTAGTTATTGTGTTAAGACATTTATATTCTACAATTAGAGAGATTCACATGTACCCTTATAGGATGAACCATAGGCATGATCCCACCAATCACCCTCCCTCCCCCCACCTTCTCCCCTCCCCTCCCCTCCCCTCCCTTCTCCCCTCTCTCCATGTTCCTGGGTTAAAATTGGGTTATAGCTTTCCTATGAAAGCTATAAATTAGTTTCATAGTAGGGTTGACCTACAGCAAACCCACAGCCAATATCGTACTGAATGGAATTAAATTGAAATCATTTCCACTCAGATCAGGAACCAGGCAAGGTTGCCCATTGTCTGCATTGCTCTTTAACATTGTAATGGAAGTTTTAGCATTCACAATTAGGGAAGAAAAGGCAATCAAGGGTATCCATATAGGATCAGAAGAGATTATTTCAATCATTTCACTCTTTCCAGATGACTTGATTATATACCTGGAAAATACCGGGGATTCTATTACAAAACTCTTAGAAGTGATCAAGGAATACAGCAGTGTCTCCATTTACAAAATCAACACTCATAAATTGGTAGCCTTTATATATACCAACAATAGTCAAGCTCTCTATTCTGTTTACAGTAGTACCAAAGAAGATGAAATAGCTGGGAGTCTACCTAACAAAGGATGTGAAAGACCTCTATAAAAAGAACTATGAAACTCTAAGAAAAGAAATAGCTGAAAATGTTAACAAATGAAAAAACATACCATGTTCATGGCTGGGAAGAATTAACATTGTTAAAATGTCCATGCTACCCAAAGCAATATATAATTTTAATGCAATCCCTATTAAAGTTCCACTGTCATACTTTAAAGATCTTGAAAATTTATTGTATAAATTTTCATTTCTTTTAAAGATTACAAAACCTGTTCTATGACAGGAATACAAGCAATATTATTCCAGGATTATTCATGGATACATCTTAAAGAGCTTAGATTACACAACAATAGTATGATTCGAAAACAGATTAGACTCTTCAGTAAAACAATTTAAAGTGTTCAGTGATATTTGATCCTTTACAAGCATTTCATAATTATGGCAGCGGTGCCAAACATCTGATGTGATTTAACCACCAATAAAAGGTACAATACGTGAAAACTCATGATATGGTACCTCAGGCTTCTGGCATGCCTTACTAGACAGAGACTAGTATAAAGTAAGATCATATATAACAGTAGAAAAATATTTGTGATTTTTTTCTTTTTTAAATACTGTTTAAGTAGATACCCACCCCATTTCCACCCATGGCCAAAATGTAAAATAATTACATCTTTTTGGTGTACATGTTCCCTTTTGTTTAGGGCAACAGTTAAGATAAACTAATACATGTATATTCCTTAGCATCATTAGTGATTATGGGTGATGAATTTTTAACTCTTAAAATTATATACATTTTTAGAAATTTTTCTTTTTTTAAAGATATTGTATTCTTTTTTAAAAAGACTTTTATTTTAGAATATTACTGGGGGAGTTTTTCATTTTCAAACATATTAGGAATCGTACTTTGAAAGCCTAGGTCTCTATCTATCTGATTGAGTAGAGGTCAATTTCAGCTGCTCTATCTGCCTCTGAATTCACCTTAGAGGTCCTTAGATGACGGGCCTGGGAAGCCTTAGCAGAGTTACTTTTCTCTCTGAGTATAATCTTAGGAGAGTATATATAGCCCAATAAAACCAACAAACAAAATAGAAAAAGAGAAAAGCCTTAGAAAAGGCTTCTAAGATTCAAAGGAAAGGAAATCATAAACTATTCTCTAGCAAGAGGTCCTTAAAATCACAGGCTGGAGGCTGGGCCAGTCGGGGGCGCCCTTGCTGGTGGTCAGGACTTCTGCACCAGCAGGGCATTTACCTCCTTCCCTTCCCCCTCCAGGCTGTGCTGGGCCTGTCCCAGCAGTGCTGAATGCTGCCTACTTTTCTGTTATGTTTTGTTTCTGCTTGGAATATTTTTGCCTCAGGTAGAAATATTATGTCTAGTCCTCCTCCAGGAGGTAGGGACCAGAGATGGCATTGCATGAAACAAAAAGTGAGGCCTGCCCACTTAAAGTCACTTGGAGCCTATTATAATTGATTTATTTATTTCTTTAGTTTTTATCTTGTTTTATTAAATCATAAACACATAGATCATGTATACATTAATGCATTTATGGGATACAATGTGCTGATTTCATATAGAATTAAGAACGCTTACATCACACTTGTTAATATATACCTCATCTTGTTTACTTAGTTATTCTGTTAAGACATTTATACTCTATACCAATAGATCTGACATGTACCCTTGAATTATGCACCATATGTGTGATCCCACCATTCACCCTCCTTTGATCTGACCTTCCTCCTCCTTCCTCTTCCCCCCTCCTCCCTCCTTCATCTTGGGCTACAGTTATAATCTATTCTTCATGTGAAAGTGTGAATGATTGTAAATTAGTTTCATAATAGTGCTGAGTACATTGGATATTTTTTCTTCCATTCCTGAGATACTTTACTAAGAAGGATATGTTCCACTCCATCCATGTAAACATAAAGGAGGTAAAGTCTCCATCTTTTTTAAGGCTGCATAATATTTTATGGTATACATATACCACAATTTATTAATCCATTCATGGGTTGATGGGCACGTGGGCTTCTTCCATGACTTGGCTATTATGAATTGAGCTGCAATGAACAATCTGGTGCAAATATCTTTGTTATAAAATGGTTTTTGGTCTTTTGGATGTACACCTAGTAGAGAAATTGCAGGATCAAATGGCAGGTCTACTTTTAGATCCCTGAATGTTCTCCATATTTCTTTCCTTAAAATCTTTAAAAGGGACATATTAACTTGCACTCCCACCAGCAGCGCAGAAGTGTTCCCTTTTCTCTATGTCCACGCAAATATCACCCTGATCCCCAAACCAGGAAAAGACCCAACAAGAAAAGAAAACTACAGACCAATATCTTTAATGAAATAGATGCAAAAATATTCAATAAGATCCTAGTAAACAGAATCCAGCAACACATCAAATGAATTATACACAATGACCAAGTGGGTTTTATCATAGGGTCTCAAGCTTGATTCAATATATGTAAATCTATAAATATAATAAATATATCACATAAACTAAAAAACAAAGACCATATGATTCTCTCAATAGATGCAGAAAAAGCTTTTGATAATATCCAGCATCCTTTCATGATCAGAACACTTTGAAAAATAGGTATAGAAAGAACTTTTCTTAAACTGATAGAGCTCATATACAGCAAACCCACAGCCAATATCATATTGAATGGAGTAGAATTGAAAACATTTCCACTCAGATCAGGAACCAGGCAAGGTTGCCCATTGTCTCCACTGCTTTTTAACATTGTAATGGAAGACTTAGCCATTGCAATCAGGCAAGAGAAGGCAATCAAGGGTATATAAATAGGGTCAGAGGAGATCAAACTTTCACTCTTTGCAAATGATATGATTTTATACCGGGAAAACCCCAGGGACTCAACCTCAAGACTCTTAGAAGTGATCAAGGAATACAGTAGCATCTCAGGATACAAAATCAATACTCACAAATTAGTAGCTTTTATATATACCAATAATAGTCAAGCCAAAAAACCAGTCAAGGACTATTCCCTTTACAGTTGTGCCAAAAGAGATGAAATATTATAATTTATTTAAAGTGCAATTCTGTTCCAAACCTGAAGTGGGGATAATGGCTTAATAGGCACATAAATGAGTGTTGAATTGTGCACAACTGAAAAGGGACCCACGATAAAAGTGGAGAAAGGGTAATGATGCAGACGGAGGACCAAAGTTTCTGATTAAAGTCATACCTAATCAACCATGGAGGTTATTGCCAAGAATTTGGAAGCTATCTTCTCACAGGGAAATCTGCAATGTCGAGTGTGCAAGTGTGTGCTCAGGAGGATGAGTGGGCGTGGGAAGATATGAGAGAACAGGGTGACTACAGGGATTGGGGGGAAATTTGGGAATCTTCCTACTCACCCTTTT
This sequence comes from Otolemur garnettii, assembly GCF_000181295.1. Classification (NCBI taxonomy): domain Eukaryota; kingdom Metazoa; phylum Chordata; class Mammalia; order Primates; family Galagidae; genus Otolemur; species Otolemur garnettii. The sequence continues at coordinate 19,702,054 of NW_003852401.1, read as the reverse complement.
TTGTTTTATTCCTATAACCTTTTTCCTCCCTCTCTTTTTGAACTAAAATCATGGATCTAACTTACAATGCATTGCAAATAGTCAAGATTTGGATTAAAGAAGCCCTACCACTTTCTACCTGTATGGCTTGATTTTTCTAATCTGAATAATGGGAAAGTGATAAGCAAAGTTAAAGAATTCTTGTGACAGAGATAAAGGATCCAGAAGTACTTGATACAGTGTTTGCCAATCATGGCTGCTGAGGCTGGCTTGGTTAATTCTCTTCTCACCCATATCCCCTATTTGGCCAGGCCAGTTTCTTTTACTCCCAGTAAAAGTGTTAATTGGGCTTGTTATTAGTTTTCTAACATTTCTGTGTGGCATAGAATTACAGACTCACATAATTTTTGATGTGGAAAGGATCATAGAGTTTAAGAGACTTGCCCACCATCTTTCAATTTGTCATTGAATTATTTATTTAACACCTGCTAAGTGCCAGTCCCTGTGCTAAGCACTGGATAGAGCAGAAAGACAATATTGACCCAGTCCCTGCTGTTTGTGGAGTTTATAATTTCTCATGGGAAAAGAAATCTTAAATAAAATATTATACAGATTAACTAATCAATAAGAACAGGGCCAAGTGGTAAGAAGTGAAAGGCTCATCATGTGAGTACATTGGTGAACTTGATGTAGATTTGGGTGTAAGGGAGGGGAGCCCCAGCACAGTGGCTTTGGGTTGAGATCTGAAGGGTGGGCAGGAGTTAGCTTAGTGAACAGTGGGAGGAGAAGAGGGGGGCACATTTGGGAAACTAACAAGTGTCAGCATAGCTGGGCAGGGCTGGGATGGGTGGGAAGGGCTTGAGGGAATTGTGTAAATTGATGATTGGAAGCTGTTGAGAGAAGCTCCAGAGAAGCTGGAGATGACGGAGGCAGGGGCCAACTCAGGCCATAGAGGAGTGTCATGGGATCTGACAATGCAAGACAGAAACAATGTACAGAATTGGTCTTCCTTTCCTTAGGTCTTCTAAATGGTTCTGTGCTAATCTCCATGGCAATCCAGGGCTGGGACATCTTATGTAGTTAGATAAACACACAAAGCTCGTTGAGAGGCTTGAACTACTCCTTGAGCAACATTGACCAAAGTGTATACTTGTATTACTGCATATGCTGTTTCAATTTCTTTCTGAAGTATCTCCAGTATAGCCTGTTTTCTATGGTACACCACATCCTTTAACACCCTAATAGGGATGGTAAGTCAAGAAGTGTTAAGGCCCCAATAGGGTTGTTAAGTTGTTAAGTCAGGAGAACATGGGGGAAACCCAACCACACCTCTTTGTCCCGTTTATTTTCCTGGCAACTTCTCACTGAGATAAGCTCTCATGTCTCTATGCATAAAGCTCTCATGTGTCCTTTGGTTTTGCTGTTTTAAGAATGCATTGTGGCTGGGAGTGGTGGCTCAACACCTGTAATCCTAACACTTTGGGAGGCCGAGGCAGGTGAATTGCTTGAGCTCAGGAGTTGGAAACCAATCTGAGTGAGACTGAGACCTTGTCTCTACTAAACATAAAAAAAACTAGCTGGGTATTGTGGTGGGCACCTGGAGTCCTAGCTACTCAGAAGGCTGAGGTAGGAGGATTGCTTGAAACCAGGAGTTTGAGGTTGCTGTGAGCTAGGTTGATGCCATAGCATCCTAGTCTAGTCTGGGGCAATAGAGTGAGACTCTGTCTCAAAAAAAAAAAAAAAAAGAATGCATGGTATGCTTGCTCTGCTAACTCCTGTCTGTCTCACAAGCACACTGTTTGGTAGACTCTGTGGTGAGCATGTAATCTGATTCAGCACCACAGCAGGACTTGTTGCTGTGTGAGTCCTCCCAGATCCTCTCCTGTGCACATCACACACAGCACCATGTGTCTCCGACTTATCACAGCTGCATGTAATTGTTAGGCATGCTGGAGGTTCAGTTGCATACTAACACCACCATTATCGTATGTTCATGATGTTCTAGAATTTCAAATACCGCTTCAAAATGGTCTTGTGCTCCTCCAATGACAACCATACTACCACCATTTTTTTGATTGTCCTGCCTGTTGCACAGTGACACTATCTTTCCTTTAATTAATGCCACCTGTTGAGTGAACATCATATTACACATTGCTATTGTAATTCAATTCAACAGCTCTTAAAATGTGGATACATTTTTTTTGGCATTCCCGGTAGATCAGTGAAAAATCAAACAACGAATCCAAGTTCTCTTAGGATGTCTTTCCACTTAGAAACTGGCAAGAATAGAATGTTGACAGAAAATTGTACAGATTTTTGTTTTCTTAAAAAACAACTTTCTTAACCTGCTTCTGAGAATGGTCTCAAAGCATGCTTCTTTAGAATCTCTGTACGCAGTCCATGCTACCTGCAGGGACTCCTTCACAGAAACCCATAAACAACTCTGGAATTAAATTAGCCTCCGGCTATCTTAAGCAAATATCCTATAAGGGAAATTGTGTTATCTAACTGACCAGTTGATTCTTGGCTTTTTTCAGCTTCAAGAAAGAATTTAAATGGCATCTCTATGTGTTACTCTCATTTCAAATCCTCTGGAGCAGATAAACATTATCATGAAACTGGCCAAGGATGAAATTTAAATAAGTAGTGATTGGAAAGGATGACAGTAAGAGTTTCCAGCCCACAAAAACAGACAAATTAGCTTAATTAACTGCAAAATTTGGAGGACAAAGATATGGGGGAATTATTTATGTCGATGTGTAATGCATGCTCAATAGTTTTGTAAACAAACATGTGAGAGGAAAAGAACTCTACCAATATAATTATTCCTTACAAATGCGCCATCAAGGAGGGATTCGGAGCCAAGAACCTGCTTTTCTTCCTGTAAGTTGCTGTCACCCTACGTGGCAGTAGAGATGGCAGACCTTTCCTCACCTAAGTGGGTATTCCTCTGTTGTGCTCTCATATCATAACACCTCTCTGACTTTGGTGGGAATCGTGATGGCTCCTCATGTAGTTGAATCTTTGAGTAGAGAAAGCAGAGGCAGCTATATTTCCCTGATGATTGGGAGAAAAAGACTTTAACTAGATAGCAGGGCATATCACAGAACAATGGGAAGTCATACAGTGGCCCATTAGTTAGCAAGAGGTATCTCCAGAACAATGTGGATGGTGCAATTCCACAGCTTCCCCTCCCCCATCATGAAACCTGGGTGTTCTTTAAATGATTCTGTTTGCATGGGAATACGTGTGCACAAATAGATTTCAATTTGCTCTTTGTTAGTCTAGTTTTATAGATGAGGATTCATTATGATGTAGTAGATTAGAGAGTAGTGTGCTTTAGAGCTAGAGAACTGGGAAAAGAATTTGGGAAGGCCAGGTTGCAAGGTAGTTTATAGGGAAAAACCTATTAATTTGGCCTTCCCACCAAGGCAAAATTAGAAGGAATTTTGGAAGGAAGGAAGGAAACTCTCCTTTCCTCTTCCTTCTTTCCACATACCCCTACCTCTGCTCTTTCTCTCTCCTCCTCTTCTTAGCTCTCCTTGTATCAAACATCTACCATTCCTTCTGGATCAGCTGGAGCTGTCAGTCACGACGTACTCTGGCTCTAGACTCTAAGTCAGACGCTGGCCAGTTGTAATACCCTATTTCTCTAGATACAATGGTTAGCTCTAAAGCAAGGTTTATAAATTCTTTAATTCCTATTAGTAAAGTTTATCATTTAAGCAGCACCCATTAGATTTCATTCTTGGGAGTGGAATATAGACACTAGAAGAGGGAGCTTCTGTCTTCTGGAGAAGATAAAGTAGGAGGAAGCGACTCTATGGCTGTTACTTCCATCCTTTTTGCAACCTGCAGAGATGCCAAGCTGAGAAGAGTGAGTCAGATATTTTTTGCGTAGTTGAACACTTGACTTCAGTCTCTGAGGCTCTAGTTTTTATAGTCCTCCCTCCTTCCCTTTCTTCCTCTTTCTCTTCCTTCCTTCCTTCCTTTATTCTTTTCCTCCTTTCATTTGATAATCTATTATTGAAAATTTCTGAGTTTCAGCAATTTTCCTAAGGGTAGGAGAAATTATAGTGAATAAGACAGACAAGATCCTAGTTCTCTTGGTCCTTACATACAAGGGAAAAAAGGCAACAACAGCTCAGTAAGCAAATGAATAATTATAATAACCAGGGATAGTGCTAAGTGCTATGAAGAAAATAAAACAGAGGGTGATGTGATTAAAACCTGACTCAGGGCAGGGAGGACAGCCAATTTAGCTGGAGTGTTCAGGGGAAGCTTCTTTGAGGAGGTGATAAATGAGCTGATGTCTAAAGGACAAAAAAGATCTGACCATGTGGAAATCTGGAAGGTGAGGAGTCCAGCAGAAGGAATAGATAGAGCGAAAGCCCTCCAGAGGAAAAGCTCAGGGTGTTAAAAACAGAAAAAATAAGCCCGGCAGACAGTAGGGAAGCAGGAAGGAGAACGTGGAATAGGATGAGGTTGGAGATGATGCAGGATCTTTCTGTCTTGACGTGTAGTCCCTGGCCGGGAGAGGAGATTTTATGCTAGGAACTAAGGGGAGACTTTTAAAAGCTGGAAGATGACATTATCACATTAGAATTTAAAAAGAACTACTTTGTCTACTATTGAGAATAATTATAAGGAGGAAAAAGTGAAAGCCAGAAAGTCAGCTCAGTGTTTGGCTCTTGCAAAGCGAGTGAGAATATGGTTCTGTTATTAACACACAAACAGTCCTCACATTGTTCTCCAGCATCATGAATGTCATTCAGGACCCAGGCTCTGAAGTGTGTTATGTTCAGTGTATTAACTCGGTGTTTAGGCCCCTGTTTTCTTGTTTACAAAGTGGCTGCCTCAGTTCCAGGAATCTCACGCAGACACCCATGGTCTAGTTGATGAAGGGACTGCTCTTTAGGGATCCTCTTTTTATTAGCATAGAAAATCCCTTTCCAGAGCCTCTTTCCAGCCCGGAACTAGGAATGGGTCACATGCCAAGGAGGAATAGAGTCATGGTGGTTGTATTGGACCCACTGTGGTTCCCTCTTTTTCTATAAGCACACAGGAGGAGGGTGAGCACACCTGAACAAACTCAGGATTTAGCAACAAGGAAGGAGGGAGGAAACTAACAGTGTCTACCATGACTGATTTGATTACTGTAAATAATCCAGATAATTAAAAACAACTTTTACAATTCCTTTTTCTGTCATCTCGGGCTTGAATGGGGCTGGAGGCCATGACTGACAAGTCTGTTGTTATGTTTTGTGGGTTGGTCCTTCTACAGCTTCCATGAGACTGTTTCCAATCATTACTCTCCTGGTCCATTTCCTAAACTCTTTGTCTTTTTCCTTTTGCTCATCTGCATGTTCATCTTCAGTTTTATATGTTGAAGACCAGAAATGAAGGTCTCACAATCAGGTTTGCAAACTCATCCTAGGCAAAGTGCTTCATACCTCATTGCTAAGTATCACTATGGTCACTTTTGAGTACTCCCCTTGGGGAGCTATGCACTAATGCCACTGTGTTCTCCACCCCTCAGAGCAATTTTGGAACTCTTCTGGAATGGCTATCAGAGCTGTCATCCTATTACTCTTGAGGTTCTAAATGTCATCAAATGTCTTCCTTACAATATTTCCTCTAGCTTTGGCTGAAGAAAAAATTAAGCAAGGGCCAGATCAGCTGAGTAGGGAGGGTATTCTGATGAAGTCATTTGTTTACTGGCTAAAAACTCCCTCACAGACAGTGCTGTGTGAGCTGGTGCACTGTCGTGGTACAAGAACCATGAGTTGTTGGCCAACATGTTCAGTTAAGACTTTCCTGTTTCTCTCTTGATGTTTACTTGGTTTGCTATGCTTCTCATAGTCTGCTGACAATTGTGATGCACAATTCAAAAAACTTTTGCAACGTTTTCATCAGTTCTTCTTGTTACAGGCTGCTCTTGTTACAAGCATCTTCATCAGTGATGCTTTCTCTCTCCCCACTGAAAAATGTTTAATTCACTTGTACCCTGCCATTTTCTTCATGGCATTATCCGCATAAGCTTGGACTAACATGTCCTGATTTCACGTCCACTCTTGCCACATTTAATAAGAAATTTACAAATGTATGTTTATTGCTCTAATTCCAGGACTGACGTTCTTGCGATGGCACACAAAGGCATGCAACAATGGATGCCACTCAGCAAGACACAGCCACATGTTGACATGAACACAACTGTGAGACCCTGATATACCAAGGCTATGAAACCTGATCGAGTTGTTTGTACAGCACATGGTGGCAAGTTCACAAGCTTACTTGTCAGACTGGGTAGTTGCTTTCTTTCCTGAACTCAATGGGCATTTTTTTTTTTTTTTCTCTGATTGTCCTTGATCTGGGTCACTTTGGTAAGGTCCTGGTTTAGGAACTTCGTCACCAAGCCCTGTCCTCTCCTACTGTTCTCATTCTTGCTGCTGCTTCTCTCCCTCACCACATGCTTTATCCTCTAGTCAGCTGGAAGACAGTTAATTTTTAGGGAGCCCTCCACCCCACATAGAAGTTTTGGATTCTTTTCTGAAGCCAGATTGCTACTTCTGTCCTATGGGCTGTCTCATTGTCCTTCATCACAGGCCCATGCAGTCACTTCTTACTGAAGTTAGTCTGACTTTGATTTCTATCACTTGTTACCAGTGTTCCTGACTAAATATATTTGCCCTGCATAGACTGCATTCTAGATGGGGATAGAAAGATAAGTATAGATAAGTAAGGCTTAAAAAAGAAGATTGCCTTGTCCTATTTAATCAGCTGAGTCAGGGACAGTGCTGGGCAGAATTTTCCTCGTTGTCAGTTTTGTGGTCTTTTACTTTCTTGAAGATATTTTCATGAAATATCTTTCTCTAACCAGCTTCAGTCTTCATGTGAAATTATTCAAGTCAATGTTTGACTTCCCAAGGGAAACAGGCAATAGTAGAGTCCACTCTTATACATAACTCCTGGTACTCTAGTGTCATGCTTTCCTCAGTCTCTCAAGCAGACATCCCTTTTAATTGGATACTGTTTGACTTCATGTACAAATCAGGTGAGTAGCTCCTCAATTGGAGAGATTGAGGAAGAAATTAGAAGATCCTTTTGCTTTCTGTCTCTCAATAAGCGGCTGAAGTCACATCGTCCCTAAAGGAAGCAAAATCCAACTGTTATCTGGGGGAAGAGGGAGCAAGAATGCCCAGCAACTCATTATCATATTAGTTTGAATTTGTTTATCACATTAGCTGGTAAATGAATCACTCAAAATAGTAAGTGGGGCATACTTCTTTTCTTTCTTTCTTTTATTTATTTGTTTTTCTGAAACAAAGTCTCCCTTGGTCACCCTGGCTAGAGTGCAATGGCTTCATCATAGCTCAATGCAACCTTAAACTTCTGGGCTCAAGTGACCCTCCTGCCTCAGCCTACCAAGCACATGCATGCGCCATCATGCCTAGCTTATTTTTCAATTTTTTTTGGTAGAGATTGGGTCTTGCTGTTGTTCTGACTGGTCTTGAACTCTTGAGCTCAAGTAATCCTTTTGCCTTGACCTCACAGAGTTCTAGGTTTACAAGTATGAGCTACCATGCCTGGCCAGCCTAGGCACATTTTTATAAGACTGATGGTTGAGAGATCTACTGTTCAGGACAAGCTCACAGACTCTTGGGGTTAGAAGTTATTTTCCAATTTGCTTCATTTTCTGCTTAAGACTTTGTAGTCCAGGAATATGTAATTTGAGGTATAGCTTTTAGAAGGGTCACAGATACCTTAAAATACCATGGAAAATTTGGGTCTGAGAAACTTTTGATAGAATTTGCCATGGCTTAAATGTGTCCCTCAGAGTTCATGAGTTGGAAACTTAATTCCTAATATACCAGTGTCAGGAAGTGGAGTCTAACAAAAGGTGATTAGATCATGAGGACTCTGCCCTCCTGAATGGATTAATGTCATTATTGTGGGAGCAGGTTAGTTATCAAGAGAGTTTTTGTCATAAAGACAAGTTTGGCCTTCTCTGGCTCTCTCTCCTGCCTTCCCTCTGACCACATGATGCCTTTGACCATGTTATGACATGGCAAGGAGACCCTCACCAGATGCAGACCTCTCCTTGATCTTGGACTTCCCAGCCTTTAGAATTATAGAAAAGACATTTCTTTTCTATATAAGTTATCTAGAATGTGGTATTGTTCTTCCAATACAAAATGGACTAAGGCAGGGTTAGTGGGATTCATTAGATTCACAAATAGCTTCTATAACTGAAATGGGTTAACCTCACTGAGGCCCAGCCTCACCCTCTGCTTTGGATGAATCCTCACACACCAGAGCCCAGAGTACACCATCTCTGGAGACTTCCCCCTCCCTCTCTTCTCCCCTCCCTGCTGCTTCCTCTCCCTCTGCCCCATTCCCCTTTGGAAAGCAGCCAGCCCAGTGCCAGCTTCTCACATGGAGAAGTACTCATGGAGTACTCAGATCCCTGAAGGTATGCGGAGAGAAGTGGGAGGCTCTAGGACAAACATGGACCCTCCTCCCAGAGTAAAACTTGCCCTGGAAGATTTTGATGTAAACTTACTTTAGCATTTAAAAGAAAAAAGCTCATATAACAAAACAGAACAAGCACATGAAACCTGCATGCATTAGAGAGATAAACCAGGTGGCTTACACTCAGCAGCTCCTTTGGGGTCTGTCATTCCCCTTGATGTACCGTTTCACTCTTACTATGGAGTATTTGGGAAAACTTCCATAGGAAAACTGCAGAGGCACTGGCATATTAAAGAGACTAGAATTTCTGGAGTAGAAAAACCTGGTTTCAAAGCCCAACTCTACCTCTTATTAGCTCTGTGTCCTTGTGAGAATAGTTGTAGCTTCTGGGAGCCATCCTGTCCTCAGCTATAAAAGAAGGGTAATAAAACTCACTCACGTAAGTTTTGTGGGTATGAAGGAAATGAGGATGGAGAGGGGCCGCTGGCTCATATCAGCCTGTTCCAGAAGGCACTTCCCCCCTTTTTACAGGATGAGCTGAAACCCACCTCCAGGAAACTCTCTGACAGGTCTTAGTTCTGTCTTCTGGGGCCTAGGGAGTAGGTATATCCAATTCCTACCTTCCCACACCCCCGGACAATCCTTCAGTCACATCTTTTTTGTTGTTGTAAAATACGCATAGCATAAAATTTATTGTTTTAACTATTTTAAAGTATACAATTATAGATGACTAGTGCATTCAGAGAATTATGCAACTGTCACCACTATCTCATTCTGGAACTCTTCAATCCCCAACAGAACACAGACACCCAGACAGAAACCCTGTACCTATTAAGCAGTCACTGCTCATCCTCCCTGGGCCCCAGGCCCTGGCACAATAATCTGCTTTTTGTTTCTATTCTCCTGTTCTGGATGATTCATAAAAATGGAATCATGTAACAGGTGGGCTTTTCTGTCTGGTTTCTGCTTTCCTTGAGCCCTGAGCAATGAAGGGACCAAGAAGCGCTTGGGCTGGAGAAAGGCAGGGTTTGTCGAGAGACTGAGAGGGGAACTTCGCGTTTAGGTCCAGGACCCCCAGGCTCCTGCACCTGGCAGTCCAGGTCCAGCCACATTGCTGTGGGCCACGGGGCCTGGCAGTGACACTTGCATCAGTCATCTGAATGACAAGTCTGAGGCCAGGGGCATTGCTGAATCCAAGGTCGGCTTGGGCAGCAGGTGCCTGGGAAGCAATCGTTCAAGCTGGCAGAGTCCAGCTGGATGCTGTGCACTGTTTATCCTTGTACGGCACAACAGAGTCTCGTTACAGGAGTGGCGCCTGGGCAGACGTTCACAGGAAAGGCAAACCAGACAGGCCTGGCTGTGGCCTTTGGAAAGGCAGAGAGGCCGCTAATGTGTGTAGCCAGCGAGCTGCATGGGCAATTAAATCACTCCCAAGGAAAACCTTGTTTCAGCACTAAAGGTCACGGCTATGATTTGTCTGTGATTCTTTGTCAATACGTTTTTCTAACCAAGTACCACATAAAGAGTCCATTATATGGGCTTCCGTGCTGCCTGCACGCACGGGGATGGGAACAGAAGAATTTGTGGGCAGGCCTTGTTAAATGCACCATTTAACACGGCACAATCACTCTCCGTCCTCAAGTTGCCTTTTGTTTACTCAAGTCCCAATTCATGTGGGGGGAAAATGAGTGTAACTAGAAGTTTAGGGTCTCATAAAAGGCTCTAACTAGTTTCACAAAGATATTCACAGATGGCTGCACAGTAAACATTGTAAAGGCCCAGAGCTGGGTGAGAAGTTGGGAGAATGGCGCCCTAAATTGTGTTTTTGTTTTGCTTTCACAGTTCCGGGTTGGTTACAGTAAATTGTTGCGTTAGGCACAGAGATTTCTGCTTTTCCCCTGGGTCCCTTCCTGCACTTTCTCTCAGGGAGGACCTGGAGAAACTGCTGCATCAAACTCCAGTCTAGGGCTTGGGGGTTGCAGGCATTTGGCATCAAGCAACCCAAATAATTGTGCCCATATGTGGTGGCAGGAATGCCTGGGAATCACAGACAGCCTAAACCAGGTAGCCAGAGCCCCACAGAAATCAGAGGGGTTCCCAGATGCTCAGGAGCAGCCCAAGTTGAGAAAAGTCTCCTCCAAGCTGATGAAGAGTCTGCCTCAAGCCCCAGCTCCTTCATGAAGCCTTAAATAATTTAGAAGCTTTATTTATTTATTTATTTTTCAAGTAAAACTAAACCAGGGCAGGTGTGGCGGCTTTGTGATAATGTCAGAGACTGAGGCCCCTTTTATCCTTCTGCTCTTCCATTTCTTAGTGGGGATGGTTTCTGTTGCAGCTGGGATTAGGTTTGTTGCATTTAATGTACTAAATAAATAAAGAAGTACTTCTAATTTTTCTCTTGAGTGAAAGAAGTCTGGAGGCAGACACTCTTTTCTTGGCAACTCCTTGATGTCATCAGGGGCCAGGTCTAGGGCACATGTGGCCTTCTGGGCTAGGTTCTTTATGTGGTCTTTTGAGCGAATCCAAATTTTACAAAACAGATCTTTTTATTAATAGGGGTGCAGTAGAGAAAAATGAAGCCTTTTGCTTCTTTTGGTGCTTAAAAAAAGAACAATCTTGAAATCAGAAGGCCACAAGTTCCCCACCCCTTTGGGTGTCTAGTGAGGTCATCCAAGCCATCAGATCTGGGTTGCAGCCAATACCACAGAGGAAAGAAGGGGGCATTCTGACCTTGTAAAGGAGTCTCTGCAAAGGTGCCTCATTCATTGGCAGGCCCTAATTTCATGGTTACACTTAGCTAAGAGAGTGGCTGGAAAAAGACTTGCAACTGGACACATTGTTGGATCCCACCCTATGTAAGTATTCTTTGCTGAGAGAGGTAGTGACAATGGATTTGAGTAGGCAGCTAGCAGTTTCTATTTCAACCCCTGCAGTCTGTCCCAGTAGATTGCCAAACATTTTTAGACATATCTGAATCATTAGGAGTGAGCAGTTGAAGGCTTTGGCTCAAAATATGGTGCTAGCTATATGTATAATGCATAGACCACAATGCCTGACTCAGAAAATACACAAAACCTTTTGTTTCCTTCTCCTCCTTCTCACAGGACCAGGACCAGATGTTAACTTTCAATCCATGCTTTATGCTTGATTGTTACCTTGTTCTCAGCAAGCTTTTAGTATTACAATTCTTCCCTGAAAAACGTCCTGCCCCTGAAGAGAATTGCGAGGGCTAACTCTTTTACTTATCCTTGCATCTTCAGCTTCAGAAGAGTTCTCCTGTGTGTGTGTATATGTGTGCAGACCACCCACTCCAAATGGATCAGGAGCCAGAAGCTGATACTGAGGTCAGGAAAAAAAAAAGAAAGCCAGAACTTGGAGGCCAGGGTGATGACAGTGAAGGCAGCCAATAATGGAGACCAAACTAAGATAGAGTGGTAATTTTATTGATTTATTTTGAAATTTATGTAGAAGATTGAGCCCATGATTTGGAGCCAGGGTTCTGGGTTCAAATCTTGCTCAGTCATGAATAGCACTTTTGGCTTTAATTTTCTCATTTATGCAACAAAAAGATTAGACTTTCTGGAAACCATTCCCTGAGGCTGGGCCCTGGTCAGTTAGGGATGTGGAGGACTTTCGGATAAACCCAGTGGGCTTTCCAGCAGACTAAGAGTCTGCTGAGAAGATGATTCTGAAGGAATATTCTGGGTGAAATCCAGGAAGCAGAGCATAAAAGCTGAGAGCCAGCAGGGCAGGACAAAGAACATGTGGGGCAGGGGGGGAGGCCACAGAAGAAACAGGAGGAATAAGCTTGGAACCGAGATAGCTGGAAATCTAAGCTCTCAGGGGTCTAGGAGTTGTATAGGAACTAATCCAAAGCAGGTGGTCCGTATGCACAGCACTTCTTTCATAACAGCCTCCTGGACCTGAGAGAGGTTCTCCAAGGATGGCTCGTCTCAGGATAGGGTTATGTGCTTCTCGGGTCTTTTACTGCTCTGAAACTGCTGAGACTCCAGGCTGAGTAAAAGAGGAGATAAAATTCCAAGCCAACATAAGCTATTTCCTGGGAGCTGCAGCCTCTTAGCTCTCTGGTCCTATCTGCTCTTGGGTTGGGACATAGGCTTCCCTGACTCCAGAATAGGAATGGGCCGCATTAATTTCAAGGTATTCAGAAAAAAGGAAGTTCTCTGTCAGGTAGAGATGAATGGGTTAGTCCAAACCAAAGACCATGGAGACCATGTGCTTATCTGGCTTTTAAGAGGCTGAACCTTGTGTGATGTTTCTCTCTGGTTTGGGGAAAGGTTGGGGGTGAGGTGGGAATGAGCAAAGGCGAAGAAGCCTTGCAGAAAAATTTAAGTATGAGATTTTAACATTCTGTGCAGGCAGATATTCTTCACTGGGAAAGACAGATTTGTTTTTAATACACTTCCTGAGGATACGAAGAATTTTTTTTTAGATACTTTCAAATAAGCAAGCAGAGTCAGGTGTGTGCTTCCAAATAGTTTTTCAGCTTTCCTTAGGGTAGGATTTCAAAACACTACTCAAAATGCAAAAATCACTGGGCTCTTTACCCAAAATCTCAGCACCCCCAGAGTCTCACTCTATCACATTGGGTAGAGTGCCACGGTGTCATAGCTTGCAGCGAACTCAAACTCTGGGGCTCAAGTGATGCTCTTGCCTCAACCTCCCAAGTAGCTGGGATTATAGGCGCCTGCCACAACACTCAGCTGTGCAGTAGTTCTTGATACTCTTGTGTTTGATTTGATTGATGGCAAGTGCCAAAGAGGAGTAGAAGGATGAAACTAAGGGCTGTAGCTCCTGCAGGAAACAAGCCTAGGCTTCTCACGGAATGGGCATTCATCCTCTCATGGGGCAGATGGAAAGAGAGGGCTTTTGAAGAGAACCTGGTCCAACGTCCTTTGCTGAGCTGAATTGCAATCAGTTGGGCCCCAGGGGATTTCTTATTATGATGGAAGAAACTGAGGATAGTGTGTCTCCGACGAAACGAAAGGGCATTTTTGTTTGCTTCTCTCTTGCATGTCTTGTGACTATCAAAAAATAGAATCCGGTTGTGCTATGGCAGTTAGACATTTCTGTATTTCCATCTGGACTCCAAATAATTTTTAGAATCTATTTACAACAAGTAGAGTCACACTGTTTTCTTCATGCATGAGAGAAAAACTACCTAGTTGACAAGGTAAATAGCAAATGCGTCAAATGATTCTGAAAGATAATATTTTTAAAGGTTTAAAAGAATATTTTGATGCTTAAGTCATTAATGCCAATGATTTAAGATGTATTCAGTTCACCCAAATGATAGCTTGAACTACATAGGGAAGAAATACATCAATTTTCCCTAATCTGCAAAATTTTCAAAAATAATTTGAGAAAAACAGCAATGTACGATTTTGGCAATATTCTTAATGAAGAAAAGTGGTGAGCTGGTTGAGGACTACCTGTCGGGGCACGTTCTCAGATATTACAGAGTCTGTTGGTTATTTCCTTTAAGATTGCAAGAAAGACACCTGAGTAAATGAATGAATAAAAGTCATCTCTTTTCAAGAAGGCAAGATATATAGAGAAAGATATAACACATGCCTTCTCACGATAAATGCCAAGCACAAAGCCTCAGACCTTCTGAGCAGAAGCTCTGTCCAGAGCTTCACCATCTGCCTGATAGCCTGGGAATGGAATTGAGGGTCAGCTTTAACTCCTGCCTTTCCCTTGGCCCCCTTGTATGTGTCCCCAACTGTTGGCTTTTATTTGTGCTAATTCCTCTCCTGGAATTCTGTTTCGTCCATCCCATCCCTTAAGATTCAGGTCAGATGCCAACTCCTGCATGAAGACTTGTCTGATGTCCTCAGTACAAAGTAACTTCTGAGGCTTAAATCTACTTGCAAAATTCTAGTGATCTAAGGGAGACCACCTGGCGACCGTCTTTTGTCTAAGCTGGAGGAAGGAAGAAATCGCATCTTGGCTTTTTGGTGAAGATCAAGTAGAGGAAGGAAGAAAACAGAGAGGTTTTGTTTTCCCCTGCAGGATCCAGAGCCAGACTGGCTCTGCTGACCCTGTGCTGTGTCCCAGGCATTTTTAGCCCAGTTGTTCATACTTTCCTTCATACCTCAGCTGCTTGGCTGGAAGAATGCGAAGTGGTGGTTGTGCTGCTTCGCTTCTAGGAGGAGTCCTGGACCTCTGAACCACGTTAGAAAGAAGAGAGGGAGTGGAGAGGGAGAGAGAGCGAGCAAGCCAGGCCCTTTCCTGGTGAGAACAGGCCCCAACCATCCTTTTGCTTCAGCTTCATGACAGCAACTAGTGTGGCAGGGTAATGTAATATTTGGATACATCAACTGCTGTGTTTTTCACTCAGTTAATTCTTGTGACCTTTGGCTCTTCCCCATTCAGTCAGTGGCTGACCTTGCTTTAGGACTGAGACAGAGGAGAACCTCGAAGAACAAAGAATAGGACTTGGCTTTTAGAAACTCATTGCAGAAATAAGAGCCATGAGAGGTGGAGGTAAGGGAAAGGCCTGTGCTGTAAGAACTTGGGTTTTGTATGTGCCAGAAACAAGGGCTGGGAAGAATGAGGACTACCTGTCGGGGCACCATGAGGACCAGAGAGGGACTCCTGGGCAGGAGGCAGTGGAGCTTAGGGGAAGCTGGGTAGCTGGATGGGGGACAATGGCTGAGTCTCCGCCCTGAGGTGTGGGGATCCTGTGGGTGAGGAGGTCTGTGTCCCACTTCTCATGTGAGGCCCAGGAAGGTGGTACTTCTCAGTTTTCTTGGACCACCCAGCTTGGCATATGGCGTGTCTGTCACTGCAGAGAACGAGATGGCCCCCATGACTTTCCCACAGCATGAGGGTGGCATGGAGACTTTCTCATCGAGAAGCCCCTGTCCTCCCCAGAAAAGGACTCTCACAAAACCTGAGAGATGACCCACGGACCACACAGGGAGCTGGGCACCTCCAGGATCAATGCAAAGAGACGCAGTGACCCTGACTGCTGACAGTGCACATTCACCTCCCGGGATGCCTTTGAGGAAAGCTGAGCATGTGGTCCTCCTCCTCATCCAAGGGACACTGTAGGCTCAAGGGGGAAGAGTCTCCAGACAAAAGCATAGAAAGGAAACCTCGGGTTGCCTGAGTTGTATTTTGTATAATTTCTATCTCAAGCTCCCCTTTCACTATTACCAAATGAAAGGAGAGCTTTAGATAGAAATTATACAAAAATAAAAAAAGATATGTTTATTTCCTCACCTCAGTCTGTGGGCTTTAGTATATTAAATCTATACCATCTATCTACATTTCTATCTATTTTTACATCTATATCTGTATCCATATTGTCTATGCATCTATCTGTATCTATTTCTAGGTTATTTTGAGTGGCATGAACAGCTCCTGATTTACTGGCAGTGTAAGGAGCCCCACCTATTAGTACCACTGCTAATAAAATGTCCTTAAACCTCATCAACCTTACTCATTCTCCTTTTTGAAAGTGAAGTGAGCCAGGGGTGGGTCTCCACTAGAGGCCACCACACACCATATAGCAGCAAGCTCCACCTTCCAGTTCAACAGAAGCCACTTCCCTACTGTTCTCTAAGCAGAAAAGAATGTCATCCTGAGTCCTAGCCTGAAGTTGTCCCCTACCCTATAGTTGCAATAAATCTATTGCAAATTAATGTGGGACTAGGAGGGACTTTGCTTTTTGGAAGCTTTAGTGAAAGATTCCCCTGAAAGGAGCAAATGCTTCATTGCTGAGAACTGTTTTTACAAGTTGTTCTTCTCTTCCAGAGAAGCTGATAATTACAAATCTCCTGGCATAGTGTCTGATTTCCCTGGCGATATAAGGGATGACTGAGTCCTCAATATGAGTTCAGCAGCTGTGTCTTTTGCATGGGACTCCTGATTGATTCTGTTGAACTTTTGTCAGTTACCATGAGACATTTCTGGGTCAGAGAATAGCTGGGAAGAAATTTTATCTTTGTCTACTTCTGGAACACATAACCATATATGTAAAAGCCATCCCTTCAGTAGTTAAGGGACCTTATCCATCAAACATCTCAATTTTGCCTTTTGATACAGTCTCTGAGTCTTACGTGTTAGGTGGGGTGAAAGTGATGGGTGACTTGCAAATGTCCTGTTCTGCTGCAGACAGCAGACCTTCTGTAGCAGTCACAGGTCTGCTGCCCTCCTCAGCAGTCACCTATTCTTAACCCAGATTAAAATCCTTCAGTAGATCCTTACTCTATCAACTCCTTAGCATGGCACTGGAGGATTTTTTCAGCTAAATTGATCTTGATGTCAGCTCTCACCTTGCATTTTGTTGTAGTGGATACTCCAGCTATGGAAAAATGTAGTTCAGGGAGCTCATCAGGTGATTTTTACCTTTGTGTCTTTGATCACACTGGTATCCAGTATATGTTTCCTTGTTGTCTGTCTGGTGAATACTCACTCTTATTTCAACACTGACCTCTTCCCTGAGTCTTTTGAACTTTTGGGAAATCCCAACTTCATGGCTCTATTGCGCCTTGTTTTATAGCATCTTTAGTATTTTACTGGGGGAGTTTAATCATGTGGCTGTGACCCCTTGTAGATTGTAAGGATTTTTGAAGGTGAGGACTGTGTATGTCTCGGCTAGGTTGGTGTTATTAATGTCTGGCATCTGATAGACCTTTAGGAAATGTTTATTGTATAAACAGGTCTACTTTGGTTTCTTGCAAAAATCTTGTAATGCCACCAGTTTAATAATGGTGGCAGGAAGTTCTTTTCCAGTAAGCTGAATGTGGTTGTGTTGAGAAGAAAGATTCCAGCTCTAGGTTAGGTGGAACTCAGTGTTATCCAATTCCGACTGTAGAATCATGAAGTTTTATTTTCTTCCAAAATGGCTATTTCAAGTAGAAATTTATATAATATACTATAAATAGGAAGACAGTCACATGTGAAGTAACTAAGTCAAGAACTTTGAGGAATGTACTTATTTGGTCATCAAAATATAAAAAGTCAAAATAATTTTACATTAGGTACCTTTATTAAAAATAGTCTATTTAGGTAACAAGCTCAAAGTAGTCATCAGCTGAAGAAGAATTCAAGTTCTAATCCTTATATATTCACACTCACAGTCGTTACACAATAATCACATACATTTTTATCTGAAACTGTCCCCTAGAAATCTGTACTTTTTTGTTACTCTTATGGAAGTTATTCAGTTTTTTTTTTTTAAATAAATGAATTTTTAAAAAAATGCTACTAAAAAATTGCATTAACCTTTGGGCAATGAATTAAAATTGAGATTTGACATCTAAATCATGTTTATAAAAGCATAAATAACTAAATAATGGGGCAAGTTAAGTGAGAGGAGGGTTAGTGATCTATATTTTTTCATCTGTATATATTCACAGGGTACAAGCATAATTTTGTTACATTGATGTATTGAGTTGTGGGGAAGTCAGGGCCTTCAGAGCATCCTTCTCTGGAGCAGTGCACCCATCACAGAACAGTGCAACCCTCACCGGAGCAGAGCACCCATTGCTGGAGCAGTGTAACCATCACTGGAGCAGTGTGCATGGGATCCACCAAGCAACAGTAGTGTGCATTGTACCCACCAAGCAACCTCCTATCTCCCACCCCCTCTGAATCACCAGTGTCCATTGTTCTGTGTTCTGCCTCCACATGTACACATTACTTAACTCCCACTTGTAAGTGAGAGCATTTGGTATTTGTCTTTGTTCATCTGAGTTGTTTTTCTTAAGAAAATGGCCTTCAGTTTCATCCATGTTGTTGCAGAAGATATGGTTTTGTTCTTTTTATGGCTGAATAGTATTCTACTATGTACATATATGGTATTTTCTTTATCCGATCCTCTGTTGATGAACATTTAGGTTGATTCCTTATCTTTGCTGTTATGAATGGTGCTGCAAGTACAGCTATCTTTTTAATATATTGATTTCTTTTCCTTTGGGTAGATACCCAGCAGTGAGATTGCTGGATTGTATGGTAGTTCTATTTTGAGTTCTTTAAAAACTCTTCATACTGTTTTCTTTTGAGTTTGTACTAATTTACATTCCCACCAATAGTATATAGAAGTTCCTTTTTCTTTGCATCTTCACCAACATCTGTTATTTTTGTCTTTTTAATTAATAGCTATTCTGATTAGTATAAGATGAAATCTCATTACGGTTTTAATTTGCATTTCTCTGAGGATTAGTGGTGTTGAAGATTTTTTCATATGCTGTTGGCCATATTGGTCTCCTTTTGAAAAATGTCTATTCATATCCTTACCCCATTTTTTTGAGGGAGGGGCTAGCATGCAGTGGTGTCATCACAGATCACTGTAATCTCAAACTCCTGAACTTAAGTGCTTAAGTGATTCTCCTACCTCAGCCTTCCAATTAGGACCATGGGTGTGTGCCAGGATGCCCAGATAATTTTTCTGTTTTTTGTTTTTTTTTCCTAGAGACAGAGTCTCACTAAGTCTGGTCTTAAACTCCTGGCCTCAAGTTGCTGGGGTCCTGCCTCAAGGTCAGGGTCTGTTAAGACCTGTGGGTCTGGTGGTGACCAACTGAAGAAATGTAAAGTTAGAAACAATGAGAAAGAAAGAGACAAAACACACAGAATAGAATTTTCAAAGGTGGGAACTCAGGGGACCACTGCCCACTTGTACGGTTCTGGCAGTGGCCCTGAGAGTCAGTTCCCTCAGCTTTTATTGAAGGCTATTTGCTCATTAGCCCAAAGGGTAAGCTGAGGAATAGAACAAAGACTCCAGCAGTTTCTCTGAGTGAGCATATCAGCTCCTATTGTCTCCATAATTATTAACTTTAAGGATCTGAGCAGTCTTGAGAAATCCAGAACCTTAGCCTTGTGTGGTGGTAGCCTCCTGTCTGAGGTCACACACAGATTCCTAGGGAAGTATTGAACTCTCCTAGTTCACTGTGGAGTAAAACACCACTGGTGTCAATCTGCTCTGAAGAATCAGTGGGAGAGGGGAATTTTCCTCTCATCACCACCGTAGAGGGTCTTCCTCTGCGATAAGGGATATAAGCCCTCCTGTCTATATTTCAGGGCTTGAGCTGTTCCCTTGATCTCTGCCCCAACCAAATACAAATCTCCACAATGAGTATATGCTTTGAACTGTTAACTGGGCAGGAAATGGCCTAGTTAATGTATCTTTCCAGGCCTTCCCATAGCATCTTCTGTGGCCATTATTTTCTCCAGAGTGTTTACAGACCCAGAAGGGATGTTTGTATGCTGTATCCCTAATAGGCCAGAGTTCTAGAGAAAGCAGGAAACTTGCTCAGACTGACTTTCTTTTGTTCCAACTCACTCAGTGGAATCTTTCTCTTGCCAAGAATGGGGTCTTCGGTCCCTATTCTGCCTGCATCAAGCAATCCATGTGCTTCATTCTCCCAAGTGCTAGGATTACAGGTGTGAGATACCTCACCTGGCCTTTAGTCCATTTTTTATTGGAATTATTTCTGGTTGTTGTTGAATTGAATTCCTTATGAATTCTGGATATTAGTCCCCTGTTGGATATATCGTATACAAATATTGTCTCCCATTCCACAGGTTATCTATTCATTCTGTTGATTATTTCTTTTGGTGTACAGATGCTTTGTAATTTAATTAAGTCCCATCAGTCTATTTTCATTTTTGTTGCCTGTGCTTTTTGAGGGCTTAGTCATGAATTCTTTGCCCAGACCTATGTCTAGAAGGTTTTCCCTAGGGTTTATTCCATTACTTTTATAGTTTCAGGTTTTATATTCAAGTCTTCAATCCACTTTGAGTTGATTTCTTTTATATGGTGAGAGATAGGGGTCCATTTTCATTCTTCTGTGTACAGTAATCCCATTTTCCTAGTACCATTTATTGAAAAATATGTTCTTTTCCCAGTGTATGGTCTTATTGATTTTGTCAAAAATCAGTTGGCTGTAAGTATGTGGCTTTATTTCTGGGTTCTCTATTTCTGGGATCTATGTGCCTATTTTTATACCAGTGTCATGCTATTTTGGTTACTATAGCTTTGTAGTAGAATTTGAAATCAGGCAATGTGATGCCTATAGCTTTGTTCTTTTTGTTTAAGATTGCTTTGGTGAAATCAGGCAATGTGATGCCTACAGCTTTGTTCTTTTTGCTTAAGATTGCTTTGGCTATTTGGTTCCATATGAACTTTAGAATTGGTTTTTCTAGTTCTATGAAAATTGACATTGATATTTTGATAGGGATTGCATTAAACTTGTCAATTGATTTGGTCAGTATGGCCATTTTGATGATATTTGATCCATGTTCATGGGATGTTTCCTATTTGTTTGCATTATCTATAATATCTTTCACCAGTGTTATGTAGAGATCTTTCACTTCCTTTGTTAAATATATTCCTAGGTATTTTTGTATCTATTGTATGTGAATGTAATTGCCTTCTTGATTTGGTTCTCAGCTTGATTAGTATATAGAAATGCTACTGATTTCTGTACATTGATTTTATATCCTGAAACATTACTGAATTAATTTATCAAATCTAAGATTTTTGAGGTGGAGTCTTTAGGATTTTCTGGATATAGGATCATATAACCAGCAAACAGAGATCATTTGACTACCTCTTTTCCAGTTTGGCTGACTTTTATTATTTTCTCTTGCCTGATTGCTCTGGCGAGAACTTCTAGTACTCATTGAATAAGAGAAATTATTTCTTAAAGCAAAGAATATATCAACCAAAACTAGATAAGACATTCTATTGCAATTCATCATTTTTGGTCTCTTTTAACAGAGTTTATTGACATTAGGGACTCAGCAGACCAAAACTACATATCATCTGAGAAGCTCCAAAGGAACTGTGAAAGTATCTCCTGAAGAAGCCTTGCTTGAATGGCAGATTCCAAGCAAACCGTGACAGAGGAAATTTGTCTTTATCCAGATCCTTTTTCTCCCTCTGGCTCCCCCCTCAATTTCTCAGACTGTAATTATGAGATTCAAAACTGAATTCACCTCCTCTTAAAGACTGCCCATTGAGCACCTCTGATTACTAGTACATCTCACGGTGTGTTGTAATCTACATGCTTGTGTGGTTATAACCCTAAATATCTTGAGTTTCTAGAGGCCAGGAAAATGTATCTTACTTATACTTTTATATCTTTGGGCTTTAATTTAGTGCTATAATAGGACTCTACAAATTTTAGCTGAATAAATGCATAAATAAAAAATGTAGAGATTTTCTATCTCCTTCCTTCCGTGTTTTTGAAGTTTCTTTTAACAGAGGAACACAATGTTTCTTGGAAAAGACTATGCTCCTTTAATTTTTTAACTAATAGGAAACACAGAAAACTTAATGCACATCCCAAGATTGTTCTGATTCAGTCCTGGAACCAGCAGAGTTCATGGCCTACATTTATGGCATACTTTATAGCTTAAAAGGCACAGTCACCACTCTTTCTCTTATTTGACCTTTCTAATGACCCTGTGAGATGAGTATTAACCTCAATATTTTACTAATAAAAAACTTGATGCTCAGAGAGAATAAGCGACATCTCAGAAATTGCATAGTTAGCAATTTCCTGAGTTAGCACTAGACCTTCATTGTTTTAAAAATAACTCAGTCTTCTTTTCAGTGTTGTATGTAGACTTTCCAGCTCTGTTACCTCTGAACCTAGTGAGGTTTCTGATGGTAATGTCATGCCAATTTTGGGTGCAAACTTAATTGAAAATATTTTAAAATATAAGATAGTATTTCTCCTCATTCTAAATCTGCAGTAAATCACCAAAAAGTATATGCATATATTTCAGACATTATGTTAAGAGCACACACATTGCAAAACAGAATCACTAAAATGCTGTTAGCTCTCCGCCAAGACAATGTATGCAACATATACTTTGCCCTCTAAACTTTTCACTTAAACCCAATGTGACTTAAAAGCAATGAAAAAAATTGGCAAGTGAAGATATCTGCAGCCTATTCAATCTAGGTATTTGCCCTATCTACAGTATTAGGCCAATGTGAAATTTTCTCATATCTATGTAGCATTTAACAAAGAAATTCTTGGGAAAGTAGTAAACCAAATGCCTGTTGTGCTGTAAATTTGGAAATCTGACTTTTTATAACCTTGGGCATTGTATAATTCTCTACAGTTCTTTTGCTTTATAGATTTCATATACCTGAAAAGATAAACATATGCAAAATTGGATATTTTCAAGCATTGTGTCTTTTATTTGTAGTTTCTGAAGAGCTCAGCTATATGCAGTAATGCGTTTATATTTTAGAATGCTGACTGTGGAATAAAGTACTATACTTAAATACACAGGACCTCTACCAACATTTCCTGAAACATTTGGGTAAATTGGTTATGACTTTTATATAATTTATTGTGTTCTGTCAAGTCATATTCACAACTCCTACTCTGTATTTTTGAAATTTGAAAACATTTCTTATTCTGCCCCTAAAATATAGATTCCATCAAGAGAACACCTGTATTATTTAGGATTGTGTTTAGCTACCAGTAGCAAAAAGCTTTACTAAGAGGTTGAGACAAATAGGGTTTGAATTATTTCATAGAATAAAAATTCCAGAGGCAGGCAGCTTCTGGGATTAGTTTGGTGGCTTAATGTGACCAGGGCAAGTTTTGTTGCAGTTCTCTTGATCTTTTCCTTATGCTTGTTGCCTCATGGTAGAAAGAGGGCTGCTGGCCCTCCAGTCATCAACATTAAGGGCAGGAAAGGAGAGGAAAGGGAGCCATTTCTATCTTTTTTTGATTTTTTTTTTATTGAATAATAACTATGTACATTAACTTTTTTTGATTCTTAAAAACTTGCTAGTAGACTTTCTATTTTTCATCTCCTTGTCTAGAGTCATGTGCCTGGCTACTGCCAATTACAATGAAGTCTGGTAAAGCTGGGATTTAACTCTTCTTTTAGTGGTGGAGGGTGTCAAAGTGGAAAGTGGTTGAGTGACCATTGTTGAGTCAGCCAGCTGCTTGCCATGGAGTCTTTTTCATGTCTTTGAATCACTTGCAAGCCTAACACAGTGCATAGTTATTTTAAATGGATGAAATCCCTTTAATATAATTCAACTTAGAAATTATTACATTGGCCTTGTAGGTTATAGGCTTACAGTTAAGGGAAATGAACTAATATGAATGCCTGTGACATAAAAGGAGGCATTTTCTATATTTTGAGTTATATTAATCCTCAGAACAATCCCCGTTTTGCAGATGAGCAAACTGGAGCTCAAAGACCATTTTAAAACAGTCTGATTCCCAAACCCATACTGTTTCCACTTTGCCACTCTGACTATTGAAGGATATAAATCACCCCGATGGGAAGATCATTCTAGTACACCAACATAGTCTTGATAATCCTTATAATTTCAAAATGAAAATTCTGACTCAAGACTGACCTTTTATGATGAAAATTTTTCATCATCATGGGCTGTGATATCACTAGTTAGGTGTTCTGAATTGCAGCTGCTTTTAAAAAAGGATGTCTGTTTGGGCAGGGGGTAAGCTGGGTGTCTGGAGTGGGATTGGGTCAGAAAAAGGTAGGGCTATGCCAACTATTGCTACAGATAGGGGTGGAGACAGCAGACCCCCTTGGATTTAACTGTCTTTGTTTAGGGAAGAATCATTTGCATGGGCCCTCTTAGTTATGCAAACTGAAAGTGAATAAATACTCTTTGCTCAAGGAGGGCAAAAAGACCTTTTGCAGCTTCATGAGGGCTACCTGGTAGGCAGAGCTGATCATTGTGGAGAGTTTGCAAGAGTCTCAAGTCTTCAGGGTATGAGGGGCTGAGACTTTCCAACCCCTATTTCATGATTCAACTTAAGGAGACCTCTAGGTAGGTCCAAGGGCATGAGATGCCCAGAGATATAAAAGAAACTCCTCCAAAGAAGTACAAAGCAGTGAGCAGAGCTGAGGTGGCCTATGGCAGATTCAGGAGACCTCTGGTGGTGTGACTTAACCTGCGGAACAAAGGGTGAACAAATAATGTTGGTGGGAGCTCTAATACCAGACCGGATGTCACTACAGCCTGCAAAGCTCCAGTGGAATTAGCGGGACAGGTCCTCATCTGTGATAGTCTGCAGCTGTAACCGCAGAAATGAACTGACCAAACTTCAGTTCTCTGCTTGCCTGCGCTTTGGTCAAGATCCTCCTCTGGGACTAAGTGAGCCCAGGGGCTTCGGGGTAGGGTGTGAGAATCCAAGCGAGAAACCACAAACTTGCATCTCTGAAGGGCTAATACAAGGTTCTGAAGTCATGTTTAGGAGAAGGAAGTGACTGTGTTTTGTTCTGAGTAAATAGGTTATCCATGTACCATAAAGGCCAGTGACGTGGGGTCGCTGCGGAGCTGAGGCTGTGCCGAGGAACTCATATACTTCTGGACCTTCGGGTGAAGACACTGGTTCTAAAGTCTCTGCTAGATGATTTGACATTAAATTGTTAGGTTTGGAGCTGAGGGGCACAGAAGAATGTCAATAGAGACTTCTCTCTGTTAAGAAGTGATTCCTGATGCAGAAAGACAAGACAGAAACGAAGTTACAGAACAACCTGGCCGTTGTTCTCAGGGACTACACACACAGAGAAACTGGAGTGGCTGACGTGATGGGAAACGGGGGATGGGAGAGCCGGGAGGAGAGACTAAGGGACTAAATAGGGAATTTATTGGCTTTTCAATAGGTAACGTATCACATGTTCAATATTCAAAAAGTTCAAAGTGTACAATGAGAATAAGCGGCTCCATTCCTGTCCCCATCTACTCAGTTCTCTGCCTGAGAGACAACCAAGGATACGAGGCCTTTGCATTCTTCTCCAGCGATATTCTGAGCCTATGTAACAAGTATGTGTGTGTGGGTGTGTGTGCAGCTGC
The DNA here is from genome assembly GCF_000181295.1 of Otolemur garnettii. Lineage (NCBI taxonomy): Eukaryota > Metazoa > Chordata > Mammalia > Primates > Galagidae > Otolemur > Otolemur garnettii. The sequence goes on along the minus strand of NW_003852401.1, from coordinate 19,676,763 downwards.
ACTGTTTTGTACCACTGGGATTACGGTACAGTATCCTTCTGCACTGTGCTTTTTTTTTTTAAGCTCAGCGACATGGCTTGGAGATCATTTCATATGAGTATAGAGGGATCTTTGTCACGTATTTATTATTATACCTGCTGGAAACCCATTGTTGGATGTGCCATACAACTATTCATCTATCCTCTCTTTAATGTACATTTTAGGTTATTTCCAATATTTTGCCATTGCAATGTGTTGCAGTGATTCACTTGTGTGCCATATGTGTGTGTGTATGAGAGAGAGAGAGAGAGAGACAGGGGGAGAGAGAGAGACAGAGATTCTATTGCTAGAATAAATTCCTAGACAACCATACATTCTACTATGTGAAGGCTTTTTAACAAGGTGCTGATCATTTGTGCTCCATAGCACAAACAGACCAAGAGGGCTTTGTCTCTGGTTATGGGGTTCAGCTGAACCCAACTAGCCCCACTTTAATAAACAAGAAGGAGTTCTGGAGAGCCAGGTATGTTTCCCATATTTCCCTCACGGTTTTGGGCATGGATGGCATTGATTTTGGACTGTGGCAAGATATCAGCCTAAAAAGAGAGACACACCATCAGAGATTGGTGTTTCTCACTCTCCTACGATCTCTGCAGGCAAAAAAGGTGATCAAATGTTTGGTTTTAAATGCTCCACCTCCTTTATCCAGTTGAGAGTGCAGACAGATGCAAAGTAGAGATTTTGGTAACAAAGGGGGTTGGGCTGGCAAAGCAGATTATCAGGTCAAAGAGGAACCAAAGTTAAGATTTGTTATGGCCGATCTACTTGTAGATACTGGAGAGTTGGCTGTAATTGAGCTTTTGTTGTTCAATTGGAATGCAATACATCTGCTGGCCTTTTAAAATTTTAATTGAGGGAACATGTTTAAAGTTTTAAATCACTAGAACTATTTTGCTTTGATTGGCCACTATATAAAAGCAGACAGAGTCCATCTATAGTAACACCTAATAGTTCTGCCCCATCAATCAAAGTGTGTTTCTTCATTTTATTTCCTGCCTCTACTATTAACTTGTCACTACCAACCTGCTTTTATTCTTTCAGATGGTGTGTGATGGATTAAACTAGTTAGCTGGCTAGATAGATTATAGAGGGTACATTAACACTTAGTGTTTTTGATGGAGCACTGGGCAAAACAAAAGCTATTCCTTACAGAAGACAATTAAGTCTGCCGCTTGCTGTGTTTTGAACTTTGTGGTTCTCACTTTCTCTGAGTGGGCAGATAATAGCCATGTAATCATTTTAGTGCAGGTGCATTTAATTAGTTTCTTTCTTAAGCACCTTCTATTAAAAGCATAACGGTCAGTCCTCTGAGCAGCCGGTCTCCTTACATCAGGCCCTCTCCCCTTCCTCCTGTGTCTGTATTTGGTAGATTGAGAAACTCCTGAAGCAAACCACCTCCACAGGGTCTTTGCTTCTAAGAGATGGGCCTCTGGGATTCTGGGCAGACAGCTCAAGAAGTCTTTGCTAATTTACAGTGTTGACCCAAGTTCCTGACGTTTTATTTTTCTTCTGTTTGGAAGCCAAATCCTCCCAGCCTCACACTTGAGGCCTGCCCTGGCCAGTGTCCATTGCGTACCTCTGTGGATTGCACCAGCCAGGTGTGACCCAGACATCTTGACACTCACACTGTGGGTGTGGGGCCTGGCTTGTCTCTGCCTCACCAAATGAGACAGGTGGTCTGTGGTTGGCCCCAGCCGATCTCCCCTGCGGCTTAGGCCTTCACCTGTATACACCTGATGCCGTTGCCTGCTGAAATTTGCAGGTTGGAATGTGCAAATCTCCATGGAAGTGCCGTAAACATTTCCTCAGCACTTCCACAGGAAGAACAGAGATCATCTTTCTGTGGCTCCCTGAAGTTCTGTCACTGTTCCTGAGGGATGGTAACACCTTAGTCACCTTGACCCATATCTTTGATAATGTTTGGTGTCTGGGCTCAAGACTCAGTTGTGTTTTCTGGTTTTCTCACTTCCTTTCCTTTCTAAACTCCTAGGGCAGCTGTTAGAGCCTGCTGGCTCATTTGGGGCGAGGAAACACTGGGGAAGGAGCTGATGGAAAGACTAATTCTGTTTCCTTAACACCTCTGTAGCACAGGGAAGCCTTCCTGCTCAGGGCATCCTTGTGCTGTCAGTCTCCTGCTGACCCTCAGTGTTGGCTGAGCGGCAATCACTCAAATGAAAGCTGACCTTGGTCAACCACTCCCAGAGGCTGGATTAGTCCCCACTGGCGAGCAAGGTGGGGTAGATGGGGACTGGGAGAGGGCAGTCAGGCCCTGGGTCTTTCTTCCTTGTTTGCACCTTGTGAGCAAGATCAGGGTCACATCCATCTCTATTTGCCCATAGAATATGAACACAGTCCCAGCACAGGCAGCTACTCAGCCATCATAGTACATCACTGCTACTTCTTCTTTTTTTTTTTTTTGGTCGCAGCCATCCTTGTTGTTTTGGTAGACCCAGGCTGGATTTGAACCCACCACCTTAGGTGTATGTGGCTGGCGCCTTAGCCACTTGAGCCACAGGCGCCAAGCCATCACTGCTACTTCTAATAATACTAATAAGGGTGACAACAAAAACATACAGTTTCTTCCATGGAAGCAGAATGGGGCCCCCTGCCAGGATTTTTTAAAACTTAAGCTGCCCTGATCTTGCGTTAGTCTCTAACGTCATCCATAACCTCCTCGAGAAGCAAAATGATCGGATCTCACATTATTGATCTTCTAGCATGTGCAGGAACTTTACATACGCTATTACTAATCCAGTATTAAGAGTCTGTCTCTGCTTGTCACTGTATGCCAGGTGCTGCTTTAGGTCCTATACATCATTCGGTCTGCACAATAACCACATGCTGTGGGCGCGCTTATCTGCCTGTGGCAGCAGCATGTCCAAACAGCCTTTTCAGATCAAAGATGTCTGATAAAATCACAGCAGCAGCAGCTGTTAACATTTGTTGTTGGGTACTCACTCCGTACCTGGCACTGTTCAAAACTCTTTGCATATATTAATTCATTCCATCATCACAAAAACCTTATGAGCTATGAGGTAGATCTTATTTTTTATCTTTATTTTACAGGTGAGTAAAACATGAGGCGTAGAGTGTAAATATTTTTTCTCAACATCACTCACTGATAAAACTTTCTAGCAAATGCTATACAATAGATATCTTTAGTCTCATTTTAAGTACTACTAATAAGAAACCAATAATATTTTAGGAGCTGGCAGAATTTGAGCATATTGATCTAAAGGAAGTCAAAGGTCCTCTTCAGGAAAATGAAAGAATTATTCTTTTGATTAGGAAAACACCTTCATGAGCTTGTTGAGAGCAAGGTGTAACATATGGGCATCAGCTTAAAAAAAGACAAGTTCACTTCTCTGCATGGTAGAATAACAGGAGGTTTGGAGTTGTCCGCCAGCAACTTGAGATGATACAAGGACCTGAAAATGAAGAAGATAAGAATCCCCACATGTGAGAAAAACATGATTAAATTAAAGGAGCAGGGAGGGAAATGGGGGGAAGGAGTCTAGTAAGCTCCCACCTAATGGGTACAGTGGAGGGGTATACGGCACACCTCCTGGGTGAAGGACTCAACAACAACCCAGATACTACCTAACAATGTAGCCTAATCAGATGGATCCTTATATTAGTCTGAAATTTTAAAAAAATTAGAAAAAAAGAAGGCAAGGGAGGGGGTTGTGGTGCTTAGTAACATGGAGTTTAGGATTCTTGAAGGAATGTTGTCAGTAATGAAGTCCCCTGGAGGGAATGACTAGTGAATTCCTCAGGACCAGGCTGGCTGACATTCAGTGTAGAGTTGCTTTTGCGTCTGTTGCTTTCTGTTAACCCAAAAGCTTCATTAACAATTTGATAGACAGAGACTAGTGCTGCTGCTTTGGAAGAGTGAAGGGAGAGGACGTGGGCCAGGGCATTCCAGGCAGTGACCAGAAGAGAAAGGATTTAGAAACTCCCAGAGCTGGGAGTGAGTCCAAGTCAGGAGGCAGCAGAGAAACAAACTGAAGTAGAGATTGAGTTGGGAACTGGGTGTAAGGACCTCTGCAAACTCCCTTCCCCAAAATATACTCCAAAATATAAAGGCATGGGGGAAGAGGGAGCAATTGGTGACTTGGGTAATAATAAATTATTTTCTGAACTGGAGGGTGTGTATGTTTTAGGGATTCAGCCTCAAGCAGTAGAAAGCATCATCTCAAATGGAACCACACAACAAGGAATTGTTTTGTAAATCAGGTGGTCCAGATGTAGAGTGTCTTCAGGGTTAGTTGACTCAGTGATTCAGCCAAGTCATTAAGCATACCATTCCTTTCACTTCTTTCTCTCTGCTATCTTCAGGGATAGTTTCATCCCTAGGGTATGGCAAGAGGGCTTTAGAAAAAACCCAGGAATCAAATCCATTCATTTCAATACGCAGAAGAAGAAATACTTTCTATTCTAGTGGCTCTCTTAGCAATGAGGTACCTTTTTCGAGAAACTTCCTAGCAGATTTTTCTTGTGTTTCACTGGTGAGAAACATGGTCATTTACGAACTAATCCCTTTCAAGTGGATGGAGATCTGCCTTAGATAAGTCTAATCTATCCTTGGAGCTGGGGATGGAGTCAGCTTCCTCTGAAGCACGGGGCTGTGAATGGGAGACGGGAAACCCAAACACTGTCAACTTGGGTCTTGAAGTATATGCTAAGTATGGTCATGGATGTGGAATAAAATGGGAGAGAAAGAAATTTCGAGTTTCTGAACACATGTTTTTGTTGTGTTTCTAGACCTGTAAATGAAGGTGTTACACTCTGTCCTTACATAAGTAAAAGAAGCAGCTGGGGTATGATGCCCTTATATCAAGGAGTACTATGTAATTGGTAAAGGAATGAGGACTATCTCTGCATATTTGTCTAATATCTTCAGGATATATTTTGGAGTGAGCAAGGTGCAGAGTGTTATATGTATCTATGAAAGGGGAAAATATACATATAAACATAAACCATAAACTATCATCATGAAAGTATCTCTAAATGTGTATTATTTTGTAGAATTGACTTTAAAACCATGTAAGTTGAAACAAGAAAGCACTTCTCAGAAACTAAAAGAAAAATGACATCAATAAACTTAATTGTAAATCATGCAGGTAGTTAACTGCATCAAGAGGAATGATTTCAAATGACATTAAACACTCAGTAATTTGGACATCTCTTGTGTATCTATCCTAAGGAGAAAAAAACTGCAAAGAAATCTAAATTGTTAATGTCATTAGAAACCAAGATTTTTCAATTTAAGGGAAAAATATACCATTGTAAAATCAAAGAACTTAAATTACAAACTCTATAATGCTAAATTTGAATTGGAAAAATCAGTAATATTTTTGATACATTTTCTAATATTTCACAGAAATTTCTACTATAAAAAGACCTAGAATAGGCCATCAGCAATGAGCACTCAGACTGCAGACTCTAGGAACTAGAACCAAGGTTTGCAGTGAAATGGTGAATTCCATGTTTGGAAGAATAAATGGGTTCATCTTATATAAGGGGAACCTGGAAAATCTTGTCATACCAGAAAGCAAAAATCCATTCAATCAATCGGGATGGTGTTCCAAAGATTCAGGAGCCACCTTGAACAGCTCTTACCAGCTTAAGATGAAACAATTAGAAAATCAAAAGGAATATAACTGAAAATCTTTTGAAATATATAAGATGTATCAATGTTCACAGATTTATTATCATATAAAAATGATTGGTCACTTTTGCAGGATACTAAGAAACTATCTGTTATTCTGAAAAATTGGTAAATAAAGAAAGCAGTCCTTAACTTGTTTTTCCTATGTGACCTGTACCTTAGAGCAAGCAAATATTTAATGGAAGTTTTTCTTTATAGAAAAATTCTAGTTAATAAAAGAGGAGGGAACAGTACTTTTAAAATATGTGGGTCACTATGAAAATTTTGAGGTAGTGTTATGATCCATTTTCTCGCTTCCAAGAATCACAGTTGATAGTGACCTTTCTGATTCACCCATGAAAATTACATCTTGCTAGGCTTATCGATGTTGCTGGGAGGGTTTCATTTGTTTCCATCCGTGTGGATTTTACATTTCTTGATTTTTATGTATCTCAGAACTTTTGTAGTGATCCATTAACATTTCAGTTCTAAATGAAATAATTGATCTGAGCAATTAACATCAATGCCTGCTAAGACCATTATTTGAAAAGCTGATAGGGATCTTTATAATAGATGATCAGGCTGGCAACACCTGGTCTCATTGATCAATATTAACATCAGGCATTATGAACCTCCTGATGTGATGTAATAGGAAGCACACAGTGCGACTTATGTAGTCTCTTGCTAAAAAAAAAAAAATTGAACCTAAATATAATCAAGCTTTCCAGTTTATAGGAAATATTGGCACATAGAAATGAAATATAGTATATGGAATTTTTTTTTTGGATTCTGATTTAAACAAGACAACTACTTGAAAATATATTAGACAATGGGAGAAATTTGAACACTGACTGAATATTTGATGATATTAAGGCATTATTGTTAACTATCTCAAATATGGTAATGGTTATACTTTTTCAAAGCCCTATTTTTTTTGTAGATACATAGTGAAATATTCACATGTGAAATAATATACAATATGTGATTTGTTCTAAAATAATGCAGCATACGTGTGAGGGAAGTCCACGTGAGTTAGATTGGTAAGCCTGGCTATGTATTAATAATTACTGAAGCTGGGTGATGGGCAGTGGAGTTCACTTGAGGTTTCTCTGTGTCTTATGTTTGACCTTTTCCATAATAGAACGTTTGAAATGAATCAGCTGTGGTCAACCACCTTTGAATCATTGCAATTCTGGCTTTTGCTACTTTGGCTATAGGCAGGGGTCTTGATTTGAAGGCTCTGGCACAGTAAGCCATGGCCATGCAGAGGCTGCCTTAGGAGTGATCTGGGACCTCATAAATACGAGGGACCACGATTTTCCAGATCTCTGCTACAATGGTGTATTAATCTTACTCTTCCCCCTCTCCTCCCTCCTGCCAGGTTCTGGAGTGGTGACAGGATTTAGTGGAACAATCTGGGTAAGATGAACCGTAGAGAAGTTGTTCTTAGAAATTGCCGCATTGGCTCTCGGCTGGCATGCCTCTCATTGCTTATGCTGTGATTCTGGGACTAGCCACAAACCACAAGTCAAAAACCATCCTCTTTCTACTTGTGGCTGAGATTTGACATCACTTCTCCATTGCCAAACACAGGCTTAGATCCTATTACAAGGTAAAGACCACGGAAATGGGCTGACTCTGTAACCTATCAGTTTTCAAGTTAAAGTTCCAAGGAAAAACTTACTCTCAGAGAGTTCTTGTAGTCATTTTGAATATGACAGTTTTCTTCTACTATAGTAAAAATATTAAATCCAAGGATGGAATAATACTAATTATAAAATTTTCACCATTCAAATCTTTCCATGTTCTTGGTGTATGCTATTGCATGTATATACTAGAATTTAAGATGATGTCTGATTTAATATAGGATTATAACCATTGATTTTAATATTTATGTGATACATTTTCACGGTAGTCTAAGAATAACATGATTTTTAGGGGCTCTGTTACTTGGTCAGCTTGTAGAACAGAGCACTGCAGTAGAATTATTTATGTTTTAGTGTGAGTGAAGGAGCTGAGAGGAAGTTTAATGAGAGAAAGAACAGCTTCCTTGCCGTGGATAACTGAAAATGGAAAAACTTCAACCTGTCTTGTTTAAGAATGTGTTTCCTTGACAACACCATTTAAATACAATAACTTAAGTGAAAGTTAAACTCTTAGGAGGGAGGGAGTATCTTTCTCCAAGCAGGGAGAAATGATATTTCAGCTTAGCTTGTCGTGGGTGTTAGTGACTGAACCTGTCAGGTCATAGGCTATAAGATTTATTTCTTACTCTACAAGAGAGAACCAGTTGCAATGACACAAAAATAGGAATTAATCACAAGTTTTTTCTTTCATTCCTTCTCATCTTTTAAGTAGTTCCACAACTTAGCCAGGGGATGGAGACAATTAATGGCAAGAAAGGAAGCTTTTTGCCTGGGTGTGGACCTTGGAACCCTGAATAGAGCTGAGTAGAGAGAAAGAGACACTTTTAATTTAATTCATATTTTTAACCTGAAAAAATTGGAAGGCAGGGCAGGAAGCATTTAAACCATCAGCTAAATAACTATTATTGTCTCAGGCCTCTCCTTCAACCCAAGATGGCTGGGGTACTTATATGTGGCCAAAGGGGAAATCATGTTAAGATGTGAACTAGAACCCTGAAAGCTGGGATTCCTAAAAGTATTTGGTGTTTTCCAGGACATAGATTGTTTACAGTTAAGCTCTGTGCCTAGGTTTTGTCCTGTATTGCTACAAAGATGAAAACAAGCATCAAAAAATTCTTTAAATATTTGTTAGTCTTCTCATTCTGTTTTGATCCAAATCTGTATTCTCTCTGCCCTCCCTTTCTCTCTAATTAGTTTTTTTGCTATCTCACTTCTCCCATATTATGCACCAAAGTTGTGCCACATGTGACTACCTGGCACTTGGAATATGACTAGTCCGTATTGAAATATGAGTTTTATTTTTATGTATTTTTCAGACAGAGTCTCACTATATCACCCCTGATAGAGTGCCATAGCATCATAGTTCACAGCAACCTCGAACTCTTGGGCTCAAGCAACTCTCTTGCCTCCGCCTCCCTAGTAGCTGGCACTATAGGTGTCCGCCACAATGCCCAGCCATTTATTTTTGTTGTTTGGCAGACCTCGGCCAGGTTCAAATCCCCTAGCCCCAGAGCATGTGGCCCTAACCACTGAGCTATGGGCACCCAGCTGAAATGTGAGTTTTAAATACACACCATATTTGGAAGACTAAGTGTGGAGAAATGAATATAAAATATCTTATCAATATTTATTCATTTATTTTTTTCTGTCTAAGAAACACTGACTCTGTCCCACTTTGTTGCCCTGGGTAGAGTGCTAGGGCGTTATAGCTTATGGTAACCTTACTTTCTTGGGCTCAAGTGATCCTCTATCACATCCAGCTAGCTTTTCTATTTTTAGTAGAAACAGGGCCTTGCTTTGCTCAGGCAGGTTGCAAACGCTCAGGTGATCCACCCACCTTTCCTCCCAGAGTTCTAGGATTACAAGCGTGAGCCACCATGCCCGGCCCCACCATCCATATTTTTTAATGGTGATTACATGTACAAATGAAAATATTTTGGCTATATTGGGGGTTTAATAAAACATTATTAAAATTAACCCCTTTTTTTTTTTTACATTTGATGTGGTCATTCTAACATTCAGAATTACTCTCTGGCTCACATTATATTTCTATTGAGTAATGCCACACTAGGAAATATTTATGACATCTTTAGTTTGTGGTACCTTGACATCAAAGTGTGAGTGAGGTCTGGGGCTGGATTCCTGGGTTTGAATTCTGGTTCTTCCCTTTATACACGTGTGGCCTAGACATGTTCCAAACCTTTCCAGGTCCCCATGTCCCAGTTTATAAAATACAGTAAGAGTTCTGTTGCATTGGGTGGTTATGAGATTGCCTAAGACAGTGGTTGGTTTAAAGCAAGTTATAAATATTACTTTATATTGATCATATTCCTGCTCTATTGCTCTAACCCAGAGCTAACCTTTTCTCTTGCCAAAAATCACGATTCTATAGAAAGGAGGCATAGGCAACAGCCTCCTCATTTTCCTAATTTCTGTAGTCGAGGTGATCTTCCCACAGTTTACCCCTTGATACCTACATTCAACCTCACACCTATATGCCTAAAAGAGCTTCCAGGTTGGGGTTCTCTCTCACCTGCCCTTCTGTCATGTGAGGCCACTAGACTTCATCCCTCTCTTCTCTTCTGTCTTCTGTCATGTAAGGACACAATGAGAAGGCCCACACCAGATGCTGGTGCCTTGATCTTGTACTTCTCAGATTCCAGAACTGTGAGGAAATAAATTTCTGTTCATTATCAGTTACCCAGTCTGTGGTATCCTCCTGTAGCAGCACCAAACAGACTGAGATGTATTCCTTCCCTAGTTGAAGACAGAGATTGCATATTCTATTTCTCCAGTTCACCCACAGTGTTCTGCATATGGAAGATGCCCAATAAATAATTGTTTACATCATTAAAAAAGGAGGAAAATTACTTATCTAGGAAATACAGATTTGGTGATTTCTCTAAGTTTGAGGGATATCTCTAGAAAGATGTTGAGATCCTATGACATCACCATGGGCTCTGTCCTCCATTTCTTATAGCTGCCTGAAGGATTGTCAGATTGACTACAGCCCACTGCTTTTAAGAAATATGTAGCAGGGCAGCGCCTGTGGCTCAAAGGAGTAAGGTGCCAGCCCCATATGCTGGAGGTGGTGGGTTCAAACCCAGCCCCAGCCAAAAACTGCAAAAAAAACCAAAAAAACAAAAAAACAAAAAAAACGCAGCAAGGGGCTGGGTGCCGTGGCTCATGCCTGTAATCCTAGTAGACTGGGAGGCCGAGGTGGTGGATTGCCCTGAGCTCACAGGTTCGAGACTAGCCTGAGCAAGAGCAAGCACACCCCCCCCATCTCTAAAAATAGCCGGGCATTGTGGTGGGTGCTTGTTGTCCCAGCTACTCAGGAGGCTGAGGCCAGAGAATGGCTTTAGCCCAAGAGTTTGAGGTTACTGTGAGCTATGACGCCACTGCACTTTACCAAGGGTGACAAAGTGAGACTCTGTCTAAAAAAAAGAAAAGAAAAGAAAAGAAAAGGAATACACAGCAAGAATTTCTTCCCAGAAGGAGAGCTATTCATTTTTCAAAAATGTAGAGCATATGTAATGTCTGGAAATCTTTGTTATAAGTCATTCTTTGTTCCAAAATTATGCCTGCCCGCTTGCTTTTCTGTTCTATTAAAAGTAAAAACATGCTCCTCCGGACCTCAAATGAGCTAAGATAATGGTGATAGAACCTGACCCTTAAACCTGCTCCAGGGAGGTAAGGAGTTAATCAGGTGGCCCGCTGAGCCTCCAGCCTCGCTCTGAGGAATTAGTCAAAGTGTCCTGTCCTCTGACATGCTGGTGGGAAGCTTAGCACTGTAGATACTGGTGCCCCTCTCTTTAAGCTGTCCCTAAAGGTCAGATGAACTGATCCTAGCCTGGGGTTGAGGCCTATCTAGACCACAAGTTACAGGCAAAGAGCAGAAGAGGAGCAGGAACTGCCCTGAGGCTTGGCTCTGCAGCCTTTAGAGCAGCAGTCCCCTAACTGTGGCTTCAGGCACTTTCTCAGAAGAAGGTGGGAGGGGGGATATCTGACAGGGGAGCTGCAGTATAGACAAAGATTTTCTCACCTACACTCACCTCCTGCTGTGTGGCTTGGTTCCTAACAGTCCACTGACTGGTACAAATCCACAGCCTGGGGCTTGGGGAGTATAGCTTTAGGGGATACAAAGACAGCAACCCGCCTTGGTCAGTCTCTCTAACATCTGTCTCACTAACATTAAATCAACCTGCATGAGGGCTGGCCCAGCCTCTCCGATTTTACAGCTTTTAAAACTGACCATGATAACATTCTCTAGACCAGGGGTTCTCAACCTGTGGGTCACGACCCACAGAAACTGTATTAAAGGGCCGCGGCTTTAGGAAGGTTGAGAACCACTGCTCGAGGATGTTGTGCATCCAGTCTGGGGGGGTACGAGAGAACCATACTTAGTCATTTTACCTAGGTGCAAAATACATGTATCCGTCTGCATGAGCTATTTGGTGGAGATGAGAATCATCTCAGAGAAACCTCCCTGTAAGTCTTACTCAGTCAGAGATGTATAGATTAGCACCAAATATTAATTAAAATAGTTAACCATTTATTTGTGGCATCTCTGCTATAGAAATTCTGTTTTCTGAATTACAGAGCTAACAAAAATACTCCTTTGCTTTTGGCAAAGTACAGAGAACAAATGATTTTATACAAACCTCAGAAGCCACATTGCACAAAGGAACAGGTGACCAGAAGGCCACTTGCTTCTGGCAATTCCCTCAGACAAATTTGTAAAACAAGTAACAGTTGACTCACAACCACAGGCTTTGGTCTTGTTTCAAATCCTTCTTCTCTGGAACTGGCCTTTTACCTAAAGCCTGCTTTGGATCCGCGCTATTCTTTCCCTATTTTTCTCTTCTGGGTGAAGAAGGACACCAATTTGCTGTTCAGATAAAAAGTCCTCTTGCTTTCATGACCTTCTGAGGCTTCCTGGTTCCCATCATATCAATTTCAAATTCCTTTGTCAAGCTTTTGGGACCCTTCGCTGTTGTCAAACACACCCCTTTTCCCGTGACTGCATTCCAAGCTTTTATTCCTTTTGTTCATCTCATCTAAAATTGCCCTCCCACTCCTCATGTTCTGGCTGGACATTTGCTGCTCCATTTAAGTTCTGCATTTAAGTTCTTCCTTGTTTCTTTCAGTTCTTCTGAGTATGTTCCATCAGTTGCACACACCATGAGGACACCACCATTGAGTGTGTAAATCATACCTCCCAGCTAGTGGCCAAGCACTACTTGACACTTTACTTTTCACCCCCAGAACCTAGTTACTGCTGAGGGCATGGGGTTTTTTTTTACTCTAAGGGAGAAGTTTCTGATAATTAGAGCTGCCCCAAGCAGAATGCAATTGCACAGGAAACAACGAGTTCCTTATCATGGGATGGTACCTTAGAAGCCACGTGAAAGGGTCTTCCCCGATGCATAGGTCTCTGTTGGTGTGTATGGATATTTAGTGAATGAATGAATATAGGGTATTGGAAAAGAGATGCAAATATTTGGTTGGCATCTGAAAAATTCTTAATGCTGAGTTTCTATTATTCTATAAAATAGTTACTCATGAAAAAAAGCATTTTCTGTATTCATGGAAGTCTTTTCTCATTGGAAAACAATTTCACATCCATTACCTTGTTTGATTTTACTATGCTTGTGAGAGGTGTGAACCTTTCCTGTTATCTAAGTGTTACACATGAGGAAAACAGAAAACCATAGGAACGTAACAAGTGTGTGTAGAATGTGCATGAGGGGAGTGGGACGAAAAAATGACCTGAGGTCAGTTGGTAGTGGAGGGCTTGGAAGAGAAGTCGGGGATAATAATGGACAAATTAGACCACAGTTGAGCTTACTTCTTTGCTGTCTTTCTGACATCAACATTTGTGCTTGAATTCATCCTGGTTCCTATTACACCAGGACTCTATGCAAAGGCTGCTGGTCCCACCCTTCAACAGAGAAGTTAAAATTGCAATTGGGTGAATATTTTTAACTGAGTCATAGCTGCTATTTTGTTACCTTATGATAAGGACCAAAAGTCACTTGGGAAATTTGAAAATCTCAAATCATAGATCTTCAGGGGTCATAGGTAGAGTTTATTTCTTGTTTTGAAAATAATATTTTAAGTAATGGTATGTATTAAGTTATCATATAACCAGGAATACTCATTTTAAAAGTGGAATGTGTTAAAGGGCTGGGGTAAATCATAGTAGCAATTTCTTAATGCTGTCTTGTAACCCATGACAGTGAGATATCAATTCAACAATGGAGTTATAAATCATATATAATGTGCAAATCACTTTGCTGAGCACCTGTCAAAAGCTTTGGTTATGCTCTCTGTTGAAGAGGGCATCATGAAAAAGCCTGGGCAGCACTGTACATGTGCAGTGGGAGAAAAATGGATCAGTATGTATTATATATGGCTGTGTCTGTTTCCTATGGCTACGTAACAACTTGTCACGAACTGAGCAGGTTGAAATGGCTCAGTTTCTGTGGGTCAGGAGTTTGAGCACATCTTAGCTGGGACCTCTGCTTCAAATTTCACAAGACTTCAGTTGAAGTATTGGCTGGGTTGAGTTGCTTTCTAGAGCTCAGTGTCCTCTCTCAAGTTCCCCCAGGTTGGTGACAGAATTCAATTGCTTGCGGTTGTAGGATTTAGGCCCCTTGTTCTGTTGCTGTCTGTTAGCTGGGGCTGCTCTCAGGTTCTATAGGCCATAAAGTTCCTCACCTCATAGATGCTCTCACAGCATGGCAGCTTGTGACTTCAAGGCCAGAGGGAGGATCTCAGACTACTTCTGTCTGACTTCTAGAGCATCTTTTAAAGGACTTTTCTTATTAGGTCAGGCCTATGAAGGATAATCTCCCATTTGATTAACTTAAAAGGAATTGACTAAGAATTTTAATTACATATACATAATCCCTTCACTTTTGCTAAATAATGTTACCTACTCACCAGAGTAAAATCCTACCCTACCCACAGTTTCTGCTCATAGTAAGGGAGAGGGTTGCACAGGGTGGGCGGATAGGGATGGGAATCTGAGGCCATCTTACAGCTGCACTTACTATACTAGCCAATTAGAAAGCAAAAATATGATTCTGTGTGTTAGGGACTGGGGTGGGGTTTTTCCAACACCATCTCTCTTGCACCAGCTGGTTCCTGCGCTATCTGAAGTTAGCATGAGATCTCACAGCTTAAGGGTTCTGGCTGCTCTCATAGCGGATCCCTGCAAGTCCCAGGAGTCACCTGTACTTCTGCTGGTGAATTGTAAATTTGAAGGTTCCCATGACCACCCCTGAGGTTTAATAATTTACTAGAATAACTCACAGAAGTCAGGGAAACACTATAATTATGGTTATTGGTATGTTATATAGTATACAAACAAACAGCCAGGTGAAGAGTTATGTAGGGGATCAAGTTGTGGGGGCAGGGTTAGGGGTGGGGCACAGTGCCACAACCCCGCAATTTCCCAAACCTTGTTGTTCCAGGACTTTTATGCAGGAATTATATCATTCAGGGACTGGCTTTCCTTTTCACTTTCTGCCCAAGCTAGGAAATAGCAGGAGGCCCTCACCAGATGTGGCCACACACCCTGATATTTGCTCGCATCTATTGAGTTCCTACAAAAGTAGGAATAAGTGGAGAGAAGTGTGAATAATAAAACCACAAGCCAGACCTAGAATCCTTGAGAAGGATGTCTACTTAGCTCAGGGCATGGGAAGTCAGTCACTACATTATGGTTTCAGAGTGTAAAGGGATATGTAAAGTCTGAGATAGAATAGAGTTCTGGAAGCTGCAGAATAGTATAGTAAAAACAGCCATCCCTGCACTATCTACCCAAGACATGGAGAACATGGGAGAAAGAAAAGCCTCCATATACATGAGTTTCAAACCAAGGAATGTTGGCAGGGAAGAAACTGGCTTTAGCTTAGGCAAAAAGATAGAGGATGTGCTTCAGAAAAAAAGGGAGACTATACAAGAATTTGTTGACAAGGAAGGAAAGAGGGTTTAAGGGACACAAGGGAGAGGATTAGAAGGTGGTTATATTTATCAGGGTTCTAGCTGGAAATAGGCAAAATATTCAAATAGTTTCATTAAAGGAGATTTAATGAAAGGACCGTTTACAGAGGTCTTAGTAAGGCTCAGAAACCCAACGATAGATGGTGAGGTCCTTACAACCAGCGTTCCTGGGGACTCACTATCCCATAGAACAGAAGAGGGAAGGGAAGAAAATGGTGTTAGTGAACCCAGAAAGAGTTGAAAGTGTGGGAGAGGGCCCCCAGGAGAAACTCTCCTATAAAGGATCACAGCTACTGTGAGACAGAGAGCAGCACAGGGAAGGAGAGGGTCTCACTCTCCTCCCACAGTCCTGTGCCCCTCTGGTGACTCCATCAGCTACACCCAACTGGAAGAGCCCAGGTGATGCTGCCCACAGAGGCTGATGTCCTAGGGTTCCAGGCAGAACATAGAGGGGGAAGACTGGTTGTGCAGGGAGGTGGTGAGGGTAGAGGACACCCACAGTGGGGGCATCATGGGAAGGAGAATATCAAGCTGAATGAGAGTGGAAATTCGGACAGAATAACCTAGGAGGGATCATGAGCCAGAGAAATACAGAAGCAGTGGACAGAGGGCCTGTGCATGGCTAGAGATTGGGAATGATGGCCAAAAAGAACTCTCTTGGTCCACAATGAGGGGGGGTGGATTATGGTTTATGTGGATCTGTGTGTACATATTAATAGCAATTAGAGTCAACCTTATTCATAGGCAAGGCTTGGTAACATCTACGTTTGATTCCCAAGAAATCCCAGTTGACTGCTTATCCATACCATTCCAGATACACAATTGCTTACTACAAGAAATTTCTGTAGTAGGAAGCAAACCCTATTACTCTCTAGATAAGTTCAGATATGAGGCTTAAATCCAGTTCAATAAATGTTCCTGACGTGAGCTCAGAGCTCCTTATGAAATCAGCTTTCGATAGGAGGGTGTTTGAGGGCCCTAGGGTGATTAATGGGGACATTGTGGGACAGAAAATGAGGGCATCAATTGTTAAGGCAATTGGCCCCAAATAAACTGCCTTTTTCATAGCACCACGAGGGGTCCATATGTGTAGGGGTGTGTGTCTCTGTGTGTGTTCACATCCCCCCAACCCCAACCTCCCATTTCCTGCCTTTCCTCCCTCCCCCGCATTGGACCAAATGTATTGATCAAAGAAGGAAACTAGCTGTAATGTTATGTTTTTTGACATCCCTTTTCCCTGTTTTCATTACTTTTTTCAGCACTCACAACCCAGAGGGTTTCAAGCAGGAGACATATGACAACAATAGCATCACACAAGGGATGCCTCATTAAACCCACCCCTCCTGTGTCCCACCTCCCCTTAACCTTCTCACCACCCGCCCAATTCCACTTGAAACACCTGCCTTTTAAAGGAGATTCTGTAGGGAGGATGTTTGTGTTTTCTGGAGGATTTTTTTTTTCGTTTTTTGGTTTTTGGTTTTGTTTTTTGAAGAAAGACAAAACAAAACTCTAGTAGAGTGGGAGACAAAAGCCCAAAGAAAGTGATTAATATCATTGCTGCTAATTTTCCACAAGCACTTGTCGGCACAGCAGTGAGCCAACTCAGACGGTGCCAAAAGTAATCTTGAAATTCTCTGGCATCTCACTCCAGCAATAAAACACAGATTTATGTGGTGCAGATCATAATAGAAAATGGAATAAAATCATCCTAGATGACTAAATCGCAGTGTTTCTGGTCGGGGAGCTTAATAACTGAACTCTTCATCCCCCTAGGGACTACTCAGCCATTTGTTTTCATTTCTGACATTTTGTTAGAGTCATATCATCAGATGGGCTGCCCTGCTTCCTGGTCTGGGCCACAGAGATCAGGGTGCTCCACTGCGGGATGAGGAAATCACCTCTAGGTCCCACTCTGTCACACCTAGCTCTGGGACCTGAAGCAAGTTGCCCCCATTAAAAACACCGCGATTGTCTTGCACTCCACCTTGGAATTTCTTCCATGCTCACTCAAAGCCTAGCTCTGTGTACCTCCTGGTTTCTCCGCCCCATTTGGTCCTGTATCAAGGTTCCTGGTCTTCAGTTAGCCTATTTGGAGCCTAGTATAAGCTACTTGCAAAAGAAAATACTTCAAGAACCTAAATTACTTATAAAGCTACTTTTCAATTGGTTTCATCATTGACTGTCAGTGGAAGCGATCTTGGTGCATTTGCGTGAGCGTGTACGCGAGCATGTCATCTGCTATGAAGTGGACGAGGTTCTTTTTCTCTTCCTTTATTCTACATTTTTCCATCTTTTCTACCCGTGTCTTTTTCGTCTCCCTTCTTCACCTCCTTTCTCACCCCTGACAATTACCTGAACCTATCTCTGACACCCACAGGCACTGCTTCCTTGCCTGGTGAAACTCAGAGATAAAGAGGACACTCATCCCTCTGCACAGTGTCAGGTCAAAGCAATGTTAAATCACCCAGGAGCAGTTTAAAGCAGTTTATATTGGCAGCCTGCACATATGTGGGGATGCGCTGGTGACATGTAAAAACACACGCAGCTACAGCTAAGGGAGTGTAATGGAGGACTTATCTGGAGGAAAATTGGGAAAACTTTTGAAGGCATTTCAAGACTTCAAACTCCAAAACTTCTGAAGACTACTCTTCTTGTGCTCAAAGCAAATATAGATTGTAAAACCCCCAGTAAAGTAGCAGTGAGAAAAAGCAGCACTGTCCTGTATTGGGTCACAGGTGGTAGCCACATCTCTGACTTTCAACCCTGACAAGAAATGCACTTATAAATACGAAAAAGACAAACCAAAAACCTAGAGACTTCTCCACAAAGTTTAAACATAGTGCAAATGCATCTGTGAAGACAGAATTCCCCAGAGATCTTTCATTAGTCCTCGTTCTCAAATGAGACTTTCAATGTACCACAAATTCATGTCAGAGATGGACTGAGGTGAGATCAGGAACACCAAACATGCACAGAGAAGGAAACGCTAGGACAAAACAAGGAAGAAGATTTTCTCTTAGTAACATTGGTTAAGCATCTCATTGTGTAGAGAGACGGGAAATAATAACACAATCACAGTACATATGCTTATCTGTGTGTATATATGAGAGTGTGTATATGTGTGTGTGTGTGTGTAAAGAATAGCTTGATGTTGAGTGTACATATCTATTTGTACACACACATAATTGTTATCTTTTGGGGACTGGTTCCAGAGCTCCCCTTGAATACTAAAATCCACAGATGCAAAAATAAAAAAGAAAAGAAAGAAACTTCAATTTGATATACTGAAAAAATGGTCATTATTTTTTAAAAATCTAACTACTATATACTTAATAATTTCAAAAAATATGAGATATGATTATAAGCGGGACTTTATCTAACAAATGCAATCAGTGTAACTGAATTCTTTGTACCCTCAATGAATCCCAAACAATAAAAAAAATTCAAAAAATAAAATCCACAGATGCCGAAGTCCCTTATATAAAATGCATAGTATACACATACACATACTCTCCTATATACTTGAAATCATCTCTAGATTACATATAATACCTAAGATAATGTTAAGGCTATGTAAGTAGTTATTATATTATATTTTTTATTTGTATTATATTTACTGAGTTATTCCTAAATATTTTTGGTTCTTGGTTGGTTAACTCTGAGGTGCAGAACCTGCAGATAAGGATAGCCAACTTTGTAACTCTGTGTGTGTATATATGACTGTGTGGCTCTGTGTGTGTATATATATAAATAGATTTGAGCTGGGTGCAGTGGCTCACACCTGTAATCCTAGCACTCTGGGAGGCTGAGGCAGATGGATAGCTTGAGCTCAGGAGTTCTACACCAGGCTGAGCAAGGGCAAGACCCCATCCCTACTAAAAATAGAAAACAAGCCAGGCATTATAGTGGACACCTGTAGTCCCAGCTTTTTGGGAGGCTGAGGCAAGAGGAACTCTTGTGCCCAAGAGTTTGAGGTTGCTGTGAGCTATGATGATCACATAGCACTCTATCCAGGGCAACAGAGTGAGACTCTGTCTAAAAAAAAAAAAAAAATAGGTTTGTATAACTTTTGCAGGCATGGCTGAGAAGTACCTGAATTGGGCACTTCAGCTAGCCAAATTGGCAATCGAAGTCAAGATTCTGCTAACCTCAAGTTGGCAATACCCTCTGTGACGTAATGCAAATATATTTGGTCTTTGTCTCCAGTTCCTCTCCCAGGGCACCTGAAACCCTTGTGCTTTAGTCCATTTCTGTTGCTATAACTGAATACCTGAGACTGGGTAATTTATAAAAAAAAAAGAGAGAGAGGTTTATCTAGCTCACAGTTCTGGCCACTGGGTAGTTCAGGATTCTTCTCAATCCCCATTCTGACACATTGTTCGTTCTTAGAAAACATCCCTGTGATCTTTTTCTTTGCTGCCCCAATTGTTGCTTTCTCTCCTTTTTTTTGTTTCTTAAAACCTCACTTCTGTCCATCATTCCGTTGAAAGGTGCCCTTCAAACGTCACCACTGAGGTCTCAGTTACCAGGTATAATTATTTCTTTTTCCTTTCATTTTACTCTCTGCTGCATTTCAACTCTACTTCACTGACATTTTAAAATGCTTTTTAGGTGTCTGTAGGTTAAAACATCTGATATGATTTCTGTAATCTATCTGCATATATTGTTTTAATCCTCCTTCTTCCACTGCTGCTTCCAGTCTTCTTTGCATAGTCCCAATTTTACTGTTTCCTCCTAAAAATTATCTCCGCAAGGTTTTGCCCTTGCCCTTTTTGCCTTTGCTTTTGGGCATATGTATCTATTCACTTGGTTGCAACTGCCATCTCTCTGTTGATGATTTCCAAGTTTATGTATCAAGCGTGGCTCTTTCTAAGCAGGATTAGCTGTTGTGCAGTGAGATAAAGGGAGCTGAGATAAGTGTAGCTGGTCCTTATAATTGCTTACCTGGGGGCAAGATGCTAAGAGATTTATCAGGAACAGGCCTAATTTTTTTCTATATTTCCAGATCCTCTGCACTCTGAATATACTTGATTTGGTCTGCACAAATTAAATAAGGTTAGGCTTGATAAGAACTTGGAATGGAGGGTAGGAAGCAATCAATTCAGTGCAGTGATTAATACAAGCCTGGGAATCAGAATGCTTGGATTCAAACCCTGTCTCCCCCCACCCCCCGATACTCACCATGCATTCTTGCTCAAGCTCAGTGAATAGCTTCCCATGTCTCTGGTTCCTCACATGCAAAAGGAAATGATAATTGAATCTTTCTCCTATGGTCGCTGTGAGAATTAAGTGAGATAATGCATGAAAAATGCTCAGCCCTGGACAGAGTAAGGACTCACAGAGTAGTAGCTATCTCAAGGTGTTTGGCTTATGTTTCTTCCCAAAGAGGGAAGAATGTCTTTTTCAGGCAGACTATAACAGAAAGCAAAAGGCATTAACATGGAAAAGCTCTGTCTTCTGCGTAGCAAAATGCTGAGCCCAGGTCTGGGGCTTTGTGACCGGGATTCATTCATCGCTCATTATGAATAAGTTGATGAGAAGTAGGTAGGTTAAAGATGAGGGAAAGGCTTTATGAGGGAGTTTATCCTGTTTTCTGGGCCTGGCTCTAGGAAAGCTGATTAAGTGAGGCTGGGGCTGAACAGAGTTGGCCTACTTAAGGCTTTTGTCAGCACTTCCTTTGTAGATTCTAATTTCCAGAGCCTCGAAATGGCTGTGTTGAAAATATTCTCTGAGGGCTTGAGCTTAGTGTGGAAGATTTTATCAGGCACCAAATAATCTTGTCAAGTTTTAAAAGAGAAAGGGAGAGAGAAAGAAAGGAAAAAAAATGTTGGAAGGAGAAGGAAAGAAGTAACAGGGAAAGAGAAAAGGGGAGAGTGGAGAGGTGAAAAGGTTAGGGGAAAGGAGAGACAGAACACAGATTTCTTTTTAGAGTATCTTAGACAGACAGTTGAAAATCTCCCTCCTGTCTCAGGCATCTCCCTTGGGTGGCCCTCTGCTGCTGTGATTCATTGGAAGGAGGGGTGTGGCAGATTCCTGCTGTCTTCTGCTTGCTGTCTGTCCTTAAGGCACCCTCCCTGCTCCCACAGGCTGAGCACACTGGCAATTGCCTCTTTTCTCCTTCATTACTGCCAGCGTAGAGTTTACTAAACTCCTCTTCTGCCAAAGACTATACCAACCTGGCTTCTGACTATTCAAATTTTGGGCCAATATCATTGTTTCTTTAGAAGGGGTCTTTGATTCTCTTCTTGGAGGCTACTGACTGGGCTCAGAACTGAAGATAAGGCTTGTGGAGGACACATGAAAGAAAATAAGGGCCACAGTTGGGTCTGTCTATTCAGAAATTCTGGAATATTGGTTTTCCTTAGCATGAGGACTCCCACTCCCTGTGGCAGAGGCTACTGTGATGACTTGAGAGGGTCTAGGGGTGGGTTACCATGCTGGGGCAGACACTCACTGAAAAGGTATGGGGTCAGTGCC
The DNA here is from genome assembly GCF_000181295.1 of Otolemur garnettii. Lineage (NCBI taxonomy): Eukaryota > Metazoa > Chordata > Mammalia > Primates > Galagidae > Otolemur > Otolemur garnettii. Next base: position 19,654,938 of record NW_003852401.1, on the reverse strand, counting down.
TCTACCTCTGCAGGGAAGTTGGAATTTCTCAGCAGGCACTGAAGTAGAACCACTGGGGTGCTCTCTCCTGCTCTGACAACTGTGGATATGGGTGACCCATAACCCATGGGGAGGAGCCACACTCCAGAGCTCTTTTGTTCCCTTGATCTAGTTCTCCAAACACTGGAAATTGTACCTGTGAAAAAGAAACCTGAACTCTGCATGTGACTGATTTCCATTTCTTTCTCATTAAAAGTATTATGGAGGAACAAGGTATATCCAAACCTACAAGCACAGAGAGAAAAGCAGAGAGGACAACTGCTGATGAAATCTTCTGTATGTTTTAGGAAATTAGAACATGGAGAGGGGACTGATAGCTGACTGTGCAAAGTAGAGGGGGTAACTACATGATTGTCCTCAAGTGTGGGGAGAGATGAGCAGTGATGAAGAACTTCAGGATGTCCCAGGACCAGAGAGAGGGCAGTGCAAAGTTGAAATCAGGGCAATGGTCTAAAAGCAGAGTGGTCTGACTCCCACATACCCTCTCCTCTGACTTAGTCAGGCTGCTCTTCCACTATAGAGAGGGCACAAAGCTGAAAATGTGAAATATTTAATGAAAGTACACACACACATTGAATACAGGATGTCAGACAATTAAGTTTGTTAACTCATCCTAGAAAAAGTGCTACATACCTTATTGCTGAATATCCCTATGGTCACCTTGGAAGTATACCTATTGGCTGTCTGGTGATATTGAGGGACTCGTCGATGTCAAGTGACTAGAATTTCAGAGGGAGAAGTGGTGAGGCCCTGCATCTAACCCCTGACCTTTGCCCCTCAGGCTTAGGTAGGCTCAAGAGAACCAGATCAAAGTGTTGGCTTTATTAATGGGCGGTCTCTTAGTTGTCAAAAGCAAGGGTAAATCCAGGCCAGAGAATACAACAGAGACTTATGGCCAAGGAGGAAGCTTCTGCTGCTTCTCCCGGAACCAGGGTGAATTCTCCCACCTGTGGGTGAGCTGGCTGGGCTGAGCAGACTGATGTGTTCAGAGAGCCTGACAGTTGTTGCAGGGAGGACCATACCCAACCCTGAAGTCTGGCAGGGTGAAGAGCTGCAGGGAGATCAGGAAGGCTGTGGAAGACTATCAGGCCTTGGAGAATGAGTTACCACTTTCAGAAAACCAAGAAGAAGCACTGGATATTCTCACTGCTGCAGTGTAAACAGAGGGGGTAGAGATGGCATCCCGCTTTTGTGTTTTCCCCACACAGTGTGTGGCTTGAAGGAGTAGGCTCTCCAATGCACAAATGACTCTTCCAAAGAGAGGTGTGAGTGAAGGGTGAGTGCATGAATATGAATATCTTAGATAAGTTGGTTCCTATGGAGACCTGGAGAGGGTGGACTAAGTCCTCCCAAGCAAGCACTATTTGGTATTTCCCCCCTGTCATTAACATGTAATTACATGGAAAGGAAATATCATGATCAATTGTTAGTAGAAGAGAGCTGGGAAGAGGCGGCTCTGGAGATTTTGGGCCAAACAACCTGGGTGAGGAGCCTCTTCCTTATCTCTTGTAGCAGGTGACAGAATCCAAAGCAACATCAGCATTAATAGGATCAACAATCAGAGGCAGGAATTAGCATGAATTTGAGAGTCAGGAGAACCAGTTCCAATTTCAGCTCTTTTAGTAGTTTTGTGATGATGAGAGACTGTGTTTTTTCTATGAGCCTCACTTTCTTGGTGTGTAAATGGTTATTTGGAATTGTTGCAACAATTAAATGAGAATTCATTCACTCCATTTATTCAACATGTCTTATTTAAGCTTCAGATTTTTTGGCACCTATCATGTGTCAGGTGCTATGCAGGGATGTAATTAAAGAACTTGGCATCACACAGAGGTTAACAAATGTTAGTTTCGCCTCTCAGACTATTTTAGCTTGTTTATTGTTCAATAGGGCTTCATGACTTCAGAGCCTTGGTGTCGGAGAACAGGGTTGGCTATGAGGAAAGCAGGAGAGGGTCATTACAGATCATCACTCATGCACTGGCTTGCATTAAGAATGTTCTGGCAATGTGTCCATCCTTCAGAACTATCTTCATGGGTTTCAACTGCTCTGAACTCTGAAGCCTTCTACCAAGCAACAACCATTTCCCAGCAGCCTGCCCAGTCTTAACACCTGCAACCCAGGCTCAGATCCATCTTGGAGACACCATTTATGGTGACAAGAGGCCTTTAGTGTCATGACCTTTGGCCTGTGGACAACAGGAACTGAGGTCACCTCTTTCCCTTGGAGTCAGAAATGTTCTGATGAGGTACCATGGGTCATAGGGTATGCAGCCGTCTCTTAGAAATTGACAGAAAGCAGCTGAGTAAGGTTGACTAGTCACTTAATGGACATTGATTACTGCTTGCAGCATCCTATAGGTCAGAGGACAGGCATCTGATGTTAGGTCTGACATGCTGTGGCTGGTGGTAGGCTGGCACCGATGTTCGACTAGGGTTGTGGTTAGTTTAGCACAGCCAGAGGGACCCAGATGGAAAATGTCTTGCTGAACTTGCAGAAGGGCAGCTCACAGTTACTTTTTTCTTCAATGACATTTACACGATGAACTGTGGTCTTTGTTTCCCCCATCCCCACCTGCATTCCTCACACAGATTTAAACCAATAGCCCCCCTAGAACCCCCAAGAGGTGCAGAGTCTAGTTTCCAAGCTCCACCTTTTTTGATGTAATGAAAACCAATTAAGTCTAGAGAGTGTGGGTTTATCCCCAGTCTTTGTCTGCCAAAGCCCTGCACTGTAGCTTTGCAATGTTCCTGTTTAAATGTAGAGGCAGATTAAAAAAACACCAGACTAATTAATAACATTGCAAATTGGAGACGTAAATGGCAGTCCTTTTAATGCTAACCTCTGGTTCCTACAATAAAGAAGAGATTTGTAGAAGCTCCTGTGCAATGTATCATTTTAAAACATCATCTCCTAAGTACTCGTTAGTTCCGTTTTAGCCTAGGTGGCATATGGAAGGTGTCAGTTGTGAATATTTATTGGGACTGAGATGCACTCTTAAGAGGTGAATGCTGAGGGAAAGCATCTTGTGATATTAATAGAGCCCAAATATGTCATCCGAGGATGGCTGATGGGCTCCCCTCCCCTCTCTTGAAGCTGGGTAATGAGTCCTTCTGGAGGTGGTGCAGAACTGTGCAGTTAGTTGCAGCCCTGCATCACCTCCAGCCGTTTAGACTTTAGACACTTGAATTCAAGTGCAGGTTGGGGAAAAGTTAGCTGGCAGAGAAAAGAAGAGGCAGGTTTTCCCTCTTGCTACGTGAGGAGTTTAACATTGCAAAGAGAGCCTTCAGCTCTGGCATTGCCAATGAGAAATGCTTGGCCTCTCTCCATTTCTGTGGTGAATCCATCAAGACAAAAGGGCTCTTGTCTGAAAAAGAAGGCTTTGGAGATGAATGCCGTGGAGCCAAGAGAAGAGCTTTTCACTTTCGACTTCCTGCCTGCATAGAAGGAGCCAAAGACATTGCTGGTGCTGTAGACTTCTGGGTTTAAAAAAGATAAAAGGGCTGCAATTTATGTATTCAGCAGAAACAGTGTATTAAGTATAAATTCCTGTTTAACTGCCCACTTGTTCATATTGGAGATTCTCAATGAAAAATATTTTTAAATGTCATAGCAAATATCTTTTTCCATATTTACTTTTTTCATTCATGTATAATTTACATACAGTTAGACCAACCCAAGTGTATTGTTTTGTGAGTTTTGACAAATGCATACATACAATCATGTAACCACCCAGCCAAAATATACAATAGTCTCATCACACGTCCCCAAATTTGTGTGTCCCTTTGTATTCAATTCCTCAACACCTGACAGCTACTGATCTGTTTTCTGGCTCTGTGGTTTTGACTTTTCCAGCATGTTCTATTAATGGAACCTTTTGAATCCCACTTCTTTCACTAAACATATTGCATTTGAGATTGATCCATATTGTCAGAAATAAATCACTGCTCAAGTGATCCTCCCACCTCAGCCTCCATACCTGGGAATATAGGCATGTGCCACCATACCTGGCTAGTTTTTTCTATTTTTTATAGAGACAGGGTTTCTCCTCTTTTTCAGGCTAGTCTCAAACTCCTGAGCTCAAGCAATACTCCTGCTTTGGCCTCCCAGAATGTTAGGATTATAGGTGTGAGCCACTGCACCTGGCCCATTTGTTCCTTTTTTTATTGCTAAGAATTCTGCAGGTGTACCACAGTTTATTTATCTATTTCCTAATAGAGGGATGTTTGTATTGTTTCTTGTTTTTGGCATAAAGTCACCTGGGTATGGGTTTTTAAGTGATCATAATTTTTATTTCACTTGGGTCAATACCAGTAGTGGGATGGCTGAGTTATATACTGAGTGTGTGGTTCATCTTATAAGATATTGCCCTAAGAAATTCCAAAGTAAGTGTACATATTTTATTTCCATCTCCCCAAAAGATGATATTTCCTGTGCTCCACATTCTTGATAACATTTCATATTATCAATTTTAACTTAGACATTATTAAGATGTTTGTTGGTATCTCATCATGGTTTTAATTTGTCTTTCTGTAATGACTGGTGATGTTGTATATCTTTTCATGTTATCTGCCAGATGTGTATCTTCTTTGATGGGATATCTGCTCATCTTTTACCCATTTGAAAACATATTGTTAATTCGATAGAAGAAATGGAATTTTTTTTTCGATAGGTTGAAGATGTCAAGTGTTAGATATACTATCCCCTCCCCCACAAAGCCTTTGGCCAACTGAAAGGCATTGAGATCAACATTTAGTGTGAACAGAGTCACATTTTTCTGTAAGTCAGACAGTAGAAAACTATATATGGAACATTTTTCTGGCATCTTTGGAAATAAAAAATAACTGCTTCCATTCCCCCTGAAGGAGCCTACCCATCCAGTGAGATGGGGTCATTAAACCACGTTCTTCTTTATAGGAGAAGAAACAACTATAGACGGTTCTTTTAAAAGGGTTACTTGTTTTTCCTAGAGCTATAAGGCACCAGAGGATTATAGGATTCTGGTTTTTAAAACAGCCCTAGGATTTTCTCAGGGCAAATATTGATTATTTGTGACTTGAAGTCTTAAATCAAGAAAGACAACATGCCTCAGATGTCACTTTTTAAAAAATAAGAAGTTGATGTACCCGTAAGATTGACAGAGTCATTTTAGATATGATATAAATAGAAGCAACAGCAACCTGTCCTATTTATCAGATTGAAGACAAAAATAAGCAAGACCTTGAAGTAGTTTATTGTTTTGGTGGGATATACTGGCAGTGGACTTCCTTTAGGATGTTTTCAAGATCTCAGTGTTTCCTTCCTTGGGGACCACCTTTCTCCTCCATGCCATTTGTCCTTTCCCACTGGGATCCCTCTGCAGAGAGGTGTGCAGGACTTCATCCTACCCCCTCTGCCTGAACTGATATAGTCTGAGGTAGGTACCTGACTCAGTCAGGGCCAGTCAGATCTTCTCTAATGATGTTGAAGCTGACATGATGTGAATTTGGGAGGCATGGCATTTTGGTTTTTGCCTTGTAGACATGGAATTAGATAAACCCAGTCTACTAACTAACTAACTAACTAACGGCTGATTCTCAGAAAGACCAAGATGAAACATGGAAAGGGCACTAGATAAAAATCACTTTTCTACATTGTTCAGGTCTAGTTTCTGCTCCTTTCCCAGGCCCCGCTATGTCTGAAAGCCATGAGACACTTTAATATGCTTCTATTTAATTCTACCATAGATTAAAGGTAGTTTGAGTTGATTTCTAATTGTGCAATCAAGAGCATCTCCATAGTGATAACGTTAGGTGACCTTGGTTAAGAAACCCTTCCACCTGAGTGGCAACTGACGTACACATTGAACTTTATAATGCCAGGTGAATAACTGGAATTAAGAGTGAATGCAGTCTAATGGAAGATAGGTTTTGGTGAAGAAATTAAATCATTTTTTGATTTTGAACTCTAGTCAGATTCCTAGGATGTTTGGAATAAATCTTAGCAGTTATACAGTTTGTTTTGACCAACCTTTCACACAGAGTGGAAGGTCTTTCCCTTGAATTTAGACAGTTGGCCCTTCTGGTCTCTGACTATGTCAGCTGGTTCATTTCAGGCTCTACACAGACCTAGAAAGATAAATATTATTTTCTGTTTTCAATTTCTCATTTCTTCCCCCCAGACCTGCTTCTAAATATTTCAAGACAGGTGTTGCTCTTAATACTCTCTTGGAATTCCTCTTCTCATTCACTTCTTAAGTCATCGGAAGATAATGAAGATATTTTTGCCAGCAACATTTCAATTTGGATTCAGAAACACTGGCCAAATTTATCTTTGGTTCCTGCTTGTCTGTAGCTGAGTCATGCTCTCCAACTGCCTTAGCTTATGTCTTCTCCGGGGCATCATAGTCCACTAATAGAAAACTGTGAGTGTTCGGGGAAGGGACATTTTTGACAACATGGAAAGACTTGCCTCAGACAGGCTGCTATACTACACATCAGGGCCATCTGGGGACCTCACAGACTGATAATGGGGAGAGGGAAAAGGAGGCACTTATGGAGGTGCCTGTGCGTAATAGAAGACCAACCTATCTGGTGAGCCAACTGAATTACTGGTGACCAAGTCAAAATGGTTCCATGTAAAAAGACTTAAATTCTTTTTTTAATTTCATATTAATGTGAAGCTGCACACAGTTAGGTTATATTGTCTGCATTTATAAGGGGAAGTCCAAGTTGTAGTTGTTTCCTTCACCCAGGAAATGTGCTATATACCCATGAGAAGGACTCTGGTTATGCCCTTTTGCCCTCACTAAGGAAGAACATGGTCTTGAGGTTTGTGTTTAGATTTCCCTCCCTCACTTCAGAACAACACCTAATGTAGGGTCTAAGTGAACAGTACCATTTTGCAGATACTTTTAAAGTGTCACAGACCAGCTGGAATTGGAAGTTCTCGGAACTCCAGAGTTGTTGGGCTGTGTCAGACTGATGAATTATGTAAAGCCTGTTTCCCCTAGTATTATTAATCATCCTCAAGCAAATGAAGACATGCTAATTAATTTGTGGTGGTTTTCACCTGCAAATGCCAAAGGAACTAAACCAAATTAAATTTTCTATTCTCTTCAAGACCAGCACCCTGTTAAATACCCTATGACTTATCTAATTCAAATGGAAAGATGTGATTCTACAACATTTGCCTGTGGTTTCAAAATTTTAAGGGCTCTTTCTTGAATGTGTAGCCCAGAGTTTTACACATGAGGACCTGGAAAATGAAAGGATGGGATTCAGTGCTATGATTTACAGAGAACCCAGCCCATCCCAGACACTGTATTAGATAGTTTACCCATGTTATCTCATGAGTAGGTGTTCTCTTCTAATTGCTCAAGAGAGGAAACAGGCTCAGAGACTGTAATGTAAATTTCCCAGGTCACATGGTTTGTAAGTAAGGTGCTAAGATGCAAACCTGGGTCTCTTCATGCTCTTTCCACAGTACCACACTCTTCCCAAGGAGGCAATCCACTGTGCACATGAACTTTCACCAGTCGGACACCAAAGCACTGTGCATTGTAGGCTTTGTACTTTATTGTGAGAATTAGGAGTTCACGTTTTATTTCCTCTATTGGAGAAAAGTCTTAAAGAAAAGTGCTTTAGAGTCTTCTGATGATTTTCATTAGAATAACATCATGTGTAATACTATCCCATCCTTGCCCTTGACCACATGTGTATTTTGATTATTCTGAGCCAGGTCAATCATTCCCTTTGGTGACAATTAAAATATTGTTGCTCAGGTGAGAGACACTTTTCTGTCTGTGGCTGTGAGTCTGCTATGAGAGTCATGCATAATGTGATTCTGAAAGCAAGAGGTCTTTGAACATCCACACAGGACTCTGGAGAAAAGCAAGAGAAAAAGTGGTCCATTCTAACTGACAACAGATGGTTTGCAGAGGATAAAACGGGGCTTCATATCCTTGCCTAGATCGAAGTTCCAGGGTCTCTTCCCTATACTGAGAAAAGTGACATTTTTACTTTTATTTATTTCTATTTTATCTCTCAAAATCATTGAGTAACTTTTATACTTTTAAGTGACTGTAAAAACTGAATTGAAGGCTCATTTGGGGGCAGTTACTGCACTTACTAATGTTTCTCTTGGAAATCACCTGGCATGTCCACAGAGATCGGAACACTGGCCAGCACACCACAGAGCTGCTCAGGGTCAGAGTGGGGTCCTCTGATGTATTCTCTGACAGCAAGCCCCATCCAGCGTGTGTGTGCTTGGCCAGCACTGACTCCACAGCTAGTCACACTCCAGGGAAGAATCCAGGAAGCAGGAGCCTGGCCAAGGTGTCTCGGTCAGTGGGGGCATTCGGAGCTTCCTTTTCTTCATACGCGTTTGGGTGGTTACCAGCCCTCTTTCAGGAACTCAAAGACACTAGGTCTGCTTTTAGGGGCAGGAGCCCTATGGAACTCTTTGCTGAAGAAAAAGAGATTATGTAAAGTAATGTGCTCTCTGCTTCCTCTTAGGATGACGGATAGTTATGTTCACCCTTAGTTAATTCACTTATTTTGTCTTTCCCAAATTATAGCAATATTAGCATTTGCAATAAAGATTTCAGACTTGGGCCTCTCTCTTCAAACAACAGATGTCCCTATTTTGTACCTCTGAATCTTGTGTCTATCACTAACTGTCACGTAGGGCAAGTCACATTCTTTCAAAGCCACATTTTTCTTTCTCACCTGTCAAATGGGATGAACATGGCTGCCTCACAGAGATGTTCTGAATGAAAATTAAATGTGAATGAAATTAGCACAGAGTCTGGCATAACAGAGGATGCTCGAAATGTATTTTTTTCCCCTAAAATGAAGGCCATTGCTTTTTATTTCTGAAAGCCCCGAGAGCCCTCCCTTATCATCTGCTATAGGCCACACATAAATATACCTCAACTGTGTGTTTTTTCTGGCAAACATTTCAGTATTATGTGACAGTGCTTGCAAGTTGCAGTCAGTATCAGTAAGTTAAAATTTTCCTTACATTTCCTTACACTCTGTCCTCCTCCACCGCACAGAACAAGAGAATCTGAGTCAGAAATGCGGGGCACACTGCTCGGCTCTTCCCAGACTCCCCTTTAGACCCTCCTTTCATTCACACGCCCGTACGTGCAGGCACGCATGCGCACACAGCCTTGCCAGTTTGTGCTCTTCCTTCCTCTTTTCCGGACGTCCCCGCTGTCCGTGTTTCTGTATGTTGTATGTGCTTCTGCTAGACTCACAAATAGCAAAAGTGTCCACTCCAGTGTGACACGGTGAGGCATGTTTTGGGTGGGGATTCCCACATGAGAAATGGGAAAAATGCTTCTACCTTTACGGGCGGGTCAGAAGGGAGTGTGACGGAGCTGCGGGGAAGAGAGACGGGAGAATGGGAGACCGTGAGTGACTTTTTATTTTCCTTGAGACTGAATTGAGTATGTCAATTGCCTGAGAAAGAGAATCACAGCACATTTCTCTGAATTCCACCCTTCATAGGGAGAAAGGCCCCCTCTCTTCCAAAGGTTTATATTGTGGCTGAAATAGCCTCTCCTGGAGCCACTTCTAAATTTATGTATTTGTTCTCTTTTTTCCTGGCCATTCTTGCAACAGTTCTACCTTTTCCTAGCTTTAGAGCATCTTGTAAGGCCAGCCAGATTCCCTGTGTGTGCATAGGATATACCCAACCACATGGGTATGGTAGACACACACAGTGATTTTACCTCACAGGTGAGGAACCCTCAGCTTAGGAAATCTCAAACTTTTTCAAGCGGGTTTCAAGAAAATCTGCTCAAACAATCCCATAGAAGGAGATACTATCTTTATTCTACTGAATGGCAAATAAGTCCAGCCTCTCCCCCAAAGGGATGTACTATCTCTATCTTCCAACACTGTTTGGTGTATGAATATCCTGGAAAGATAGTTTGGGCCAAAAGCTGTCCGTGCCTCTGCTGGCAGGAAACACAGATGCCCATGGAGACTTATGTACTGACAGCCACTGAATTTCAGAGTAATTTTCTGTGCAGCAATGGATGGCTAATCCAGTGGGGATATTTGTGAGTAGGCCTCACCTGTTGATGTTACTGTACTGAGGGCTTGCATCGTGTAGTGACTATACTATAATAGATTCCTACTGTCTATTGGCAGAGAATGGGTGCAAGGGCTTTTCACTTGAGGAACAGGGGACAGGATGAGTAGGTCCTTTGCTTCTGGAGGGTGACAAAGAAGGAAAAGGGGATAAAAAACATAGAAAAGAGACCAAAGGTAGAATTAACTGGAACTGACATGTTTAGCTTCCTTTCAAAACAAAGATTGTTATCTAACAAAAGTTAGATTTGTAAAATAAGAAAATTCGCTATTTAACATCTTGCTCTGTTTAAAAATTTCTTCCTAACTTCACTGGTAAGTTGCCTTTTTGTAGCCTGGAGGTGCAGCTGGTGGTTATTTTTCATACTTATTCCCCCTAGTGAAGGAAAAGGAGGTGCAGTTAATATCGAGCTAATCCATAGAGAACCAAACTTAGAGAATTCTTTTTGAAAGGTGCATGAAAGAAAGTACTTAAAAGATTCTTTTTATTTGCTTTGTTCTGTGAAAATGAGGGATCAAATAAAAGACACCATGGGTTTTCTGCCATTAAGCAGGATCTTCCATTCACCTTGTGAAATCAATTGAAGAGATAAAGAACGGAGAATGATTTTAATTTGAAATGATACTTGGCCTACGTTTCATTCAGTTTCAAGAATATTAAACAGCCTTCCCTTCCTGGAGTCATTTTTAGAAACACAGAATGATTATATCTGAGTGTTAGAAAATGGAGCCAAATGTATGAATGAGCTTCCATCAGCCCCTAAGTAAAAGAGGACCTAAGATGCTCAATAGTGACATTATTCCGCATTTGTTCAGCTGGGATCTGTTGATCAGACAGGGCCCAGGGATTCTTTGTGCGTTTTCCAATATGTTATTCCATGGCTGGTTATTGAGATTCATAGAAGGATCCTCTTTATAAACATATTCAAGGCAAGTTATCACCCTGATTATAGCTTGGAAGATTTAAAAGCGGGTTAAAAGTGAAGTTTTTAATTTATCTCTTAGTTTTTTCATCTCTTAAAGGAGAACTATAATACGTATCTCAATGCTGTTATGAGGTTTAAATGTGCTAACATTGATAAAGAGTTTAGCACAGCATATGGCTTATAATAAATGCTCAATAAATTAAGGTTTGTATTATTAATTCTCAAAGATATTAGGCATGTTCCTCCTTGGGTTATATTATGTCATTTCCAGTATAGTAGCATCCCATTAGGACATGGCTCTGTTACATTCTATTTGATTGTGTTAAGGTCAATTCATAGTCTTCCTTTGGTCTCACTTATACATTGTTAAGCACACACCTGTCTTTCCTGGCATGTGGAAAAATCCCTCAATATGTTCTAGCCCTTGAAATAACAAATACCACCCTAGGACCAAACTTAGCAAAGCCTGGCTATTCTCAAAGCATATTGATTTCTACTTTTTCTTTAGCAGGAAAGTTGTTCATAGAAAATTTCCCTAGAGGTTGGAATTCCTAAGAGGTTTAACCTGTCTAAAAACCACAAACCTGGTCCAAGAGGAGACCAGGAGTGTGAGTTGTCCTGCAGGAGTAACTAGCAACATAGTGCTCAAGCTTCTTACCCTGCTGGTGGGATCTTTTTTATGTAGGTGAAGGCAGCAGGCATTATCGCACATAGCTCATCACAGACTGGAAGAAGTCATGTTGTACTTCAGACAGTGACACATCCATGAAAGACATTTTCTCGCAATGTGATGGGGAAGAGATGGATGTTGTTGGAGCCCCAGCCACCTTCCCTTGGCACCCACCATTTCTGTGCCTGCCCATCCTGTGGTTTCTATTTGCAAAAACCTGTGACTCTTTGCTTAGAGTTTTCTCTAAGAAAAACCCTAAGCCTGAGCCTGGGGGCAGGTTGGAAATACAGAGAAATTTGCCCTTGGTACTGAAGGACTTGATGGGTAAATGCTAAGCTTTCTTGCTCTTCGGGTAGAAAAAATCCAAGGTGCCTTCTCTACTGCCTTCCAGAATTCCCTGATATGACTGAGCCCTCACTTGTCTATAGTGGTACCATGCTTGATAATATTCTCTTAATCAGCTTTTTTTCCTGTCCTTTCTCACTTCTCTACACTCTTGACCATGCTTCCTGGAGTATCTCCTAATTAAACTACTCCAACTCATATTCTCATCTGAATCTGCTTTCGAAGAATCCAACTCACGTTGCTTCACTTCTTTCCTGAGCAGTTATAATGTGCCCCATGGGTGCTCATCCCTCAGAATCCTTCTTCTGTGGATCCATCCATCTCCTGTGCTTCAAAGGAAGAAGGAAAAGAGACTTGACATGCAGTTTAAATCCTTCATCTCGTTTATATTTCATTTCCATAAAGAAAATACAGTATTTCCATTTGACAGATGCAGAAACTGAGACTAGAAGATTAAATATCTTGATTGAGGTAATGGAGCATCTAGACGAAAGAGATAAGACTTGATCCCAGGCTTTCTGACTTTGTTCTAAATATTCTTCTGAAGGTGTGAACAAATCAGGGGAGGAAGGATGCTCATCTCCTTGTTGTGCTAAAAAACTTTTATAAATCATGTCATCACATCATAACAACTCTAAAGGTTTTATATAACAAACGGAATGAAATTTCAGCTCTGTCCTGTGAACTGCATGGTCCCAGGATCTGGTTTTTACTTACACCTCTGATCTCACTGTGCGCCCCTTGTCCCTTCTCTCACTCTGTTGCAGTCAGACTGCTCTTCTCTGTGTTCTATGCACACATCAAGCTCATTCTGCCTCAAAGTCTTTGTCCTTGCTGTGTCCTCTGCCTTGATCACTTTTCTTCACATCTTTGCAGGGCTACTTGTCATCATTCCAGTCTCAGTGCAAATGTGACTTGCTCAGAGGCAGCCCTTGTTTTAACTAAGAGTAACTGCTTCCTGCACCCCTTTCCCAAACTTGCCCCAGGCATCTCCCATCCAGTTTTCCTTCTCTTATTGAATTCATGCATTTGTTTGTTTCTAGTTTTCTAAACCTAGTATCATGCAAGCTGATGGAGGGCAGGGACCTTGCTTGTCACGTTAATTACTGTTTTCCCAGGGCCAGGATGGTGCCTTGTGCATGCCTTTTTTTTTTTTTTTTAAAATGAATACGTATATAAATGAAAATGAGACAATTGAGAAGAAAAATTGTAGGCATGTATCTGATAGGACCTTAAAACATATTTTGTGTATAACTAAGATTTATTTACCCAACTCTTTATAATCAGCAGAATTAATACAACTTGAAAGCAAATGTATCTTGCTGACATTTTGGAACCTGTGTGCACGCATTAATACCAATCAATTTAAGTGTGTGTTTCACAGCATGCCATTTGGATGAGAAATGCTGGAAAGGGAAAAAGTGGACAGCTTCTTAGCCTTTTTTTTTTTTTTTGCTGGCACATTTACTATCATTCCAGTAAACCAGGCTCTGGGTTTAATTAAAGATTGTTTGTGGCATGGAGAAGAGGTATGGAGAAAGTGTGAACAGTCATTTACATCTTGGACTTGACTCAAAAAACAAAAAGATTTTATTGTGATTAAAAGACCTAAAGTCCTCTGAAATTTAGTTTTTTGGCTTCCTTGTTGCTTTTATTTTGATATTTTTACTCTTTCCCAGTGAATTTTTTTTAGGGGAAGTAGGAAATAAGAAGAGACATGCCTGGGCTTATATATTTGTTTTAATAACATTCTTTACTCTTTCTGATTATGAAGTTTATTTATATTCATTAGAAAATTTGAGAAGCAAAGAAAATGTAAAGAAGACAGTAAAAATTATCCAGAAGTCTATTTCTTAACAATGACTGCTGGCGTGTTGATGTATTTTATTCTAGTTGTTTTTCTGTGATTGTGAATATTAAGGTGTAGTATAATTCTTCAATTCTAAGGTATTACCTATTATAAAATACAATATTGGCTTACTTACTATATTTCAAGAAAAACAATGATACATTTCTCCCCCCCCCCAAATAAATGGCAATTGCATACCATTTTCTTTGTACAAAATTTGAGAATAAATTTCCTTCTCATTACGAGTCTAGAATTTATTCTAAATCATTTCTGGCCACCCATAATTATACAGGTCACCCTTGTTATGTGCTGCTCCTTATAATGTGCTTCAAATCCTGACCCCTTTGACATCTTTATCTGTAGTCTAATGTCAAAGCATATTAAAAAATACGGCAGACCCTTGAACAACACAAGTTTGAACTGCACGGGTCCACTTATATGCAGATAATTTTCAGTAAAAGTTGCACTGAGTGTGCCTGCCCCTCCTGCCTCCCCTTCTGTGTCCTCTGTTTCTGCCGCTTCTCAGACACTAAGGCCAGACACTCAGACAACAAGAAGGCAGTGAGGATGAAGACCTTTATGACGATCCATTCCGTTTAGTGAACAGTAAATATATTTTCTCTTCCTTAAGCTTTCCTTAGTAGCATTCCTTTTCTCAGTTATTTTACTGTAAGGATACAGTGTGTAACACGGGTAACATACAAAATATGCGTTAATAGATTGCTGACCGGGTAGGCTTCCAGTCATCAGTTGGCTACTTGTTAGCAGTTAAATTTTGGGGGAGACAAAAGCTATATGCAAATTTTTGATGACATGGGAGGTTGGCATTCCTATTCTCTACCATGTTCAAGGGTTAACTGTAATGGGATTTTATCTGCATTTTCTATTTGGTTAAACTCATAATTTTTTTTTCTTTTTCTGAATTACACATAAAAAGTGTCTCTTGAAATTCAGCCAGAAGTTTTTACTCACGGATTTCAGTGCCCAAATAATGGTCTTTTATAATGCATGAATCAGTTGCACCAAACTCTTCCAGCTTTAAAGATTTCATGATATATTTGGAGAGACTGGGCACCATTCCCACATGCATTGCAAGAAATGACAAGTATATCACAACTTAATCTATTTGGCAGCTTGTAAGTTCTTTTTGATATAAATTATTAAACACATCCTAATTTTTTAAAAAATCAAGCAGTAAAAAAATGTACCGTAGAATCAAAGATATATGGTATTTGTGTAACAATGTGAATGCCTTTTTATTTCAGCATGTTTTTCAACTCTGCTACACACTAGAATCACATGGATATTAAAAATAAATCTATGTCAAAGCTACACCTTCATAGGGATTCAAGAAATAATATTTATATAAACAAAACAAAGCAAAACTTCTCAATTTCAAATGAGTATCCTGATTTGAGAGCCATCATTTTAGTAATTGGTATGCCAGGATTACTTTTAGGGTAGAAATTGACTTTGATAAACAGCCTAGGATAGAAGGTAGGATCCAGAGAAAACCGTTGTCCAGGGACCTCAGGTACAAAAAAGAACATTTGTGACTTTGCATGGGAAAATGAGAAAATTTATTTTCTTGCTCTAAAGGAGGGAGGTTGAGAAAAAAGGCAGGACAAGGAAAGATGTGTTTATAAACTATGAGACTGGGTGATCTAATGTGTAAATGGGCCAAGAGAAGTTTTCTGGTGGTGAGGTAGCTAAAAATAATGTTTTTAAATGGTAATAATGTCCAATTTGTAATGGTTTGTACACTGTTATATAAGCTTTTCCTCTATCCTCTCTCAAAATGCTTGAATGCTTTATGTATTTTTCTTTTTGTTCTCGGTAGAAATTGAAGAAGGAGTTGAGCTAAACTCTAAAATCTGGGCTGATGTAGTGCAGAAAAGAGGATTCTGGAATTGAGGTGACCATGAATGTATTACCCCTCCGGAAATCTGAAAAAGGAGTTTGCTTTTTAATAAGGCATGGAATTAGTAGTTTAAGCCAATTTAGCTTAGCATGTAAATCTAGGGAGTCTTCACTTGATGTGCCATTCAACACAAGATAGCATGCTCCTATATTTCTTTCTTTCTTTCTTTTTTTTTTTTTTTTTATTAAATCATGGTTGTGCACATTACTACTATCATGGGGTACAGTGTGTTGTTTCCATATACAATTTGAAACATTCTCATCCAATTGGCCAACATAGCCTTCATGTCATTCTCATAGTTGTTGTGTTAAGACATTTATATTCCACATTTAGAGAGATTCACATGTACCCTTATGGGATAGATCATAGGCATGATCCCAACAATACCCCTCCCTTCACCTGTTCTCCGCCTTCCCCTCCCCTCCCTCTCCCTTTTCCCCATATTCTTGGGCTTAACTTGGGCTATAGCTTTCCTATGATAGCTAACTATCAGTTTCATAGTAGAGTTGAGTACATTGGATACTTTTTCTTCCATTCTTGAGATACTTTGCTAAGAAGAATATTTTCCAGCTCCATCCATGTAAACATAAAGG
>NW_003852401.1:19609820-19637207 GCF_000181295.1 Otolemur garnettii | reverse complement strand
CAAATATTTCATCTTCTTTGGCACTACTGTGAATGGAATAGAGTTCTTGACTTTTTTTTCAGCTTGACTGTTGTTGGTATATATAAAGGCTACCGACTTATGGGTGTTGATTTTGTAACCTGAGACACTGCTGTATTCCTTGACCACTTCTAAGAGTTTTGTAGTAGAATCCCTGGTATTTTCCAGGTATGCAATCAAGTCATCTGCAAAGAGTGAAAGTTTAATCTCTTCTGATCCTATGTGAATACCCTTGATTGCCTTTTCTTCCCTAATTGCAATGGCTAAAACTTCCATTACAATGTTAAAGAGCAATGGAGACAATGGGCAACCTTGCCTGGTTCTTGATCTGAGTGAAAATGATTTCAATTTAATTCTATTCAATATGATATTGGCTGTGGGTTTACTGTAGATGGCCTCTATCAATTTGAGAAAAGTCCCTTCTATGACAATTCTTGTAAGTGTTTTAATCATGAATGGATGCTGGATATTACTGAAAGCTTTTTCTGCATCAATTGAGAGGATCATATGGTCTTTGTTTTTTAATTTTTTTATGTGGTGAATTACATTTATAGATTTACATATGTTGAACGAGCCTTGAGATCCTGGGATAAAATCCACTTGGTCGTGGTGTATACTTTGATGTGTTGCTGGATTCTGTTTGTTAGGATCTTATTGAATATTTTCACATCAATATTCATTAGTGATATTGGTCTATAATTTTCTTTTCTTATTGGGTCTTTTCCTGGCTTGGGGATCAAGGTGATGTTTGCTTCATAGAACGTGTTGGGTAGTATTCCATCTTTTTCTATATTTTGGAAAAGGTTAATTAATATAGGTATTAGTTCCTTTTTAAAAGTTTGGTAGAATTCTGACGTGAAGCCATCTGGTCCTGGGCTTTTCTTTTTAGGGAGATTTTGTGTAGTTGCTGCTATTTCAGAACTTTATATAGGCCTATTCAACATTCCCACTTGGTTCTGACTAAGTCTTGGAAGGTGGTGTGCTTCCAAGTATTGGTTGATTTCTTTAAGATTTTCATATTTCTGAGAGTAAAGTTTCTTGTAGTATTCATGAATGATTTCTTGAATTTCTGAGGGGTCTGTTGTAATTTCATCTTTACCATGTCTGATTGATGAAATTAGAGATTTTACTCTTTTTTTCTTGGTTAGGTTGGCCAAGGGCTTATCTATTTTATTGACCTTTTCAAAAAGCCAATTTTTTGATTTGTTAATCTGTTGTATAATCCTTTTGTTTTCAATTTCATTTAATTCTGCTCTAATTTTGGTTATTTCTTTTCTTCTGCTGGGTTTCAGATTGGAGTGTTCTTCCTTTTCCAGTTGCTTGAGCTGTCCCATTAAGTTGTTAACTTCTTCTCTTTCCATTTTCTTGAAGAAGGCTTGCAGTGCAAAAAGTTTCCCTCTTAGTACTGCCTTTGCTGTATCCCAGAGGTTCTGATAACTCATCTCTTCATTATTGTTTAGTTCCAAAAATTTGGTAATTTCCTTCTTGATCTCATCTCTGACCCAACTACCATTGAGCATAAGGTTATTTAGCTTCCATGTTTTTGTTTGGGTCTGTAGATTCCTGTTGTTACTGAGTTCAACTTTTATTCCATGGTGGTCTGAGAAGATACAAGGGATAATCTGTATTCTTTTAAATTTGCTGAGATTAGACTTGTGACCTAAGATGTGGTCTATTTTGGAGTATGTTCCATGGGCTGATGAGTAAAATGTGTATTCAGTTTTATTAGGGTGAAATGTTTTATAGATGTCTGTTAAATCCAAATGCTGAATGGTTAAGTTTAAATCCAAGATTTCTTTGTTAAGCTTCTTGTTGGAGGCTCTGTCCAGCACTGCCAAAAGAGTATTAAGATCTCCGACTATGATGGAGCTGGGAGTAAGCAGGTTGTTCATTTCTATTAGAGTGTCTCTTATAAATTGAGGTGCATTCTGGTTGGGTGCATAAATATTGATAATTGAAACTCATCATATTGAGTATTACCTTTAACTAATATAAAGTAACCATCCTTATCCTTGCTTACTTTTGTTGGTTTAAAGCCCATTGTATCTGTGAATAAAATTGCAACACCTGCTTTTTTCTGCTTTCCATTAGCCTGGAATATAGATGACCATCTCTTTACCCTGAGTCTATGCTTGTCTTCCAAAGTAAGGTGAGATTCTTGTATGCAACAGATATCTGGCCTGAGTTTTTGTGTCCAGTCAGCCAGCCTGTGTCTCTTTAGAGGGCAATTTAAGCCATTCACATTGATTGAGAATATTGATAGGCCTGGTATATTTTTGGGTATTGAATTTTTCAAAAGTCCAGTGGACATCTTTAATCCTTTCATCACTGTAGAAATTAGAATTTGATCAAAATTTTCTGAGTGGGCTTATTTATGTGGTGGAGGATTACGCTGATCATTATGGAGGATAGGTCTGAGAATATCCTGAAGGGCTGGTTTAGTTATAGCAAATTTCTGCAGCATGTTAATGTCAAAATTAAAGTATTTAATTTCTCCATCATAAATGCAACCCAATTTAGCTGGATACAGGATTCTGGGTTGAAAGTTATTTTGTTTTAAGAGATTAAAGGTCGCTAACCACCCTCTTCTAGCCTTAAAGCTTTCAGCAGAGAGATCTGCAGTCATTCTAATATTCTTCCCCTTGTAGGTTAAGGTTTTCTTGCGTCTAGCTGCTTTCAGAATTTTCTCTTTCTTGTTAACTTTGGTGAAGTTGATTATGATATGCCTGGGGGATATCTTGTTTGGGTTGAGTTGTGCTGGGGTTATGAAGCTGTCTGATATCTGAATTTCAGAATCTTTTGGCATGTCTGAAAAGTTCTTTTTTATAATTTCATGAAGAAGCACCTCTGTGTTTTGTGAAGCAGCTTTGTCACCTTCAGGGATTCCTATAAGGTGAATATTAGTTTAGTTTTCTTCGAATTATCCTGGAGCTCTCTGAGCAAGTGATCTGTTTTTACTCTCCATTTGTATTGATCTTTGAGTGGTTGCATTCAGAATCTTTGTCTTTGGTGTCAGAGATCCTTTCTTCTGCCAGGTCCATTCTCTGAACAAGGGAGTCAACCATACTTTTCACATCTTTGAGGGCTGCAACCTCTTGCTTCAGTATGTCATAATCTTTGATCATTTTACCTTTGAAATCATTGAATTCTTGAAACAGCTTTTGAATAATTTGAAATTCTAGTTCCCTCCTTTCCTCCAATCTGTTGATCTTATTCGCTATCCAGATTCTGAACTCGATTTCTGACATCTCAGTCATCTGTTTATGGAAGGGATCTTCAATTGCATCAGCCCATCCTCCTTGGCGGGGGGGGGGGGTTGATCTACTCTGGTTGTTCTGGTTACCAGAGTTTTTCTGCTGATTCCTCCCGATGCTGAATTTGCACCTTTCAAAGACCGTCCCTAAAATCATTCTGCCAGCGGCTTCTTCTGGTTGTCTAGATAGACAGGGCGTGTCTGCCCGGAAAAGCTTCAGGAATGTAATGCTTTTGTTCCCGCTGCTGCAGCTGTTGCTCTTCACCTTGGGGTATAACCTCTCCAGTGTGCTTCCCTCTCAACTGACTGTTCTCTCACAGTTCTCAGACCCAGCCTGGAATGCCAGAGCTCCCCTGTCACCCCGGGGAGCAGGGGAGCAACCTGCAGGAAGCCAGCAGGGAATGTGCTGGCTGGACAGATCAGTCCTGGTTGGGTGGCACTGGGGAGCCCCTGAGGTACGGAGACAGCAACAGTCAGGCAGCTGCGCGGGGAGCAGCTGGCTGGGTGGATCAGTCCTCAGTGCAGCAACCAGGGAGCTACAGGGGTGCAGAGGGCAACCAGCAGGCAGCCAAGCTTGAGACGTGCTGACTGGCACTGGCAGGGAACAGTCCTGGGCATGTGCAGGTGATAAGCCCCTGGGAAGCGAGGACGCTGCCTGTGCAGGCAAGCAGGCTTGGGACATGCTAGCTTCAGTCCTGGGCATGGAGTGGTGGCAGCGGCCGCAGCTGGGACCGCAGAACGGGCAGGCAGATAGGTGCGGGACAGTGGGATTCAGTCCTGGGTGTGCGGCGGCAGCAGTGGTGGTGGCCCTGGGGAGCGAAGACTGTGGACCAGGCAGGCAGGTGGCCGTGGGAAGTACCAGCCCACAGGATTCAGTCCTGGGTGTGTGGCTGTGGTGGCGGTGGTGGCCTCCAGGGAGCGGGACAGCGGCCTGGCTCAGAATACGTTGCCTGGCAAGTTCAGTCCATGCAGAGCACACGTGGTTCACGCAGTTCTCCTGGTGCAGAGCTAGAACAGGGGGTTGGTCCTGCAAGGGTGAGGGGACACTGCTTTTGGGTGTCTTCTCGCTGTCTTTGCAGGAAAGGGGGTAAGGGTGGATTAGAAACTCAAAATGGCTGTGTGAACGCCAGTTCCACTTTTCTGCCTGGCTGAGGGTGTTCAGGGTCTCAGCAGGGTCCCTCCAGGGGAGTAGAACCCACTGTCAGTAGCTCTCACTCATCAGGTGAGATAATAGGTCCTTAGTTACTGATCGCCTGCAGGAGACTGAGAGGAGCAGTTGAAGAGAAGACAAAGGAGAAAGCACAATTTTCTTGGGGGAGGGGATGGACACTTTTCCTTTGGGGTATGTTATGTACCTGTAGATTGCTTTCTAGGAGTCCCTGCTTGCCTCAGCAGAGATGTCCTGCTGATATCACTCTCCTCTCTTGACTGGGTTCCCAGTCTTCGACTTTGTTGGGTGTTTTCTGGACTTTATCCTTCCCTCTGGACAGGAGCTTCTGTCAGAGGCTGGTACCTGTTGGCCATCTTTGCTCCTATATTTCTGTATTTGTACTTGAAGAAGATAACTTAGGATCAAATGGCATACTCAGCTTTGTATACTAATTTCTCACTTAATGTAATGCCATAGACATTTCCTTATGTCCTGAATTATTCTTAGAGAGCATGAATTTTAAATAACTATCCATCTCATAATCATACTATGGTTTACTTAACATATCACCTTAGAGATATAGTGGAGGATAGTGTCAGTACTTAGAAACCGAAATCAGACACTTCGTCTTTATTGCAGCAGCTGCATTAGTTGGGCTGGCATTCCCACATCACTGCCTCTGAGCTGACACAACATTATCCTTTACAAAGGGATTTGTAGTTAAGGTGTGTAAAATATGTTCATAATTTTTTAAAATTTATATTTCTTTGATGATAAATGAGTTTGAACTTCACTTTGCTTGCATTTTTTTAAGCCATTCTTCTTAAATCAGTTTTTCAGCCCTTGAATGTTCATTTAGTTGAAGGAATATGTGTCCATGTTGCTCTATTGAAAAAAAGAGTTATCTATCATTGTAGAGAAAGCAGATCTGCTTCAAGGAAGTGGTGTGTTTCATTTGCATAATCAAATAAATCACATACCTACTTGTTTGAGAGCAAATATTCCAGAGTTACCTACCAAGTGTGATCAAACCCACCTAAAGATATCCAGATGACTAAAGTACAGAAATACTCATGAGAAGAAAATCAGAAGCCCAATGAACTGCCCATTGCCAGGAGGTTCCTATTAGGATCATATTAAAATGTAATTTAGAATACTTGAGAATCATCAGTTTTATAATGGTGATAGCAAAGGCACTGGAAGGTCCACATTCCCAACCTACCAGACAATGTGGCCTAGCTTACTGGGCTAAGCATGGAAACCATGAAAAACAGCCTATACTCAGTCCTAACAGTCACCTCCTATCTCAGTGGGTCATTTCATTAATAAAGTAGACATAACAATTATACTTGATTAATTTTGAGTGCAAAGAGTTTTTTGAAAAGAATAGATTATGCTCCTTGCTTTTACTCTTGAAAGGAAGCAAGATGATGTTTTTTGGAAGGCTCTGAAAGGCAAAAGTCACTCTTGACAGCTGAGGAATGATATCAAGGGTGAGCACAGTAGTTAGGCGACTTATTTATTTTCAGATTCTTGAGGAAATCACAGGTCTCTTTAGAAGTTGGGTATTGGTTGATGTCATGATGTTTTCTGAACACTAGAGCAGAGCAGCTGGGGCCAGAAGGTGCGACGACTCCTGAGTTCAAGTTCTTCATACTGGTACTGCCTTTATGTCAATGATGGAAAGAAGGAAAAGAAGGCAATTTCTACTTCTTCTAAAGTTAAACCAGAAGTTCAGCTGGGATATTTTCTCAGGGGGTGAAAAACTACCAAATATGGCCTAAGAGCTATGAATGCTTTTGTTCTGTTTTGTTTACAATTTTAAGTATAAAATGGAAAGACCTGTTAACCTTTCAGTACAAACAGCTGCTTGATTTCAGCTTTTACTCTGTGGTCCTTTACAGACAAGCTTTGCTGATCCTTGTGTTAAGCTGTCCTGTAGTACTTGTGCTGTTAGGCTGCCACCTTTTCCTGTATGTCTCTCAGGTCTCCCCACCTGAGTCTCTTTTTACCTCAGCCACACCTATAGTGATGCCCTGATGAGAATGGATCTCATTTATATGCCTGTGTGCCTGAGAGTGAGAAAAGGTGAGAGGAATGGAAGGGAAAAATTTTAGGTGAGACAAAGCAACAGAGGAGGGTAATACAAGGATGATAAATTCTTGAGATACTAGAATCACCACCCACCCAAACCCAGCTGGTTAGGCAGTGGAAACTATGAGCTAACACAGGAAAATACGGTGAATGGTCTTCCAGTTCAACAGAGAGGGTGGAGGGCTGAATGGGGAGCTTTCAAAAGAGAATGTGGATAGTCTCAGAGAGACCTGATACCATTTGACTCTGTTAAAGATACTTGGAGAATATAGATTATACTTAAAAATAGCAAAGCTGTACAGGTCAGGCTTCAGCTCAGGGGAGAGGAAAGAGAAGGGTAATGTCAGAGCTCAACAGCCTTGGAAACAAATGCTTTCCAGGCAGCCGAGTGGCATGATCAGAGAATAAGAAATGAAGATGAGAGCTAGCTGCAAAGAGTACAGATTTCCGAAATGGATGAACTGGAGGAGAAGGGAGATGGGCCAGTGAAACTACAGCATCTAGCAAGAAGTCAGGAGAGGGGGGTTGCAGGTGTATACTACAGGGGGTTAACAAAAATAATTCATTTCTGTTTTGAAATTTTTCACACTTGTAGGAAAGATCCCTATTTCATCTCCATTTCTGAGTACACATTGAGGAGGGACACAAAGAAAGGGGCTTGAAGAGGGATGGGGGAAAAGGGTGGTCCACTGAACAAGGAAGTCTGGAGGGCCCACAGGAACATTCATGTTCATGCCAAAAAAGGGAAAAGAATGTGGGTATGAGGTAACCTAGGTAACCAATAACCAATAGAAAAGGACGATAATGCCTGGAGGTGCAGAGAGGCCAATGAAAGAGTTACAGCCAATTTCAAAGGGAGAGAAAGAGGGTATTTATGCCTCTGCACTGCCTTTGAGTCTCCATCTTTCTCACTTCTTTTCATTCATGGGTGGGAACCACTTCCAACTCCGTTTGGAAGTGCTTTAAACTTTCCCTTTGTTCTTAAATAAAATTTGTCTTTGTTACACTGAAACTTGTGCAGGTTACTTTTGCTCTTTATTCACACTGCCTGTGCCATTCCAGTTTTATTTTCAGTTTCCATTTAGTTTTGCTTTCAATTACCTTTATGCCTTGGCTGAATTTTCCAGCTCAGCCGAATGATTGAACCAAGTCAACTGGGTTCAGGGAACCAGGACCCTCAATCCCCAGTATAAATATTCACTTCTTTTTTTTTGCCACAGTATACAAAAAAGATTGCAGACATCACAAATTATACCTTTACATTAGTATGTACCCATCAAGGTACACAACCCGTTTCTATGCAACCTGTTATTGTAGCTAAGAAAAAATTAACTCAGTAACATTACTGAAAGTCCAAATTCAAGTTTCCCTAATTGTCCCTAGGATAGCATTTGGGCAATGTGTCTTTTTAGTCTTCTCCAATCTGGAAGAGGCCCATGACCTCCCTCTGTTTTCTTTTGCTTTGTTTTTCTTAAGTTCAGGCTTATTAAAATATAATTTATGTAATTATAGAACATATTAAAACTTACTCTTTCATGCACAGTTCTGTGCATTTTGATGAACATATGTAATTATGTTAGCACCATCACAATCTAGATGTCTAGAGATGGAACACTTTGATTCCCTCCAAAATTCCACGTCTTCTTGCTGTCTTCCCTGCCTCTAACCTCTGTCTCTGATAACCTGATCTGTTTTCTGTCCTTATAACTGTGCCTTTCCCAGGTATAATATAAATGGAATCATACAGTGTGTAACCTTTTGAGTCTGGCTTATTTCACTTAGCATGACACATTTGTGATTCTTCTGTGGTGCTGTCTGCATTTGTCCTTTGTTCCCTTTTAGTGCTGAGTGTCATTTCACTACCCAGGTACCATGATTTGTCTATCTGTTCATCAACTGAAAGCCACGTGGATTGGTTTCGGTTCTATATGATTAAAGCCACACTAAATACACAGGGTAAATTTTTAGGTGACCATATGTTTTCATTTCTTTTGAGTAAATACCTAAGAGTGGATTTGCTGCCTGCAAGGGTAAATTCTGGTTATCTTTATAAGCCTCTACCAAACTATTTTCCAAGGTAATTGTATCATTTTTCATCTAAACATAAAGGATTTTGCTTTTGTTCTTTCTGTAGAGCCTTGAAGTAGTTATCACCTGTGTGAGGTTTGGTCTATCAGTTCACTCCATTGTGTTGGAAGGGGAGTTTTCCCCAATCTTTCTTAATATAATTATACTATACTGAAATGCTGGTCTGAAAGTAGAATACTAATGATATTTTAAAATCTCAGAGTTAGGGATTTTTGAAGTGACCTAGAATAACTTTTCTATTTGCCTATCAAAGAGATACCTTGATATTAAACTCATTTATTCATTCACTCAACAAATACTTCTTGAACACTTACTGTGTGCCATATGCTGTTCTGGGTACTGGGAATTCCCTAGTGACACCCAGCCCTTGGCAGAATTGAGCTGGAGTTTCATGTCTTCCACCTTCCACTTCACTGCTTTTTCTACCCCTGCTGGGGAGAATGAGATAGAGAGATGGGGACAAGCAGTCCCCCAGAGCCCGGACTGGCATCATAAAATTGACTAAGTTATGGCAGGTTGAAGCAGAAAGTGAGCAACAGAAGCTTAAGGTCTTAAAAATTTTTTCTGTTAGGATGTTTGGGACTTGAGACATGTGTATAGAAAGGTTGCTTTAGAATCATTGTTGACAGAGTGCAAGTGTAAGAGGTATCCTTAAACTACAAGTGCATTGAAGTTCATCTAAAAGACAGTTGTCTGATATCCCTAGAAGAATAGCCAGCTTGAGACTGACAGAATTATTGTAATTTACTCCAAAAAAATTACCTGGGTATACACATTTATTTCCTGGACCCTGAATCTTGGCTAAGGAGTAACTGCCAGGCTTTCTCAAATCCCAGGTTGTGGATTATTTCTGGCAGCCATAGGCTACTGGTCTTCTTGGGTACTTTCTGCCACAAGGCTGGCTGTGGCTCCTTGCAGGCAACAAATAATGGAGGTGGGGTTTTGGTTGAGTTCGATTCTTTCCATATGGAGACTTAGGAATTGGCTCTGTAAAAAATAGAGAGAAAGAAAGGGGAAGAGACACCAGAGTTTAAACCTCTTTGTTGGGCCTTTTCAATTATTCATGGAAAATCTATATCCTGTTATCAGCTTTAAGCAAAGCAACTTTGTTGTTTCTATTGATCATGCAATTTATTATCTTTATTTAAACTCTTCAGGCAATAAATAAATAAAAAACAGTTTGAGGGAAAGAAGCTTCTCGGAAGAAAGTAATTTCCCAGGAAAGTGATTTAATCCTTTAAAATTAGGCTTATCAACTTAAAGGGAACATCTAATTATTCTATTAGATCCTCCTTTAAAAAAGTTCATTGGTCTTGGTTCCTCTGTTTTAGCTGAAACCTTTCAATTTTCACTTCTCTCCTTCCCCAAACTCTCTTTCCACTATGCTCATAAGTTAATTTAAGAAGTCATAGGAAAATGTATCACAGCTAGAAATAAGAAAGCTTCTATGAGTAACAATCTTATTTCTCTATCTACTTGCTGCAGAATATCATTTAACCTGATGTCTTCCATTGGTAAAATTGGGACACTGACATTTGCTCTTTCTACTTCACGGTCAAATACAAAGATTACACAAGATAATAATGATGATGGAAACAATTTTATATCATGATTCACAGTCTATTGAATTACTTAACATCTCTATTTTCCCTAGGTCTTCTGATACCAAATCCAGCACTTCATAATATAGCGTGTGTAATACTATGAAATTAGGGGATTGAATGAGATAATCTCTATATTCTTTTTATAATTTAAAATTCCAAGACTTTATTATGGCTTTTCATATAGAGTTTTTTTCAAGCTGGGCATGCTCAATGGTTTCTTTTGTGGTTCCTCCTGGATTCTGGGTAAAATGGTCACCGGATGTCCCCTTCTTGGGCAAGTGAGCATTTTTACTATCATCATACATCCTTGTCCTCTCTGGTCAGGTGTGCTCCCTCCGCCTCCAGATTCCTGGCTGCCCATGTTTACTGCAGAGTGTCGTACTTTCCTCATCTGACTCTTTGAGGGTGAACAGGCATCTGGTGCTGGGTGCTGCATTAGTGCATCTCACCCACAGCCACACTGCTGTTCTCTTTGTTCATTTTTCATCTGCGCCTTCTGGCCTGGCTGTCCTTGGCCATGCTACACTGGAGTTTCTATTCTTTTTTTTTTTTTTTTTATTAAATGATAGCTGTATATATTAATGCAAACATGGGGTACAGTGTAGTGTTTTCATATACAATTTGAAATACTTTCATCAAACTGGTTAACATAGAATTTATGTCATTTACTTAGTCATTGTGTCAGAACACTTATATTCTAGTTCTAGAAAAGTTCACTTTACCCTTGTTAGACAGACCATATAGGTGATCTTTCCAGTCAGCCTTCCACCACCCAACGCCCTTCTCCCCTCCCCCATCCCCTCTCCATATTCTCCCTTACTGGATAAGTGTTTCCAAGTTTAGAAATACTTGTTTTATGAATTGATTCCCTTTTACTAAAAAACAACCCCAATATGTTCCTTTCTTGATACTAACATTTACTTCCTTACAGTAATTACAGGAACTTTAATAATAGATTT
Source organism: Otolemur garnettii (assembly GCF_000181295.1). NCBI lineage: Eukaryota > Metazoa > Chordata > Mammalia > Primates > Galagidae > Otolemur > Otolemur garnettii. Next base: position 19,626,041 of record NW_003852401.1, on the reverse strand, counting down.
CTTCATGGGCATAAGAGTCAACAGGTGAAGATCTAGTTTTTTTTGAGGTGTGCATGTGCAATTATAATTATGTTTTTTACCTTTAGGTAAAGAGTACAACATGGCACCACCAATAGTCTCTAAAAAGCCCCTGTCTACCTTCATCTTGTGTTGTTTTTCAATTGCTCTCATTATTAGGGGGCAACACAGATGCTTTTGCATTTAAACGAATCTTTAACCAAAATCCTCATGCAGATTAGTAATAGGTGACACTGCTAAACCACAGAGAGGCCATGGCATAGTTGCATGCAAAACTTACATGGTTCAGTTGAAAGATCGTGGGTTTGGGAGTAAGTAGACCTAGATTTGAATCTTGGCTTTATGAGTTTGCAATACCTATTTAGGGGTCTGCACTTTAATGTCTTTGTCTCTAAAGTTGGGTGGTAATAATAATAACAATCTCATTAATTTGTTGTGATGGCCCAGAAACTTCACCCCATGAGTGAGTAATTTCTGCCAAATTGACTTGCGGAGGTGACACAGGACCAGTGAGAGTTGGCTAAGTTTGTAGTGAACAAGAGAAAACAGAGGAAGAGAGTAGAGAGATACAAAACAGGGCAAGGCAACGAAGAACCTTTCCTAAGCCTTACAGAATTTAGCCAAAGTAGAAAAACCCTAAGGACTGCCGAAGACAAGGAAACTATGATGACTTCATACTCTGAGCCCGAGGTCAACTCATGGGAAGGAAACTTTGAAGGAGAGGAAAGAGAGGGACAAGCTGAAGGATTGGGCCAAAATGAAGAAAAGGGAGAACAAAAGAAGGAGGAAGAGTAAGAGAATGTTAAAAACAGATGAGTAGAGAGCAAAAAGTAGCTTAAAATATGTGGGTTTTTGAGTCCAGAACAGGGAGCTGGGGATAGCAAGTGAGAATTCATTCTATAGTTTTTCAGGAAGATGCTGTGCTGAACCCAAGAAATATAAATGTCTGAATCAATATTGATGAAATCAGAAGTTTGAGAGTGAGCATCAGTTTAGCAGAGAAACAGTTAATTTTTAGAATATTTCATAAGGAAGATTGGCTGTTGAGGGAATACTTTCAAGATAATTTTTAGAATATTTCATGAGGAAGATTGGCTGTTGAGGGAGTACTTTCAAGATACTTCCAAGATATTTCAAGTGGGCTAATGCCTAAATAACTCTCCTTTTAACGAAAGTCTAAAACATTTGCTTATTCTCTTTAAGAGCAGAGGGCAGATGAAGGAGATGGGATTCATTCTAATAAACATAGGGCCTAAGTTTAGCATTCTTTTTAAGAAGTGTGAAAGGACTCTAGTAATGGACAGATGAGGCTAACTGTCTGCTAAGTGCCTTTCACTGGGGCACAGCACAGGCTTCTAACCAGTGCAAGGACAATGAAAAACCCTTCATCCAGACGGATTATGTGATTTCCTGCACATGTTATAGCTAGAGGCAACTTTTTTCGCAATGAGAACTAGAGTGGCTGTTTGGGGCCTCTGAGGGATGAAGAACTCAAATGATTGCCACAAATGGTCTAAAGTGGGCTCATAAAATACTCAGTTGTTGTATGTACACATGTTTTTGCTCCAGTCACAAAGAAAGCGTATAGAGCACAAAATAAGTTCTCTTTAAAAGATAATCAAAGTCGAACCTCACTGAGTCTCATTCACTTGTTTGTGAGAAGCCCATTCTTCTTTTGTTAGGTCCAAGAAACTTTAGGTATTTCTTTAGTCCAGTGAGACCACAGAATCAAAAATCTAGGCAGATTACCCAGATTTTGTTCCTGTCTTTTTCCTAGTACCTTGAGTTTCTGGCAGTCACAGTCAAGGCCCTTTGCTGTAAGAAGCACCATGGAGACCAGGACACTCATGATAAATAGCCTTCCCCTGAACAGGGGCATGAACTGGCACACCTCCTTCCCTCTCTCCTGAGGAATTTCTTCTTGAAGGCACTCTGTTGACCTCTCTTGACAGATGCCTTCTGTCTGGGCCATGCTAAGCCATCAGTCATATTCTCATAATTTGAACCTCAAAAGGAAGGCATCCTGGTTCCAGCTCCATCTCCTTGTATCCTAAATAAGTTCCAGATGCAAACAGAGGTATGGGTATGGGGCCATGGCTAACTGCACCCATGACTTTCAGTCAAATTAATGAAGGGTAATACTAAAGTGAGTGAAAGCCTCAGGCTGTTATTTGTAGTATATGGACTTCAAATTCTAGAAGGAACCTGAGATAGAGGATGTGAGATAGTGTTTAAAATAGAGCCTCAAATAAGAGCTGACCAACACTATCCCAGCCCTTGCCCCAGTTCTGAATTTTCCTTTTTTTATATCAAAAAGGAGAGAAAAGAGGAACTTCTGAGAATGTCTTAAAGGACTTTGCCCTTCTTCAAACAATAAGGGGGGTAGCCAATGGAACTCATTCTAAGGTAAATCAGTTCATATCAAAGTGCATCAAAGAGAAAATGCAGCATCTATAACTAGATTCAATTTTCATATAAGAAATTAAGCTTAATATTGACAAAGGAAATTTATTTCTTACAAATGATTGGGGTTGAGGCTTTTTGCATAGGGTCAATAATTGGTATGTCATACTATAGCTGAGCTGGAAGGTACATGATCATGGATGTCATTTATAGAGGAGAAAATATTGATTTTTCTTTCACAGAAGAAATAATGAAAGAAAAATATGTAGCAAAAAATAGTGACATTACAAAGATTTTTCCAATGTAGTTCATGAAAGAGAATACACTTTGAAGTAACAGAAAGTTGTCTATGTATTTAAACATTTAGAATACAATATAAGAATGCTGGATAAAATAATTTCCTTTAAATAATTCTATAATCTGGGAAGGAATAGAAAAAAGGAAATTAAAAAAAATTGCATTTTAGAAAGAAGGGGAGTAGGGAAGTGGAAAGTGAAATATTTCATCTATTGCTGTGATGATGCTCCCTCATTGTTAAAATCAACTTCTCAGAAACTGGGAAATCTGGCAGACACGTATAATATGAGCAGTTTTTTATTTGAAAAAGAAAACATGAAAACTAAGGCATTACAGAGGCCAGAGGAGGAGCCCTAATGTTGTTTTTAGCTATCTCTATGAGGGGACATTTAATGAAAGGTTATAAAGGAAGTTTTCAGGGTGAGGGGTAGAGACAGTAGTTTTAAAAAAACGGATATTCTGAATAGTAGCAGAAATACCTAGCAGGCACACAAAGAAGAGACAAACAAACTAAATACACAGAAGACAAAGGTGAAGACAGTGGAGCAGAAATTAAGGGAAATCAAAGGACAAAGGAGGGAGTCTTCCCCTGGGAACCAGATGATGAGTAAGGGAGGTCAGGCAGCCCCAGAGAGGGCAGAGGGGCGGCTGGGGAGGACTTGCAGATGAGCGTGACTTTGAAAGAGAAATGGCTCCTCTTGGAACTCTGTCAAGGTCCTGGGAAGTTGCAGGGGAGGGTGGAGATGGAAAGGGAAGGAGGGAGGCTGTGTGATGTGATAGAGGACAGGGTATTCATCACAAGGAAGTGGAGCAGCAATCTGGCAGCACCAGGTATCACACTGGTTGGGGGATAGCGATGACCTCATTCTGGAGTACAGGATACTCAAGGATACTTAGGGGTCAGCATTCCTAAAAGGGTTAGAGGATTGCCTGCACCAATCATTTTAATGACACATGGGAAAAATATAAGATGATCAAAAAAACAAAACAAACAAAAAACCCCCCAAGAAATATAAAAGTTATATTTTTAAAAGGAGGAAGCCAATCAGAATTGGACATTTTTTCTGATTTCTAAGATGCTAAATTATTTATGTTAATATCCTATGAGGCTTAAATGTGCTGATACACGTAAATTATTTAGAACAGGGCCTATAAGTGCCCAATAAATGTTAGTTACTATTATTTGAAATGTTATTTTTAAATAAAACTTTGTATATATTTTTTTACCTTACTTCAATAAAATCTTTTCTTCCTTTCCCCTTTTCTCCTTTTCTGTGGCTTTTGTAAGTTCTACTTAACTAGATGCTTCCTTCTGAATATTATAAAAGTAGGAAAAAAAAAAAGGATTGCAAAAATCTTGTCAGTAGTGAGAGTAGACCTCCATCAATATTTATTGAAATTTAGTTTTGAAATGTGTTTTGCAATAATAACACAAGCCTAGGTGCATTGTGCTGCAGAATTTTAAGAGTACGAGCTGTGGTGTTAGTTGGATTTGGGTTTGAGACCTGCCTCTTCATCTTACTAAGTCTTTGTTCAGGAGGAGATGGACTTGTGTAAGCGTAGTGTCCTTCCTGACAATATAGAGAAACAAAGGTAGTCCCTGCCTCATGGGGTTGTTTTCAGAGTTGCATGAGCCCATCTGATAATGCCTCCAGTAATAGCCTCCACTGGCCTTGCCCCATCACAGGCACAGATTAGACCAACTGTAGTTTCCCCAACAATCTGGCTAAAATTGATCAGTCCAAGAGAGCATCTGGCCCAAGTTGGGCCAATCATAGCCTTCCCTCACCATTTTTTTGAATGTTAATTCTAGAAGTGTGGAAGTCCTGTTGTAGTGACAAAAAATAAAACCAACACGTGGAGAGAAGCCAAGACTGCCTTTGGGAGAAGAGAGTCACACAGAAAGTGAAGGCGTCACTGACCTTTTCTTAACAGCTGGATGCCTCAAGTTAGTTCTAGAGAACTCTGATCTCACTTCTGTGAGTCTCAGCTTAATGAGCTCCACCTTGAAGCAGTTATAAACAATGGCCTTAGATCCAGAGGCACTCGTTCAGATCTATCCTTGCTCTTAGGCTATTTTGTACAGAGAAAGCACAGTGTTTAATGAGGTGAGGCCTGGGCAGTCTGGCTCCCCTCTAGCCCCAACCTTTGCAACTTCTAGGTTTCAGTATCAATGCCTATCCTGGGCTACAACTGGCTTCGGGTAAAAAATTCAGTTTTTTCAAATTTGAAAGGCTTAAAATTATTAGTCTTTCAGGTAACTAAAAGAGCTTTTATTAGCCAAGTTGTATTGTCTGTATTTTGTGTTTTTAAACTAAACATTAAACTTCTCTCTTTCTTACAGGATTTTACTGAAATCTGTAAGAAATAGCCAAAATGTGCCAAGATTCTGTAATTTTCCCATTTAAAAAAAAAATCTTTGTTGTGGTTAATACATTTTTTTAACTCCTAAGGATATATACATTGGACAAACATTTAGTCACATATAGTAGAACCTCCATAGTTGACAACCTGCCTACACTGACCCAATTTTCATAGACTGGACCAGCACCACATGTACATATCAGTACAGTAGTCCTAATTCCTTATGTTGATCACCTCTGTATATTGACCAGTTTCTTACAGTCCCTTGGGTGGTCCACTTTAGAGTTTCTACTGTATGCATCTATGTAGCTAAGGTTATCAACTACTTACCTTCTAGAAAGAAAAGGGTCCTAAGTTCTTCCCATCTGCCTCCCTCCATCCTCCATCCTTCACTCAGCCAATTATGTAATACATTTAAGTGCATACTCAATTTCCAAGTTCCAGAAATGGAATAAGTCAGGGTTCTGAAGTGTAAGATGGGAAAATCAATTCTGGCTTACAGAAAAGGATTGCATTCAAAGGATATTTGGCAATTCAAACCATTGCTTAGAGGATTAGAGACGAGGGCCAGAAGCTGCACACACAAGAGTCTGGGAAAGCGAGTGTAGTTGATCTTTGAACCACATAGGCTTGACCTGTGTGGGTCCATTTGGATACAGATTATCTTCCACCTCTGCACCCACTAACACAGCAAGCCAACTCTTCCTCTTCCTCAGCCTACTTACTGTGAAGATGACAAGGTGAAGATCTTCAAGATGATTCACTTCCACTTAATGAATAGTAAATATATTTTCTCTTCCATATGACTTTTTTTTTTTTTTTTTTTGAGACAGAGCCTTAAGCTGTCACCCTGGGTAGAGTGCTATGGCATCACAGCTCACAGCAACCTCCAACTCCTGGGCTTAAGCGATCTTTTGCCTCAGCCTTTGAAGTAGCTGGGACCATAGGTGCCTGCCACAACACCTGGCTATTTTTTGGTTGTAGTTGTCATTGTTGTTTGGCAGGCCCGGGCTGGATTTGAACCCACCAGCTCTGGTGTATGTGGCTGGTGCCTTAGCTGCTTGAGCTACAGGTGCCAAGCCCATATTACTTTCTTAATTTCATTTTCTTTTCTCTAGCTTATTTTATGGGAATAATACCATATATAATACATATCATATACAAAACGTGTTAAATGAGTTTATCAGTAAGGCTTCTGGTCAAAACTAGGTTATTAGTAGTTAAGATTTGCGGGAGTCAGAAGTTATATATGGGCTAATTGTGGTGGTTTTGGGAGGTTGAGGTGGTAGGTTAGCTTGAGGGCAGGAGTTCAAGACTAACGTGGGCAACATAGTGAGATCCTATCTCTACAAAAAATGAAAAATGAAAATTAAATTAAAAAGTTATACACAAATTTTTGACTGCACGTGGCAGGGGATTGGCACCCCAACCCTTGGGGGTGTTCAAGGATCAGTCATGTGGTATTTTTAGATTACAGTGGGGTCAAGTTTTGTGTTTTTCTGAGATTTATAAGAACGGAAGAAAGTTTTCCCAGTATAGGATGATGTATTTCAGATGCTTGGTGAGCAAAATATGACAAATATCCAACACACAGGGTGACTCTGCTGATGAGGCACTTTTTTCTTCTTCCTTATGTTCCTATTTATTCTTGCAAAAACTTCCTGTTGTGAAGACTCTGTGTATGTGTCTTCCTTGTGACCCCCAGGAACCCGATCAGCTGGGTCACATATATTACAGGCAAGTAAAGCATAGTAGAGGAAAATAGGAGGCTGAAACCAGCAAAGGCAGATTCTGAGACTTTTTGATTATGTAAGAAATCGATTAAACAATATCTTTAAATATTTCTACTAATATTAAACAAGATTAAAAAAATTTTTGTTTTACTGTTCTTTATGATATAACCTTAAAGATGTAGTCAAACTATTTAGAAACACTTTATATTGATATAGACAGAATGCTACTTAAAAATAAAAGTTTTGAAATAGGAAATGTTTAAATATAGATGCCAGTATAAGAAACACCGTTTACTCATCATTTAGTTTTAAATTGTTGAATAACTGCTTTCATTTTTCTCGATTCAGAGGCAACAATTTTCAGTGTTTTACATTGATTAATTTAGTTTAATTTCATATCATTATATGACATGTATTACAAAAATGGCTATTTTAAATATTTTTAGGCATTGCGTATGGGCGTCTCACCATGTAAGACAAGGATGTGATTCCTTTTGCTTTTCCTTTTCTGTCACACTCTTCCTGTCATCCTAATAAACTGTAATTTATGGGATCAGGTAGCGATTGCCTATATTATGATCATGTAAATGCTGTCCACAGCTGAGCTATTTAGTCTCCTAGGATTTCTTTTCCTTTTTTGTACAACTTTTCTTTTTTCCTCTAACGTTAATATCATGTATCTTTTATTTTCTAGCTTTCTTTATACTTATCTTTAATTACTTCCAAACTTTTAGCCATTTGTCTAAATCCCCTCTCAGTCGTATTAGACACCTTATCAATTCCATCGTCTGGAAGAACTTTCTTCTGAAGTCTTGAGCCTGCTCTAATCTGGCATGGATTCCTTCCTACGATCTATCTTCATTAGATAGATGAATGGATTTTCTTTATCTTTCTCTTATTTGGTCCCAGATTTTATTTATAATGGCGTATTCTTTCTCTTTTCAAATTATGTTCTTTTGGTGGCAGACGTTCCTCAGCAGAGTCCTGAAAAATGGTCTAATACTTAGATGGAAACTATTTGGAGACCTTATACAACCAGGTGTGCCCTTCCCATGAGCTTAATTGATAGTTTGGCTGAGTATGGAGTTCTAGTGGGAGATAATTTTCCCTCTGACTTGAGGCATTGCTTTGCTGTTACCTGCCTTCCAGTGCAGACTAAAGTTGGCAAACTATGTCCCTCTTATCTTTTTTATGTATGGCTCATGAGCTAAAAATGGGTTTTACATTTATGTAAGGGCTATAAAAGTGAATAAACTGGTCAAAAAAAAAAAAAGCCAGTGAAGAGAATAGTCAACAGATTGTGTGTGGCTTATGAAGCCTAAAAATATTTACTATCTGGTGTTTTGCAGGAAAAAACGCTGGAGTTATACCTCTGGGGTAGACCGAAGCTGTTTTGATCTCTGATTTTGGTATGTGATCTTTTTTATTCCTCCTGTCAGAGAGCTTGTAGGATCTCTCTTTGAACCTGGTGTTCTAAAGTTTCTCGATGATCTATCTTTATATGGTCATGTTTTCATCTATTTTGCTGGCACTTGCTGGGCTCTGCCATTCTGGAAACTCAGATCTTTCTATGCAGGGCAATTTCCCTGAACTATTTATTTGATAATTTTCTCTCTTCCTTTTTTTTCTTTTCTTTCTGGAACTCCCATTATTTGGATGTCAGACTTTCTGGATTGATGCTCTAATTTTCTTATCTCTTTTCTCTCAATTTTCAATTTCCTACCCTTCTATTAAGTTCTAATTCTTTTCTTTTCAATTTCTAAGAGAACTTGGTTGTTCTCTGAAGTGTCCTTTTATGGCAACTTTTTTTTTTTTTAATGAATGCATCATCTCTTATCTCTCTGAGCGTCATATATATGTATATATATATTTAAGTTTTGTTTTTCTTATATAGATCTTGTTCCCTCCAATTTTCTTTTTTTCTGCTTGTTTGCTTCAATCTCTTTCAGACAAGAGCCTTTCCTGTGATATCTGGTGTCATCGAGTTACCTGTTCATGCTTAGAATGGGGCACTGCATCCTGAGGGGCTTGCCAGCCCTGATGTTTATTGTAGGGATATCTGGCTCTGGGCCACCTTATTGGGGAACCCCCCACTATAATAATCTTTAAGATTGTCAAATTCTCTGGAGGAAATTCTTCCAATGTAATCTTAGGTGGAGGATAATAGACTTACTACAACTATTGTTCTAGAAACCCATTTAGGGAAGAAGAGTATGGATTTCCAAATTCAACATATCAAATTCTCTTAGCCCTGTTTTTGACATGATTCCTTCTGTTCTAGATGTCTCCTAGCTGGTAGAAGCCCCATTTGGCCTTCTTTAGGGAACCAATTTAGAGTTCTCAGGTGAGGAGGGCAGCCACTAGGCTGCTCAGACGGGGGGCAGGAATCTGAGCTCTAACTGCCTTTTAAGCAGACTGTGAACCCATCCTCCTGTTTTAGTCCTGCTGTGACCTGTACTTCCAATGCTTTGTATTGCTGGTGTTAGGGGCCCACAGAGGAAACTGAGCTGCTTCTTCCTTGTCAACATAGGATTCTCTTTTCTTAGTTGTTTGAAGTCAGAAAATCCCATCTGCCTTCCAGCTTCAAAAACCTGTTTCTGTTGTCTCTTTTCCCATTACCTTTTCCCTTTTAAAGCAGTGGTTCTCAACCTTCCTAATGCTATGGCCCTTTAATACAGTTCCTGTGGGTTGCGACCCACAGGCTGAGAACCACTGTTTTAGAGCAGTAAAAATACATGTGTTAGCATTTCACTAGGGTTTGGGAGGGAGTGAAAGTAATGTGTACTCACAATGTGCCATCATCTAGTTTAAACAAATCTTAACATTTTGCCATATTTGCTTAAGGTTTTTATTTCTTAAAACATACGACATTAAAAAGTCAGTTGAAACTCTTTTTCAAGCCCCTTTCAGTCTCATTTCTCTCCCTTCCTCTACCAACGTATTGACCATTTTGAGGTCAGGGGATGTCCTTCCCTTCCTTCGTGCTCTATCTTTATTTCACATGTGTGTATCCGTTATCATGCATAGTTATGCAGGTTTTAAACTTCAGAGGAGGGGTGTTACATGTAGCTTTCTATGATATAAAATGCCTAAGATCTGAGCATGGTGGTAGATTTAGCTGTAGATCCATCATTTTCACTGCCTAAGGATATTTTGTTGGATAAATATCATCAAACTGCTGTCTTGTGTTTCTACTAATTAATAGTCCACACTAGCCCAATACGAGGGCTCCTCGTCCTCCATGTCTTCTCCTATACTCTCTTGGTATGCTGACATGTTCTTTAAATGTTCAGTTATTGTAACACAGGTTGTGTTTCCTGTGTGCTGAGTGGCAGAAAATATAACATTAGAGCCCTAACTTTTCAAGAGTCAAAGTAAAGCAGAAGATAATACTGAGTCTGGGGACCTTGAATTCTATTTGGCTTGACTTCTCTTTACCTTAATATCCTGAAATTCTCTTTGATCATGACTACTGCTGTTCACAAGAATGCTGTATTTTTCCTTAAGTTAACAAGTCTGAGATGTGATAATTTTGAGATTTTGGTACATATTGTAGAGGACGTATAAAACTAGGTTTTAGACAGATCCTGATGTTGGTTCTAGGAGGTCGAGTGTCATTATCTTTCAACTTTTAGAAGCTGATGCCAAGGAACTCATGGATCAGTGAGACATGGCTAGGGGACCAGCTCTTAAGAAAAGGCTCACTGTTGAACTTTTGCTGCCTGGTGTGATCATGTCTCTAGAGAGACAGCATGATCTGGCTACTGTGATAGCAAGGGCTGTGTGTAACCCTTTTTAGTATGATCAGTTCACCATTGCTAAGGGGGAAATATCTTCCCTTACAGAGATTTCCTTCCACTTTATTCATCTTAGGCGGGGCTCTGCTAGCAGAATGTAGCTGAAAGTTTTGGCATGGCTCACTTAAATTTCAGCCCTTTACTCACTAAGAGAAATGTAGTCTCAAGGCCTGTGGGTATTTTGCTAATTTGTTTTGCTTCTCCAGAAATCACTGAAAAATATCTTTAAAATTTAATGTATACTTGAAAACATGCAAGAATGTAAAATATATGAAAGTTGAGCTACAGAGAAACCTTCTAAAAGAACTCTAGTTGTAAAAAGCAAAACTATTTTAAATGTCTTAATTGCATCTTTCCACTGTGTGTAATCTTCAGCATTGCATTTCCAGCATGATTTAGATGTTCTTTCTTTTTGTAAATTTTCCTTTCCAACTGAACACACATTTGTTGGCTCATATCCAGCAAGAATTCAATTCAGGTTAATGATTTTCCACTATTCACATGCCTGATGAGTTCCCTCTTTGCCTCAAACAAATTGAGTGTATGAGACCTATGCATTTTATCGCTAGTGTCAGCCGTTTAATATTTCTTGTTTATTTGTATTTATAAAATAATAGGTAAAGTTACAAAAAATCAAGTACTTGCATAAATAATGCTGTGCACAAAATATAGAAAGGCCATTAAAGTGGAGTCATTGATTAGGAGGTGACTTGGGGAAGTCATTTGCCACCTGAGATATGAATGTCCAAGGTTAGTATTACACACACACACAATATGTTGCTTGCAAACTGAATGCATGAATGTTAAGGCTATCTGAATTCTTACTATCTCATTTCTCTCTCTCTCTTTTTTTTATCTTTTAAGCTCTGAGTATTTTCTTTTTAATTATTGGTATAGCACTCCTGCTGTTATATTTCCATGATAGAATTTATTCCTGTATCTGCAATTGTAGATGCCATTTACATAAAAGTTTAGTTGATTGTCCTATGTGTATTATCCCATCAATCTCCTATGAACTACAGGAGAAATTGAACTGAAGGTATTCACAAATAAGCCTGTGAGATCATCAGAATGTATTGTATTCTGAAGACAGACTGGGGACAGGCTGGTGAGAGGATGATAATTTTCTTTGACTTTTAGTTGTAGAGTATCAACCCTAGGAAGTCTGAAAGGTAAAGCACCAGGGGTCCTAAATGCCCAAAGTAGCATGAAATAGATCGCACTTGAAATTTCTATAGGTTTAATAAAATATCCTCCAACGATCTGGAAGTAAAATAAGATTGCTGTCTGAGAGTTCAACATTTAAAACATACATGTAATGACTTTTTTCTGTAAGAAAGAGAATGTCTCCTTTGTCTATAAAATTGACAGAAAACTTACCCAAATTGTTAACATATCAAAAGAAAGTCTGTGTCAATAGGAAGCAGTGTTGATCAGCAAAGGAAGCCTAGTGTAAGGAGGGCAGGGGTGTGAAGATGCCCAAAACTATTCTGGAAAAGAAGAGACGAGCATGCAAAAACGTGAGCATGTGCCTAGCCAAAGAATTGGCATATCTGGTTTAATGATCTCATAGTGAAGAGGAATACATTATGTGATTTCAGCCCGATGCTGTTAATAGATAACTCATAAAAATAACTCTGTTTGTTTTGATTCTACATTTACTAAGTCACTTTATCATTACCACTTGGTTCCGTGGGTAGTTAATATACCTATAGGAAGAGAGTGCGGTCTGAGTCTAAGGGGCTCAGATCAGTGGTCTGAGTCTAAGGGGCTCTTGGCATCTTATCTCCCTGTGAATTGATTGGCATTATGGTTTCAGATATTACACGTAGAGTTCAGTCAAATGACTCCAACTCCGAACAATGCATTCTACAAAATTCATTAAGGCAATGCTACCATGTGAGGTCACTTTCGAGGTACACAGCTGGTGACATCTCCAACCCCTCTGATGTGGTATTGAGAGAGGATACCTGGAAAAAATAAGGTCTAAGAGAACAGAGGTCTTCTCAAGGAGACCACAAGCATACACCTGCCCGATTCTCCTGGTGGTGACTCAGCTCTTAGGAATTTATAGACTTGACTTCCTGCGACCTGGAAACTTCTGCTTCTATAAAAGCCTGCAGTCTATGAAAGTCGGAACCAGCTTCTCCAGCTTGATTCAGACTGACCAGTGAGAAAGGAATCTGTGGGCCAGAACTTTTTGACTAGTGATAAAAATGAGAAAACTGAGCCAGTCAGGGAGCGCAGCCATTTTGAATTCTTCTGTGCCTTTGCTCCACCAGCTGAAATAAAACCCTTCCTCTTTTAAACACCAAGTTTGGGTGTTCATTCTCTCCACTGGGCCTCAACTTCCTGCAACAGTATTAGCTGAGCAAGGGCACTCATTGGCCACAAGACCTTAGTCCTTAAGGAGGATAATGCATGAAAGGAAACTACTTTTAAGGTATGATAATAACTTAGCTTGAGCTCTTTTTTTCACACGGTCAATACACATATGTGTTGTGTGAGCATAGTCTCATCATCATGCCTTCACTGTTCATATTTCTTCCATGTTTTTTCTCCCATGTTGCTCCCATGTTCCATGTTGCTCCCATTTTGGTTACTTCAATCACTCACTGTTACTGTAGTACAGGCCCTCTTGTGCTACAAAGGGAGTCTCTGCTTCCTTCTCCTCAAGCAGTTGTTAATGTAACTACCAAGTTCCATAGGAGAACTATTCAAAGAGCAAATGTCAAAATTAAGGATTTTCAGTTCCCTGTCACAAGAAGTAGGATTGCGTATGACTCAAGGAAGCCCTTGCCTGATTGATTCCTTGTATGTGACAAGCTGTGAAGGTCCAGGTGCAGGGAAAAGTTCTTCAGTGGGAGATTTCTCTGGTGGAAAAGGGAAGACAAGAGGCAGTAAAATCTTCTGGCCAGCCTAAGGCAGTAGCTGCTCCATGCCAGCCATTCCTTTTTAGGAAACATGCATATTGAGTCAGATCAGTGAGAAGGATTTTTTCTAGACACGTGAATACCTACCAATTTCTTCCTGACATGATTCCAACATCACTAGTTTCCCTCCTGATATCTTCAATATTCTAAATAAAAGAAAACAAAAAGGAAAAGAAGGAAAAAGTTCCTAGGATGATAAAAATAATCAAGTATATCAGAACAACCTTTTCCAAATGAAAGAACACAAATCACACGTCAAAAATATGTTAGACCTTGAAAGGAGGCAATTTTTTACCTTGATTGTTTAAAATGGCTGGTCTTGATGTAGAAGCCTTGTGTCTGTTATTGGGTCTCTCTCCCCTACCTTGGTCTCTCTGAGTAAGATTAGAACAGTGAAAAGCACAAACTGAGCACCCTACCTTATGACACAGGTATTTCACCCAGGTGATGACTTTCAAGTGCAGGTGCAGAGCTGGTAATGGATCAAACTGCTGACCACTGTGTTTAGGAGCTCTAATTTCACATTCACATTATGTTCGGGTGCAATCTTCATTGGCAAAATCTCAGGATTTTTAGTAATAAAACAAAAGCTTGTGTGTCTTGGTTTACAAGTAAGTGAAATGGCAAAAATGTATGGAGGATGGCCTTACAAATGCCACCGTTCATCAAGGATCTGTGATAGTAAAGTCTTCCAAGTTTAATGTCTGGGAGTTTTGCCATTACAAGCACTGCCCCTCCTCAGGAGGTCACTTAAACATACTGTCCTTTACTGTGTACTGAGCTGTTTGCTTGGGATGTGTGAGCTTTGGCAGAGAAGAGGCTGGCTGTGAACTGAGAATTTGGGAGTTTGGGAATTGGGTTTTAGGGGCAGAATGTCCAGCCTGGGAGCTGCTCTCCCTTTCCTGAGAATTGTGTTCATCTGTCTCACAACATTCATTCGCTGTGTGTGTCCATCACAGCGTATCTTTATACAAGGCCCAACTTCCTCTACTCCCTTCCTCTCCAAGACACAGAGGACGTTTGACTCAAGTTAGGTGATTGAAATCTCTTTCCTAGTAATGGGAGAATTTGAACCTAGAAAAGTAAACTGTTGGCCAAAGCCTACCTCCTGAATGAGAAAGAAGCCTGTCTTCCAAAAAAGATAAGGCTAAAGAATAAAGAAGCAAAAAAGGGCAGAGACAAGAAACACAGAGAGGATTTCTTAAGATTCTCCAATTTTTCAGTTGCTAGATTCTCTCTCTTATTAAGATCTGGTTATGTTTTGCCTTTGGGATTAATGAGACACCTTTGTGTATCTTTGTAATAAAATCCTCCTTTGGTTTAATGCTTGATTTAGTGACTTATGACCCAAAGAGTCTTAATTAATAGAAAGGAATAAACAAAATAACTATCAATGTTTTAGTCTTTCTTCCTAAGTATCATTGCAGTCTGGGTGGACATTTTCAAGTAATTTGTCTGGACCTCCAATGATGTACTTTATATATCCTTATTCAACCCATAAGGATTGACCCATATCCTTATTCAATCCAATCTTCAGTGTTAACCAAACCTCCAATAAGAATTTCAAGTAAGTAAATCCTCAAACTGAGAGACGAATACAGTTATAATGATCATATTTCCTTGAAAATAAGAGAGACTCTTTTAAAACAGTTTTATCTTCAGAAAATTGGGGTACATCTTCAAAGCATCTTAAATGTTTTTTCTTTTTTGTTTTCTTCCTAAGAAGCTGTTAATAACACAGTGGAGCATCTGATAATTTGTGATATCTCAGAATCAAGGACATGTAGCATATTCTTGTAACATCTTTCATGTCCTTCTCTTTTAATATTCCTAGATTTCTAGATTCTTAAACTGTAAGAAATGGCTGACCTACTTTGAGGATGCCTGTCAAAATGATTGTGCTTGTGGAATGGTTGGTTTTATTTCCCCGAGACATCTTATTTGACCTGGGCAAAGTTTTCTTGTTAAACAATAAATAATTTTCATCTTACAAAATGAGGGTGACAAAGATGGAGACACCTGGCTAAGGGGGCAGCACCCATCCTGAGCCATTGCCCCTGGGAGAGAGCCAACTGCCTTTCTGATCTCCTTGGGGTCTTCCACCTAATAAGTCTATGCATTTTCAGTTTTTCCTGGCACATAGATGGTGAAACAAAAATCACTCTTGGCTTTTTCCCTACGTCATATTCCTTGAAATTAGGGACACACACACAAAAAGAAAATCTCAAAAATAATACTATTTAATAATAATCATCCTAACAATTCTTTACTGTTAACATCCTTAAATAGATGCCTCTTACCTTTCATTATGTAGAATCGCCTCTTAGAATAGTTTGTAATTTAAATACATAAAACCACTAGAATGAGTAATAGAAAAATCAATCTTTATTCTTTTAGATTAAATAAACCTGCTCATGAAAAATGTCTTACATGGATACTAAAAGTGTATCTAGAGCTATGTTTTAGGGGGAAGGAGGCCAGTAGACGACAGAAGATCAGTCTTTTAAAGTAGGTACTTTCTATCTTTGTCTTTGTGAGAAAGTTGATCTCAGGCACCTGGAAATAGTAGGGTCTAAGTCCACACTCCCTTCTAGAGTGTTAAGAAAGAAAAGGAAGAATGGTGAGTTTTGGAAGCAGAGAGACTTTTTATAAAGACTGGCTTCTGGGCTTGGCGCC
>NW_003852401.1:19606030-19609589 GCF_000181295.1 Otolemur garnettii | reverse complement strand
AAAAAAAAAAAAAATTATTTCTCAATTACAAAGACTGGCTTCTGCACTAATTGGCCGTGTGTTTTTGTACCATTTACTTAACCTTTCTGAACTTCAGATTTCTCAGCTGTGGGATAGTAGATATTATTGTTTATCTTTTGAGATGATCATATAGATCAAAGAAAGTGGTGTCCCAATCAGCCCAGGTTGCTGGTGGGCACTTAGTCGGGAGCTTCTGTTGTCTTCACTGTCATTGTTGACAACGTAACCTCCTGCCAGAGCACTCTTGGGCAGCAGGTATCTTGGACCATCCTATATGAAGTATATATGTCAGTCTTCTCCAAACAATTACTATCCCCTTGCATACCTGATAGAGGAGGAGCTATGTTACTTTAGTTCTTAGTTGCAGACAACACAATTCTATTTAGTAAGTTTGAGCAAAAATAAATTTTATCCATAGCGTGAGAAAGCCCACAGGGTCTCACCATCCTGGCTGAGATTGAGTTTCAGGACCACTTTGCAGAACTGGCTTGGAGAGGGGGTTGCTGCTACTACACTACTAATCCCAGAACCAGGTTTATCTGCTGCCATCAAATAAACTTTTTTTTTTTTTTTGGGCTTAGCTTCATCCCCAAATCATGCAGTTTCTGCCATGATCAAGAAGCTTCCAGCAACACCATCAACTCCAAAAATTTTCAATCAGTACCAGCAAAGTAGACCTGCCATCTTCCACCCCTCCTTTTACATATCACTTTAGAATTGGTCTCATATGGGTGGGTCTGGTTGATTGCAACTACATTATAAGTCTATGATCTAAACAGCAAAAAGGGTTAGGTAATTGGTCTTTTTCTTTTCTTGTTTTCTATTCTGTGTTGAGAAGGTGGGATTCTCCATTCAATTTTGATAATTGAGAGTTATCAAAAAGGTTTTGGCAGCCACAAGTGCTGGATATCTACTACAGTGTTTTAGGTGTGTTAGAAATATTTTACTCCTGTTTCACCAAGTTGTCAGGTGCAAAGGCCTGACAAAGAGATGACCACTGTCATCAAGATGTCCAGAGTCTGTTTTTATCACTTTGCTGTCCTGGTTACCAAGAGACAAATTAAAAATATCATGCATGTCTTGTACATTTTACAAGACTACATTGTACATTTTCACACTATTGTACATTTTTTTCTCACAAAATCCTAGAAGGTGGTCATTACTAGTTCCATTTACATACAGAAAATTAATGACCCAAGAAAATGTAGTTTGCCAAAGGCCATCCATCTGGTAATTGCCAGATATAAGTATGCAATATAGGTTTTATCCAATTAAATTGTTTCTAACTCAAAGCCCACCAATGGTTAAGAAAACAGAGTCTGATAGATTTGGGTTCAGAGTCTATTTCTGCCATTTATTATTTTGCTACTTAATTTCCTTGAGCTCAAGTTTTTTCATCTGTATGGTTAAAATGATGGTGTAAGGTCACTGTGATGATTAAATTAGACATTGTCAACACAGACTGTATTCAGCGTAACAGTAGGTGGCCAGTGAATCACACGTGGTATCATTACTGTCATTGGGATAATCATTATTTGTGTTATATTGCAAAGTTCAAGAAAACTGGGGACACGTATCTCTCATATCTTTGTGAATATGTGCCCTAAACAGCCCTAGACAGAAGAAGGTTTATCTATAGGGTACCCAGACAGACAGTAAACTTTATTTATTGACTTTTTAATAACTAGATCATCTGTCATTTTAAAATCATGGGCAATGTTCTTACTTTAGAGGACAAAATTTAGTCACTCTTGGGAAGTCTCACTTTGTTCTGGAAAGGGTTACCAAGGGATCTTTTCAAGATATTTAGATATCTGGCAAACTCCCACCTTACCTGTGTGTCTTTCTGTGAATTTGCAATATGCCCAGAGAGCCTTCTAAAGTTCTGATGGACTGAGGTAAAGCCCACCTAGATCAGGGTCAGCAGAAGTTCTGAGAGGAAATCGCCCTAAAGGGAAAGAAGTGTGAATGAGTGATCTCGAGAAAGTACAAGAACCAAGGGAGTTGGCAACAGAACTGCTTCTGGGTATGATCCCTGGCTGATGCTAGAACCTCTGATCCAGGACATGGTCTGCTTTGAGAGGACATAGACAAATTGAAAGAACTGATAATGCAATATTTAAAATCCCAGATTGGGTTTCAGTGAGGATATGTACTTTTGAAAGTGTACCACATGTGATTCACTACACTGAATACAGTCTGTGTTGACAATGTCTAATTTAATCATCACAATGACCATACACCATCATTTTAATCATTCAGATGGAAAAACTTGAGCTCAAGGAAATTAAGTAGCAAAATAATAAATGGCAGAAATAGACTCTGAACCCCAAGGCACTGGGGTCTAAGGAACCACTGCAGTGGATGGCATTGGGGGTGTTAGCTCTGGGAACCTCCTGGCCTGGGTGGTGGTACAGTGTCCCCTTCAACAAGAGCAATAGTGGAAGCAAATGGACATTGCATCCAGATCTCTGGTTGTTCTAGTGCCTGTTTCAATGCACAAAACTTTGGCTTTCCCCTGGCACCCACTGCCAACATTGTGGCAGTGAATGAGGTAGGTAGTAGTTTGGTTGGCTTGGCCCATTCATTTTAAAGCAAGAGAATCCAAACTGCATTTGAAGACTGAATAAGCACACTAGGGAGTTTTGATCATACCTTAACATACTTCTTCATATTAAGGTAGACTGCTCAAATTTTCTGTTATTTTAAATAAGTGGGTATTTGATGGCATTGTAATTTGTATATGAAATAAAAATGTAACCTTCTGATGTGAGCCAACAGTAGTACAGTCTGGGTTACATATGTAGATAACTATTGTGTATATGCTATGGAAACAGTAAGAGCTATTGATATTGAAGGTGGTGGCTTATCAAACACCAAAGAAAATGTGAAGACTAACACATTTAATAGTGAAAATTGTCATTTTCAGCACACACAGACTAAGTGCCCTTTGGAATTCAGAAAGAGGCTAAAATGTCTTAAAGGCTCAGTCACTTGAAAGGAAGACTCCCAAGAGGGAAAAGACCACATGTCCTCTCTGCACTTCTAGGGGAGCCACAGCTTAAACAGTTCTTGGAAAGAGCCTCGTCTGTGCAGTCAATTGGAAGTAGATTCTAACTAACTTATATCCCAGTTCCTCATCTGTAAAATGGGAATAAACACGAGGATCTTGTGGGACTATTATGATGCTGACATAACGAACACAAGAAGGGGCTCTAGCACAGTATTTAGTGCGTGTTGACACCTTTGCCCTCTTCCCTCTTTTCTGTGTTTGATGGGTGTGGGGAAAGGGGTGGGACCAGAGGCCAATGAACTGGAGCTTCATGCTTCCAGCAGGCCTCCAAAAAACTTTTCTGTTGATGATTTGATAGTTTTTCCAATTTCTTTTTTTTTTTAATTTCTTATAGCATAACTATGTACATTAATGCAATCATGGGGTACAGTGTGCTGTTTTCATATACATTTTGAAATACTCTCATCAAACTGGTTTACATAACCTTCATGTCATTTTCTTAGTTATTGAGTTAAGACATTCATA
>NW_003852401.1:19493516-19605611 GCF_000181295.1 Otolemur garnettii | reverse complement strand
GTTGTAATTTGATTTTTGGTCTTCTGGATATATACCTAATAAAGGAATTGCAGGATCAAATGGCAGGTCTATTTTTAGTTCTCTCAATGTTCTCCAGATATCTTTCCAAAAGGAACGAATTAATTTGCATTCCCACCAGTTTTTCCAACTTCTAAGAAAACTCCTACTGCTTTGGGGGCTGTATAATTTGAAAATTACTAGTGGAGTTATGATGATTTGGATTTTCAATTTTGATATTTTGGTTTGTTATAGGAGTGGACTAATGGGATTATGGGCTCCATTTCCAGTGTCAATTTGCCTCTCATAAAATGAAATCAAAACCACCTTGAGATATCACCTAACCCCAGTGAGAAGAGCCTACATCACCAAGTCCCAAAGCTGCAGATGGTGGTGTGGATATGGAGAGAAGGGAACACTCATACCTTGTTAGCGGGATTGCAAACTATGGCAGCCTAGAAGTATGGAAAATCCCCAAAGAGCTAAAAGCAGACCTTCCATTTGATCCCATAATCTCATTACTAGGTATTTACCCAGAAGAACAAAAGTTATTTTGCCATAAGGACATCTGCAGCAGAATGTTTATCACAGCTCAATTCACAATCACCAAGATATGGAAATAACCTAAATGCCCATCAACCTGTGGATGGATATAATCAACTGTGAGTTATGTGTGTATATATATTTGTATATACATGCACACATATACACACCATGGAATACTATTCAGCCATAAACAATATGGAGACTGTACATCTTTCGTATTTACCTGGATGGATTTGGAGAACATCCTGCTAGGTAAAATATCACAAGAATGGAAAAGCAAGTATCCAGTGTACTCAATACTAATATGAAACCAGTGTATGAGAGAAAAACACAACCATAATCAAGTGGGGGAAGGGGGGAGGAGGAAGACCCACAATGTAAGGGTACATGGCACACCTCCTGGGTGAAAGGCTCAACTACAACCTGGACTTTATCTAACAAATGCAAAGTAACCTAATCATTTATATCCTTATATCAATCTGAAATTAAAAAAATAACAGAAAGTTTGCTTTAAGGTGTTGTCCACCTCCTCATCCTGGGTGACCCTGAGGCTGGAGTAAGGGAGTCAGCAGGTGAGGGTACCACAGTGAATCTGCTGCAGGTAATGAAATTGTATTTACCTTGAGGAGGAGCCCTAAGGAGGGATAAGGCTGCATGGTGTGGCCAGTTGTGGGACAGTCCCTGTAAACCTGCCACCAAATGCTAATCCAAGAGGAGACTTTTTTCCAGCTCCATTTTGTAGGAGAAAACAAACAAACAACAACAACAAACCAGTTAATGCGTTAATTGTGTTAATGTTCAGAGTGGTTAAATGACCTGTTGAAGAAACTCAGGAACAGAAACAGATAGACAGTAATTCCACGGAGGCCTTAGATTCCGAGTGCTTATTCACCAGGCAAGAGCCCAAGGCCACGCCTTCCTTTTTTACATGAACTCTGTCTCTTTCCCAGGCTAAATTGTTGTTGATTCATTAGACTTGCACCAAAATTAATAAAGGTCTCCTTTCCTAATTGTGTAATCAAAATAAATTATGTCTACAAATTAGAAGGCAAGGAAATTGCGTGTGCATTTTGGGTGCCCTGATAATGTCCCGCAGTAAATTGTTTTCATATAAATTGCATGCTTAATTAATTGCTTTCGAAAATGCCCGTGCATTTCCCTACAAATACATCTCTGCCTGCAATTCATAAAATGCAAAGACAAATTAAATTGCCGATCCCCACATAAAAGTGTCACCCGTGGTGCATCTTGGCTGCGCTCAGTCATTCTGTCCACTTTCCAGGGAGTGCAATAAACCCCCCTTTCTGAGTTGCCCCTGGGCATCTGATTCAACAGATTTGAGGTCTCTCCTAAATTACAGCCAGACGAGGCAATAAAGCTAGTCTGAGTACCACAACTGGTTGCATTGAAAATCTGGCTGGTGCAGGTGACGCCTGAGACCCTTCTCCGACTGGAAGACAGCTGGAAGCGGTGAGCTTTGGGAAAGCTAGCCACACTGAAAAATAAACAAAAAACATACATCCCAAAATCCAAAAGAAAATACTTCCCACAAAAATGCATGCCTTATTTTATTTTGAATAAAACACAGAAGAGTATGAAAAAATTGCCTTCTGCAATACCAATCAATACCCAGATATAATCACAGATAATCATAACCACTTTGAAAAGAATATTAAATGTTACAAAAATTAAAATAGTCATTGCCCAACTTAGATGATTTGTTTAGAAAGTTATTTTATTTTTGGAAATGAGTTTGGGCTTGTATAATTTTCATTAGAGAATTTGTCCTCTATTTTGAGCTCCCACAGACAGCATGCCTCAGTAGGCAAAAGTTAATGTTCAGAAACGACCCTGCTATGGCCCACTTGCTGCAAACACTTCTGCTCTGCTTGCAGAAAGGAATATTGCACTAACAGAAAGCGGAGGAAATGCTTTGCTAGACAGTAGGATTTGTTAATCTGCAAGAATTTGACGTCTGGAAGCTTTGTTCTTAGAAAAAGACTCCAACAATGGCGGTGCCTGTGGCTCAAAGGAGTAGGGCGCCAGCCCCATATACCAGAGGTGGTGAGTTCAAACCCAGCCCCGGCCAAAAACTGCAAAAGTAAAAAAAAAAAAGAAGAAGAAAAAGAAAGAAAAAGATTTCAACAAATGTTCTTGTCACAGAATCGTTCCCTCTGACTCTCCCTTCAACACAGAGGAGAAGAAAGTTCCCAGGAGACTCTTCTCAGCTCAGCCAGTCTTACTGAGCAAGAGGGGCCCCAGCAGAGTAATGCTCCGCAGTCAGCACAGCTTGTCTTTAGCTGCTGATCCTTACAGCTGGAGCTCAGGGCTTGCCTTTTGAAAGCAAAGAAAGCAAAAGTCAGAGGCATTCTGATGACCTAATTTGTGGGGTGTCTGGGCTGGGGTGCTTATTCACTCCTATGAAGAGCAGGGTGGACTTTCTGTTAAGCTCAGTTGTGACGGAAGAGTTGAACTGAGGTTTAAAATCTACCAAAGTGCTATTTCCAGGGATAACTAAAACCAAAAATCTAAATAAAACTGAATACCCGACACTGTTGCGTTTTTGCAGATCTTATTAATTTGGCCTTGCCTTCTGGCCCAGTGCTAATTTAGGGTGCATCATGGGAAATTCACTGTTAGCAAGGGCTCATATTCTCTCTCAAATAGCATCTGAGCTGTTGCTTGGAGTTAAGGAACTGCTATCCACACTCTGAGAACTTTCTGGTTGACTCAGCAGCTTTGGAGGTAGAAGTCCTTTCAGGCTCTATAAAAGCCTGGGAAAGAAGTTTTCTGTAAGCTATTTCTGCCACGAGCCCTACAAATGTACTAAAGTGGGAAAAAAAGTGACCAGAGAAAAATATTGGAACCAAATTACAAATAAGTCTCATTCCATATTATTCTTGCCTAACAGAAAAATAAAAACAAAATGAAAAAATAAAACATCACTGTCTCAATATATTGTGTTATTATAAAGTGCTAGTTTAAAAAGTGTAATTTTTTTTTAATTTGAGGTATGTGCAACATGTACATGTTGATTTTTGATAAACTTATAAAAGTGGAAAAATTTGTATTGGATATTTTTCTAAATAATTTTGGATTTCTTCATTCTATTTTAAACTAAGCTTGGTAAGCCTCCATTTCTACTCTCTCTTTCTCTAAATATCATTTCCCATTTAGGGTTCCTTTTTGTTTGATGATGGTAAGTAACCAGATGAGATAAATGTTCCATGCACATGTGCTCTTCTTTGGAAACTTACAGATTTGTGAGTATGTCTACAAAGATTCCATGTAAAGTATCCTGCAAAACCCACACTAATGCCTACGTAAATCCAAGAGTGAAATGGTTTAATTTTCTTTAGGAGGGAGTTTACTATCTTTCCATTCTCCTCTTTTCAGGGTATCTCCTTGAAAACATCGTAGGCTCAATAGGTAGCCCACCTTTTTGATATTATATGTCAAGATCACGGGCTTTCTGTTCCAGGGAACTGTAAATACATTAACTACTTCCTTCCAAAATACACAGGAGACAATCCACAATAAAGTGAATCTGTTTATCTATTATCTCTACAAGGAGATAAGAGACGTTTTCATTTTTCTTTCTTTCCCTTTACTGTAGATGTTTTTAAGACATTCCCTTCAGACTTTGTGGTCACTTTTGTGCTATCTCACACATGTGTAAGTCTGATAATGCCTGTTCTTTAATAATAATGCTTGTTCTTCCTTCTATCTTAGTGTAAAGGAGTCTTCTGTGGATAGGATTGTTTTATTTTCCCAACCGCCTATAGCAGCTTTGCGGTATGAGCTATGCCTATTATAGGCTTCTGGATACTTATTTTAAAAAAAGATCTGAGTGCAGAATGGTTAATATTACATGCAATCAGAAGGACATAGCTGTGAATAAATCCCTGTGGTTACCAGTGACTGCTGGCAGGCACTTACATTTTGGAAGGAGTGGAGATACATACCTAGGATTTGTCTGGGGTCTTAAATTACCAATGCCTTAGAAAGCTGAGCTTTAATTATTTTTGGTGCATAGTAGACACTTGGTAAACATTTCCCCCCGGTCACCATGGATCAGAGTTAGCACCTCAAGGGCTTGAGTGTGTTGTTGAAGTGCCAGGTAGAAGTAGACTAATTTCTGAACGCAGGTAAGACATTGTGTGCGGATGCCTGGGAATACATGAGACAATGTATGGTTGGGTAGTAGCAGATGGAGGCCAGAGTATATGACGTAAGCTGTTATTGTCACTGTAACTGTTATGATATTGGGTGAATTGGTGCTTTAAAAACAAATATTTAATTTCCAATATCTTATTAAACAGAAAATTTTAGTAATTGCACCCAAATTCCCTCTTAGCTATTTGGAGCAGTAGTAACGGGGAAAAAATTCAAGTTTCTTCAATTCGGGCTTTAATGGCACCAGGCAAGCTGCCCTATTGGGCCTGGTACCCATGAAAACTTACATTCCAGATCCAGCAATTTTACCTCTAGGTATTTACCAAGATGATTTGAAATCAGTTTGTTCACGAGGTGTCTGCATGCCCACGTTTACAGCAGCACTGTTCATAATGGTCAAGTAATGAAATCAACCTAAGTGTCCATCAACAAATGAATGGATAAAGAAACTGTGGTGGGATACATATACAATGGAGTACTATTTAGCCTTAAAAGTGAAGGAAATTCTGTCATTTGTGAAGGCATGTGTGGAACTGGAGAACATTATGCTAAGTGAGATAAGCCAGCCTCAGAAAGACAAATGCCGCATGTTCTCAGTAATCCACGGCATCCGAAACCATCAAACTCGTAGATACAGAGAGTAGGATGGTGGGACTGAGGCTGGGGTGGGGGCAAGGGGCGATGTGATCACAGGGTAGAAAATCTCAGTTTGACAGTAGGAATGAATTTTACTTTTGGGATCTGTGCAGAATGATAAATAGAGTTAACAACAGTATATTGTACATTTCAAAATTGCTGAGAGTAAAATTCAAATGTTCTCACTGGAGAAAATAAGTATTTGAGGTAATGGGTATGTTAATTAGCCTGATTTAATTATTCCACATTGTATTTGTAAATCATAATATCACTTTTTACCCCATAAATACATGCAATTATGAATCGTGAATTTATAATAAAATTAAGAAAGAAAAAGAGAAAGATAATATTCTCTGAACTCTTTTTCTTAGACTTGAAACTTTTAGTTCTTTTTAACAGGAACAAAGGCATATGATATCACTATGATTCTTTAACTGTTGTTTGAAGTCAAGATTTCAAGGAGGGGGCTAGTTCATGGCTCTTACCCCTGTTTCTCTCCCTCCTACTCCCTGCTCCCATCCCTTGTTAAAATCTATAACTCCTCCACCAGACACCCTAGAAAGTGAGCTGTAAGCATCTGTTTTCTGTCACCCCAGCTGACAGTATATTTTCAGAGCTTTGGAATTTCTGTTGTTGCTTAATCTTATATCCGGGAGTAGAATCTATGAGGCTAGAACAGGAAGCAAAGTCTGTAAACTCTCTGAGAGCCTGTCCTCAGTTTTGTCTTTCCGAGGGGTGCGCATCGGGGGAGGTGAGCTGTCAAGTTTCAGGCTGTCAGACTATGTGCCAGGTTCTCTGGGACTTCCCGGCAATAACGGAACAATGATTTCTCAGTCCTCTGAAGGTGGTTGCAAGTGGAGGCAACTTCTTTGAACCTACAAAGAAGGTGTCTGTTTTTGAATGAGTCCATGTCTGAGGACAGGATGTAGAAAATCAGAACCAGACAATAGTGGAAATGCAGGAAGGCTGGCACAAGTGTAAAATTAATTGCAGGCGTTTTCGTTGCTCAGTTGTCTAGTCAGCTTTGTGAACCCATAAATTACTGCTCAGAGGCTGTGGAAGAGAAGGTGGCAAATTATTATCAGGCAGCCGTAGAGCTCCTCAGATGTGTCATCAATTTAAACTGGATTTTCTGCACAATGTATAGAGCTGTCCTTCATCCTCCGAGGGAATATTTCTTATTGGGAGTGTCACTGGGTATAGGGCAAAAAGCACAGGGACATGGATTTTGTGATAATTATGCCACTTCTTGGCCTGCTCTTAATTTCTTATGCCCTCAGTTTTGTGATCCACGAGATGGGGATGAAAATCGTCATATGATATATATCTTCTGGCATTGCCATGAAGACCAAATGAAGTTTCATATGAAAGAGACATATTCCAGCAAAATAACTGGCCACCAGCTATTGTTTCCTTGTTGCTGGTACCCAGGGCTCCTGGAAGGCATGTAGTCCAAGTGGTTGGAACTTGACAGCTGTCCCCCCACCTCTCCAAAGGCCAAAATTTGGGACAAGATCCAAGAGAGTTTTCAACTCTAGCCTCATAGATTCTGTACCTGGATATAAGATTAAGTGGCAGTAGGAATACTAAAGGACTGTTCTAAAGTTGGTGCTATGACATGTTGTGCCCATGGGTAGAGCTCAAACTGCTGGATCTTCTTGCTCAAGGGGAAGAGGGTCTACTTATGGTGACAGCAGCTGCCTGTTGAGGAACACGATACTACTGGTTACTTTGGTCAAACGAAGACTGATTTTGTGGCATAGGCCAAGCTGTCTTGAATAAAATGTCCATGAAGTTGCTTAATGTTTAGTCTCCCTCCCTCTCAGAGCATGTTTCTTCATCTGCAAAGTGAGCTTGACAATGGCCGTCTGGTAGGTCCGCTGTGGACACTGAGTGAGGTGATGTCTGGCATGTTGTCTATGTTCAGTAACCTTCACAACAGTCTCAATTTGGATACGATTGACCTCTATGTAACTTTTTCTCTCCATAGTGAATTTTTGATACAGGTTATGCTCTATTTTCATTAGTTAATAAGTGTTGTGCAAATCGTTATGTCTGTGGAACAGTTCAAAGCTAGACTGTAAGTTAGTTGTCATAAATATACTTAGCCTAGATTCTCTGTGGCAGTGATTTCTCTTCCTCATGCTCTGTTCATTCCACATATCTTGTTTTTTTACTGTTGATTTATGGTTCGATTGTGTATGCTAACACATTAGTATCTTTCTGGGACCAAGGATATATAAATATTGTTTTTTAAAAAAGAAAAGAAACAAGGGGAAAAAACAAAAGAAAGAGAAAAAGGAAAGAAGGAAAGAAGAAAAGAAGGAACAAAGGAGGGAAGATAGGTAAGTAGATAGGTAGAGTCCATCTTTCTGGCTTGCTGTGGTCCTGAAGCCTTTTTCTTTTTGTTCAGTGAATGTTTAAACTTGAAATCAGCTGGTGGGGCCCTTCGAAGTTTGCCCTGACTCCAGGTATGGGGATTTCCTTGGACGGTTAATTGGAAGGTGGCTTTTCAGTCTCCTCTACGGGTCTGCCCTTTCTTCCAACACCCTCTCCTGCAGCCAGCCCTCCTGCCCAGCCAGTGACTACTTTCCTGTGCTCTTTTCCTGCACCTGTCCAGCCTGGCGACTCTGAACTCGGGTTTTCCACCCCCATCCTTGCTTCTTGTTGATGGATGTGTTGAGAGATTGGTATCAATTTAGACATGAAGAAAGTTTTAGATGCAGGCTAGTCGATGAGATCAGGTGTTTACTGTGTGAAAGTAAATGATCCCTCTTCAGCCAAGGGGGCTCTGTTATTTTGTTTTTGAAGTGGAATGTCTGTCCTTCCTCCAGTGCACAGGAACAACTGTTTGGGTTTATTGTAAGCCCCTGCGCCCTGAGAGAGCATTCTCAAACTCAGGACAAGGTGAAGGGAAAAGTTAATGCTTTTTTCCTCATCTGGATATATAACTCATTCTAAAGTTTGTAGATTTTTCTAATCATTTCAATTATTTTTTTGCAGTGCAAATACTGAATGGGAGGACCTTGGCAGGAAGAGGGAAGCAGGAGTCAGATTTTTTTTCTGGCTGCTGGTATCAAGCTTCCTAATGATGGAAAAAGAATGTGGGAAAAGGGATATCAATATATAAATACTGAGTCTAATATAGAAACTGGAGCAAGTTGCCAGAGAGCTCTGGATTGTGTACTCTTGGAAGAAGCAGCCAAGCCCTGAGGGGCCTCCTAAAGGAAGAGTCAGAAATAGAAGCAGACACACTTGCTGTCAGAAGGCTCAGGGTTCTTTGGGGAATGCTGGAAGCAACCCAGCGACCCATTTTTTCCTTTCTGTTTTAGGTCTTCTGATAGGGGTCCTGAAGTTCTTGCCCTAAATCCACTTTCCATTTGATTGTAAGTGGGAAGGGGTGGGGAATGAGTTGTGTGTGTATGTGTGTGTCAGAGAGAGAAATATTTATATTCTGTCCTTCCTGATGTCCTGTTTCCCCCTTCTCATTTTGCCTTAGGGCACTGTGTGCTTTGTAGGTGGCACTTCCATTGTCAAAGTTCTTCTTTTCCTACTAGTTATGCTTTTCAGAGGGAGGCTGATAAACAGGGTCTTTGGCTAGTTATAGGCTTGAATTTGACATATACGTGTGGGTGTATAGATGTGGGTATATATGTACATACATATATAATTAAATACAGACACATGTGTGTGTCCTACACAGTTGTTGCTGTTGTTAAAGTTAGGGTCTATTTATATGTATTGCATCATTATGAAATAAAAAGTGGTGACTGCACTGTGACTTGAGCTTGAACACAAGCACGTCCTCCCTGTGTTTCTGCCTGTGGGCTCCGTCATGATTAGCTTCACCAGCAGCTGTCTGATGTTCTCAGGGCAAGTGATTCACTGACTCCCCTTTACACATCCTCATGCATGTGTGCACTCACATGTGTGCTCACCCACTCACACTGCCACCTGCCCATTTAAGCCAGGAAGGCCTTGAATAAGGTGCAAAGCCTGAGGGGGCTGTGCACTTGCTTCTACCCACCTCCTATGAATGTCTAACATAAGAAGCTTCCTGAAGAGCGGCTCCCAATGGGAAGATGGCACTGGCCATTTGAGTAGTAATAATGCCTGCCATTTGAATAGTATGTATGACAGATTAAGCTCACATTTTTCGCTTATCCTCACCTGCTAAGACTGGGTCTTTTTGGAGGCCTCTTCCATCTTTCATTAGATTCATAGGAGCTCTCCAGAAGTTGGTGTCATTCCTGGAGTATTCTTAGTCTCTAGAAAGTACTTTTAATTATTTTTACCCTGCAAAGTTGCTGTTAAACTTGAGTGTTTGCCGATCAGTTGGGCATTTCTTATTGCTGAACAGGCTACTAAAAGGCCTGCACGGTGGCTCCTTCCACCCAAACCATGGTAAATCTCCCTGCCCTCCCAGGACTTCAGTGATGGAATCAGAGCAGGGCAAGATTGGAAGAGGGGCATGAATTGCCTTTTCAGTTTTTCTCAGGGCTTTTGGAGAAACATAGTATAAGATAAAAATGGTATCTTAAGTCTTTCTTGCTACAACCCTGAAAAGGAAGATGTGGTCTTTTATGTGAAATTCCCTCATGTTAAATCATAACTTCAGAGGAAAATGACTAAAGGTGATAACTTACAAGGCTTGGGCTACTGGAAATGTAAGTGTCCAAGTCACGGGCCTTTTATGGGCCCAGACAACAATTCTGCTTGCTGTAGTGCTAGTCTTTATAAAGCAGCCTTGAACATGTGCCAACCAGGGTTCTAAAGATTTAGACCTAGATTTCTAAATATTCTTTGGATATCCTCATATGGATAAACTGAGGGATCTCACAATCATCTCCAACTGAACTTAGTTTCCTCCTAAACTTGTTCCTCTACCACTATCGTCTAAATCAGTGGTTCTCAACCTTCCCAGTGCCGTGGCCCTTTAATACAGTTCCTGTGGGTTGTAGGACCTCTGTGGGTTGAGAACTGCACTCTAAATGTTAATGTCCTCTAAAATTCACATGTTGAAATCTCATCCACAATGTGAGGGTATTTGAAAATGGGGCTTTGGGCAAACAATTAGGTCATGAGGGCCTCTGAATTCATGAGCACTCAGGAATGGGATCGACACCCTTGTAAAAGAGGCCCCAGAAAGAACTGTCTCCCCTTCCCATATATGAGGTAACAGTGAGGAGGTGACTATAAGGAAGTGGGTTCTCACCTCACACAAAATCTGCTGGCACTTTGATTCTGGAATTCCTGGCTTCCAGAACTGTGAAGAATACATTTCTATCATTGATAAGCCAACCTTTGTGCTGTTTTATTATAGAAGTCCATTTAAACTGAGACAACCGTGTCTCTCTCTTTTTTTTTTTTTACAATTTTGGCTGGGGCTGGGCTTGAACCTGCCACCCCTGGTATAGTAGGAGCTGGCGCCCCACTCTATGAGCCACAGGCGCTGCCCACAACTGTGTTTCTTTATCCTAGTCAAGGGCATCACGATCTAAAGGCAATCAGTATAGAAACTACAAATTTATCTCTGACATTTTTCTTTTCTTCTAATTCTTCCTTTAAAACCCAACTTTAATTTCACCCCTCATTTTGAGGTTCTCTTCTAGCACACCAAAGCTTTTTGATACCTCTGTTTATAAATTTGTTGAAAAGTCTCCTACCTGGGTCTCAGTTTTTCTCTCCCCAATCATTGCCTTCCCTCCACTTAAGCCCCTTTGGGGCAAGCCCAGATGCCTCTGTCACCTCATATCCTTCTATTTCTAAGTACCCAATACAGTGGTCCATGTATGGTATGGATTCATGGAATGTTGGGAAATTTAACCACTTTGAGCTCTTAGATCCCCATCTCCACTCCTTCATGACCCTCTGATGCTGATGTCATTTTTTGACTAAGGGGTCATAGGGCTTTCTGATGTCCTGGGAGGCAAGCATTCAGATAAATAAGACATTACTCTGCCTGGTGACCACAGTTAATAATGTAGTATATACTTCTAAATTGCTAAAAGAATAGTTTTTAACATTCTCTGTCCAAAAAAATAATTTGGTGAGGTGATGGATATGTTAATTAACGTGATTTAATCTTTCTACATAGATCAAAACATTACACTGTATCCTATAAATATATACAAATATTATTTCCCAATTAAACAATGTTAAATACACAAAGTAATTTGAACTATTCTTACTGTTATCCTGGCAGCCGTCTCAAGCTGTCTTCATTGCTAAGCTAAACTTTCCAAATGAAGCTACTTTCCGTAGTTCAGGTTGTAGATTTTTTTCTCGTGTTCATGCAGTGACCCATTTCGTGGGTCTCTCACTTCTGTCTGATGTTTGTGAAGCATATAGTGACATAAGGGAGTCAGAAGGTGATGACTGATGAGTTGTAAGCAGCCTACATAGATTCCCTGAACTGCTTTGCGGGGCTTACTGGTTTTGCCTTTTAGTAGACAGCTTCCCTTCCGTACCACCCCCCTCATGACCTTTTTCCCTCTTGTAGACATAAGGTTTAAGGAATCATACTGTTGATTCTTAAAGGTGTTTAAACAAGATGGCCTTCTGGATCCTCAAGATCCTGTTAAATGTGCCACTTTTGATCTCAGCTCAGCTGGGAAATCTTTTCTTTTGTACAAACTTGGGAAAAATCGATAGAAGTGGCTGTGAGATACTGCAATTAATCCCTACTCGCCCCTTCTGTTTCCTCACATGCCATCCGATTGCTCCTAAAATAAAAATGGGGCTGTCTGGTCTCATGGAATGTTTTACAAGACCAGCTGCAATGGCAATAGTAGTTGTTCTCTTTGGGAGAAAAATAAATGGTAATTCTTGAGTTATTCAGATAATGAAGGTGAAAGCTTAGTTTCTGGAAGACCTAGGGGGTCATGTGGTTTGGGTAAAAGGATTCCCTGGTGGGTAATTGTTGTGGCATCTCTTTACCCTCCCCCAAGTGTGAGCGGTGTGAGTTTGAGAGTCGCAGGCTCCTCCTGAAGTAATGAGACTCGCTGTGCATTGACCTCTACTACAGCTCATTGAAAATATCCCTTTTCACAGCATGTTTACACAGTGACTATTTGGCTGTTAAGCAAATACAGTATTTAACAGGCCCAGAGTGGTCTGCTTACATAGGGGCCTGTAATAATCAGAAGGAGACCATGCCAGAATATTACGAAATTAATACATGGCTTAGACAAGCAATGATCCTTGAAGAGAACAACAGTTTGTGGAAGACAAGACAAACGCCACCTGCCACTGAGACTCTAGGGGAAGATATAGGCTATGGTCTTCTTGGGAGCAAAAGCAGTTTTCCAGTGTCTTGAACAGCCAGCTGAGGTGGAACGCTGGGAAAATGAGTCAACCACTTGGTTGTTCCCTGGGTAGTCATCTCCCACATCACTGGGGATGACACTGTGAGAGTTGCAGCAGCTGGTGTTTTCATGCCATCAAGCTCACTCCCAGTTTCTGTGGCACCCTGTAGATCTCTGCAGAAGCTCAGAGAGATCCGTGAGAGTCACATTTGTCATTTCTTGTGTACTTGCTCTGTGCTGGGCCCTGTACTGAAGTGCTTTATGTAACTTTAAGTGACGTTATGTTATATAATTCCAGGGTGTGTGTGTGTGTGTGTGTGTGTATTTTTAATCTCCATTTTATAGAAATAGGATCCCAGAGAGGATAAGTGACTTATCCAAGGTCACATAGCTTTTAAATAACAGTAATAAGATTCAAACACTGATTTTTCTTAATACAAAGCCATTGAATTAGAACACTCACTCTACTGTGATCAGAGGAAGGTCGTGTAGTTGTTGGACAAGTAACTTTTTACAAGCAAGTCATCATGGGGGCACAAACAGGATAGTGAGATGAAGACTGTCAGCTTTGCTAATCTCCAGGGATTTCCCAGATCTTTGCTGCTGCCACAGTGTCTACAGAGCAGCAATGATTTAAGAGAGTATTTGATGATTTGAGATGTTTAATTTCTAAACCTACTCCTAGTATGACGCACTTCTCACATGAAAGAGTGTAAATTTATAACATAATAAGATATATAACTACATTCTAATTCTAGAAATACGCTAAGTGGGGGGTATAGTAACCCATAAATTCTCCCAGGTATGACACCCTTCTGTTAATTCATTCAGACCCTTGACTTTGTCCTGTCACTGAGGGTATGGATGATGTGAAGAGACACGAAACTCGTTTCCCAAATAAAGCTCCAAAAGGGAGTTTGGAGAGGGACAGGAAAAGGCAATCTGGAGCTTAGTGGGGACAGAGAGAGTAGATTTGGTGCAGCTGTGATGATGAATCGCTTGGAGCCGTGGAGAGGAAAAGAAGATCCTTTAGACGTTAGTGTGTCATAATCGTCTAAGCTTTTTCAAAACTGATTTTTTTTTTTAAGATGCAGCAGTTTTAGGATTTGCGCATGAGACATCCAGAATTATTTGGATTATTTTAAAAATGCTATACTCACATATGTACAGTTTAGAAATCTTTCACTCACTTGATCCTCACAATAAAACCATAATGCAAGGAAGAGAGATATAATCAAGCTCATTTCACAGATGAATTCATGGGGGTTTAGAGAGTTTTCTGCAACCACATAGCTTTTAAAAGCCAGGCTAGCACAAGAACCCAGATTCCCTGGATCTCCTGTCCATGGGCTCCTCTGAAGGCCACCTTTAGGAAAACCAGAACAAAAGATAAGGCATATTGGGTCAATCTAATGGCTCACCCCATCAAATATTTCATTTCAACTTTTCAGAGCCAGAAATGTTTCATAAAGGAGTGTGGCAGCTGCCTCTGTTAACATCAAACATTGGGAATTCATCCAAATACCCTAAACCTCTCTTTAGCAACCAGCAAAAGATTCACATTTTTTCCAAACTCTTCTTGAACCTATTTGCATTTCTTGGCTTGTTCAACTCTTGGGGAGTAACAAGTTCCACATGTTTACCACCTGCTGTGTGAGGGAGTACTTCCTTTGGTTATTATTTTAAATGACTGCTTTCCAGGCTTAAGTGCACCTCTTCCCAAATCCCCTTCCCAACCAGTTATAGTCCCCAGGATGCAATGTCTGTCTGGCTCACAGCCCCTGGCCCGCATACTTCTGCTGCTGTGGAGGTGAGCTTGATGATCCTACCTACATTATCACAGCGTGAGGAAGCATGGGATTGCTTTTAGGGTGCAAATGCTGCCTATTTGCTGGAAAATAATTAGAATGTGGATTCTCCCACAAATGCCCTGACAGCTTGAAAAAGTAAAGCAAAGATGGCCATTATGACACACTGGTCTTTCCTGTGACTTTGTCCTTTTGAAAACCTTCACCATCTTAAGGAATTTCCCACTAGTCCAAATGAAATAACTACAAAATCATACTTTCGTGAATGTGCTATTCTGGCTTGAATCCTTTCTAGTGACTGACCTTGCTGGTGTGAACATGTTCATATGGTTAAGATTGATGAGTCAATTATTTTTATACAAGCTATCCCTCACGTAGACTGTTTTCCTTGACTTGACTATGTTAATTAATAAAAAGCACTCCATCCTCCTTCTATTGGAGTTTGTGGTTAATCAGATGCAATTATCAATAAAGCTATGGTGAGTGTCTATGTGCTCAGGCAACTCTAATGAAAATAGGATATATTTGGCTAGAAAGAGAAGCACTTAAAAGTTCCTCTGCGGTGAGTGATTCCAAAAGGAAATAAGGCTATGGATCTTGGAAGGCAGACGCTGCCATTATAAATATAGTTGTGCTTTTAATTAAATAAATACTGAAACAAATGTGATTGAATATGAGATAATCCATTCATGTGGATATTATTTCATGTCATGCTTTAATTAATGCTTCCTGGGGCTTGGCTGGGCTCTTGCTAGTTGAAGAGTAGAGCGTGCAAGAATATCCACCATAAATACACAAAGGCTCGCACGCTATTAGTCTACCTGTACCAGAGCTCTGCAATGATGGCATCAGTTTGGGGATAAAATAAACAAAATGAAGCCTCAACATTACAGAGAAATGTAAGGAGCATTGTCAGTGGTTCCTTATTCTGTCGAAGTCTGCAGAGGAGTGAATGCACGTAAAGCAGCTTGCTTTTGATCGGCATATTCTAAGTAGGTAGAATATTAATAATCTTCATTACTGTTGTTAGCAATGTTCCCTTAAACATGGCCTCTCTTAGCATTCCCAATATCTAATTTGGTTGTTATATTATTTGTCAGAGACACAACTCTTATATGAAGTTAAACATGCTTGTGGACAGTTTTCATTTTTAAGATGAGATCGTTAAGACAAGAGTTTCAAGACCCCCATGTAGATACCACACCATTAAAAAAGAAAACAAGTTGAATGGATGACTTCCTGGACTTGGGGGTTTTAGGAAAGACAGATGAATTTAGTGACTGGTCAGTGTATCTTAGTTGACATTAAACTACTATACATTTTAAAATATTACATGTTTTTCAGACCTTGAGTATTTGTAGATATCAAAATGTTATTTTCAATAGTGGTATTTCTATAAGGTTGTCTCTATTGTACAAAATAAGTGGCTGCCTCAAATTTTTATCCCTGCCTGCAGCCATTGAAATTATTTTCCCTGAGGACCATGATTCATTGGTCAGGTAGAGCTAAGGCCTGCACTCATCTGGAAACAAGACCTTTAATTCGTTCTAAGGTGTAAATGACAGCTACTAAAGCCTTTCTGTGTTGTGCTTCATTGTGAGAAGCGAGAAGAGAGAAGAAGGATTCTGAGAAGTTAAAGAGGAGTTGGGGAAGCTGATGACAAACCTTGTGAACTTTATTAGACCTGTTCATTATATCTCCAGAGAGGGCTGGAATACCAAAGAGGATGGAAAGCTTCCTGTTGACTTCACTTACTCAACAGGCATTCACAGAGGACCTATTCATAGCCTGGGAGTGTGCTAAAAGCTTGGAGCAAATATAATACAATGAAGTACTATTGGTGAAGTTCTTGCTGTCAAGGAGCTTACAGTTAATTGGAGGTCAGTGGGATGGACCCTTACCCAAATGGCGGCAGTGGGAAGGAAAGCTGGTTTCACATGGGGGGGGCCCGTGTTCCCCCCAATCTGCACCAGCCCCTGAGAGCTGACTGTGCACATCTTCCCAGCTATGTGCTCAGTGATACCATGTTGTTAGCTTGAAATCAGCCACGGGGAGAGTGTTTGTGTTATGGAAATTGGCAAACACTACCTATTAAGGCTTTTCTGCCTCCCGAGCACCAGTTATTAGACACTTGCTAATATACTACTGCTTGGGGCTGGGGGAGAGGCTGTATAAGAAAAGATGTTATAGAGAATGGGGTTATTGAGCTGAATTTTGTAATTAGCATAACATCTATTATTAGATTTTTAGGTTTTGGGACAGGGTACGGTGGGAATTTTTTCTGAGGGTATCAGGAAAAGTGGGCTTTGTATCAGGCATATTTCTGATATTATAAACTTCATCCAATGTTTTAGTCATCTATTACTCTCTGAGGTCAGATTCTGGGTTTTATTTATTTTTGTGTGTAAACAATCTGGCACATGATGAACAGATAAATAAGTGTGTTCTGTGAAAATGAGCAAATGTTGATGTTCTTCAAGCCTCTTCCATTACCTATTTGGATGGGGAGGGGGTCACCATTTCATTATATGCCAAGCACCATGCTAGGCAATTGATATGTATTATATGTACATTTTATAGAAGAAGAAACTAAGGCTTGGGGAGTGCAAGAAATCTGCTCAAGGTCAGAGAAATCATAGCAGTAGAAGCAATATTCAAATGACTTTGATTCCAAACCCCACATTCTGTCAGCTGCTCCATACTTTCTTTCAATCAGGAACCTTTTGTTACACGTGGATGAGGAGTAGAGACACTATATGCTCTGGGAGTGAGAGATTATGAGGAGCTGTGGATGTGAAGTAGATGGTTTTTAGCTTGAAAATTACTGGTTTAGGGTGGCGCCTGTGGCTCAAAGGAGTAAGGCGCTGACCCCATATGCTGGAGGTGGTGGGTTCAAACCTAGCCCCAGCCAAAAACTGCAAAAAAAAAAAAAAAAAAATTACTGGTTTAGGTGATAGTAGATTCTCTGTATTAGATCTTTTGGTGACATTTACATTAGCACCCTGGTTGATCTATGATAACCTTTCTATTGACTCCTAATCTGAAATAAAGTTTGACATATTTATATAGTATAGCAGAAGGCTGAAAAATGAAGTTTGATTTTTTTCCTATCCCACCCTTAATTCAGTTACAAAGAAAAAAAAAATATCTTAGGGGTGGTGCCTGTGGCTCAGTGGGTAGGGTGCTGGCCCCACATACCGAGGATGATGAGTTCGAACCCAGCCCTGGCCAAACTGCAACAAAAAAATATCTGGGCATTGTGGCGGGCACCTGTAGTCTCAGCTACTTGGGAGGCTGAGGCAAGAGAATCGCCTAAGCCCAAGAGCTGGTGGTTGCCATGAGCTGTGACATCACAGCACTCTACCAAGGGCGACAAAGTGAGACTCTGTCTCTAAAATAAAAAAATCTTTCAGATCAAAACACTTTCTCTGCCTACCTGAAGAAAAGATGTCAGACAGAATGTTTGGAGGTAACTTCAGATTTGGTGCATTTGAGCACTGCATTGAAAGACCAGACTCAACCAGTATGGAGTATGGGATTATCTAGTCCCAAGTGGAATAAGGTCACCCCCCTTATCTGTAGTTTTGCTATCTGAGATGTAAGAAACTCATGATCAAGTGCAGTCCAAAACAATTAAATAGAAAATTCCAAAAATAATCAATTCACAAGTTTCAAATTATGCACCATTTTGAAAAGTGTGATGAAATCTCTCTGACCTGCTCTGTCCCACCCAGGGCATGAATCATCCCTTTGCCCAGCATATATACATGGTGTACACTGCCCACCTGTTGTCACCCTGCAGCCATCTTGGTTATCACGTTGATTATTGCGGTACTGCAGTGCTTGCTTTCAAGTAATCCTTATTATTTTACTTTATAATGGCCCCAAAGTTCAAGACTAGGAGTGCTGAAATATTGTTCTAGTTTATTATTAGTTATTGTTATTAGTGTCATACTATGCCTAATTTATAAATTAGACTGACATAGGGATGTACATATAGGAAAAAAACACATAGTGTATACAGAGTTTGGTACTATCTGCGGTTTCAGGCATCCACTGGGGCCTTGGAATGTATTTCCTGTGGGTAACGGGGATCACTGTACACATTTTGGTACTTGAACAGCTTGCTTCATGCTACTTAGCCTTTATTATGACCTCTGAGTTAGACAGCACACTACATCTTTCCCCCATTCTTCAGAGTAGGAAGCTGTGATTTAACTCTTACTTCTTAAATCATAACTTGAAGTGATTTATCACTCATGTGTCCTGCATCCCAAATTCTCACCATGGTGGAAAAGAACACAGAAGCAAATCTGCACATACATAGCTGGATTTTTTCAAGTGTAAGATTAGGAGCTGGAGAAGGATTTGCATTTAGACATTGCCATTTGATGAACATCTGTAGGTGGAAGACCATGTGGGTAATTACTGGATACCCAGTAGTTAAAGGAACAGCAATTAGATACCCGTATGTTATCCTGCACTAATAGAGTTCTTGGTTGGAAATAACCAAAGCCTACTCCGGCCAGTTTAACAGAAAGAGGGATTTCTTCAAAGGTAATGAGATAGAAAGCTTATGGAATCTAGGAAACTTGGACAATAGGATCAGGTGACTGGGGAGCAGGGCAAGGCATGAATGAGGCACAGTTATGGGAGGATCTTACCAAAGTCATTTCATCAGCTGCTGCTGGCAGCACAGCCAGCGGGCCCTTATGCTGCTGGATTCTGTTTCCCTTAGACATTTGCTGCCCTGGTCCTGGGTCTTCTATTCCACCACAGAGCCCGTAAAAAATCTCTGACCAATTTCACCCACTTCCCTTAAGGACCCATCTGATTGTTTCTGCTGTCGCTTGGCCACACTCTGCCTTCTTGGGAGGAAATGGGGGAAGGGAATTTCTCAGACTTTCCCAGAAGAAAGTTAACTCTGTCTCCTACCAAATATAGGGTATCCCAAAGGTCACCCCTAAAGTCACCATACATAGAGAAAATGGGAAAGTGTAGCTAAATGTTCCTTAATTTATATAATATTCTCTATATGGTGGCAACCTCTCTGTAAAATTATGTCATGAATATTTTGTAAATAAAGGTACATTTAGCTACAATTTCTCATTTTCCCTATGTATGGTGACTTTTAGGGGCGACCTTTGGGACACTCTATAGAATGAAGTTCAGATGCTGGGGAGCCCTAGATGATGGCTGTTTCCTGTACATATCTTGGTTTTAGCACAGAAGTCTGCCCAAAAGAAGCTGAAATAACCTCATTTATGTGGAACCCAGTTCAAATACGGCATGCTGTTATCCCAGTGCCAATGAGTCTAATTATGACACATTTATTTCTCAAAATCCATGGCCCTCCTGAACCTGTTATTTACACAAAGTAAATTTGTCCAGGCTCTGGGTTTTTCTGACTCAAGCAAGAGTGCTCACACAGGCCGACTTCTTTCTCACTGTGTGGCTTTGCAATTCAGAAGATGTAAAGAGGTTTTCCCTGGCTTTCAGCCTCCCTATCTATTTTGATCATGGAGGTTAATAATGCTGAAAAGCACTCAGAGTATATAAGGCTGCTGAGGAAATGAGAGCTCTACGTTTTATGGCTGAGACATGACTGGTAATGTATCAGCCAGGAAAGTCGCCATTCAGATTGCAGCGATGAATATTGGATTCCATCAATTCTTAGCTATTTCTCCCTTCCCCCACCTAGCATGCCCCCTTGCTTCCCACATGGGAAAGGGGCATTTAGAGCCTTCCTTTGCAGGACTCTGCCAGTGCTGGGCAGTGACTTACCATTCTGGTTGCACATTGGAATCACCTGGGAGCCTTAAAAAACCCTAATGCCCAGGTCGCTCTCTAAACCAATTAAATTAGAATCTCTAGGGAGGAATGCAGGTGTCAGCAGTTTTTACAGCTATCTGGATGGTTCCAAGGTGCATGCAGGATTGAGAAGCACTGTGTAGCTCAAGCTGTTAAATTCTTCATGAACCAGCCTTACTTCAGAACAAGCACCAAGCACCAGAAATGGACACCTTCTCCCCTTTTTTTCAGCAGGTTTGAAAGCAGTCCTAGAGTAAGTATTGTGGATTACAACCAATGGGCTTGAATTCTAGTTTTCTAGCCAGGTAGCAGTTTACTTCAACACTCTGGCTTTCAGCTTCCTCGCTTGTAGTAATTTCTGTTGCACAGTGTTGTTGAGAGGATTAAATGAACAATTTAATCTTAATTTCTTAGTGTAGAACCTGGTATACAGTAAGGATTTAATACATCCTAGCTAGTCTTATTCTACCTGCACAGCACTTAGAGTTTTCAGAGCATTTTCATACTTACTGTCTCACTAGATTTTCAGCACAATCCTTTGCTATAAGCTAGCCTGGAATTTATCACTCCATTTTAGAGATGAAGACATGGAGATCCAGGGGGTATGTGAGTTCTTGCCTGTGTACAGAGAACTTCATACCTGGATATTGGCCCGGCTAAGACATAAGCAGTGGTGGCAGGGAAGTTCCTTTCCTTTCCACTGCTGCCTCAGCCAGGTTTAGGGGCCCCTGACCTTTAGCACACTCCTCGCTCCATGCTCAGAATCCAAACTGGAAGTGTTCGACGACACCAAGGGGATAGCCAAACTATCAGGTTCCATTCAGCTCCCACTTCCCCAGTTCTCCCTCCGGTTAAAATCTGCTTTTCAGTCATTCATACCTTAGTATGAATTTAGACGGCATAATGTTAAACTGCAAGGGTATCTAATCCATCTCATCATTTTGCAGGTGAGGAAGTCCAGCC
Source organism: Otolemur garnettii (assembly GCF_000181295.1). NCBI lineage: Eukaryota > Metazoa > Chordata > Mammalia > Primates > Galagidae > Otolemur > Otolemur garnettii. The sequence continues at coordinate 19,584,367 of NW_003852401.1, read as the reverse complement.
CCAAAGAGGAAAATCACTTAGCAGAAGTACACTCAGCTAATTAATGGCAGAAGTGGGGCAAGGAGGCAATTATTTTGACCCTTACCCCCAACCCCCACAACCAGTGCACATTCCAATCAAAGTTACTTTTCCCAGGGACATTCTCCTGTGTCACCTCATCTCTAGTTGCAGATATTTCTCTATTTGAAGAAGTTTGTAGAGAAGGATGTATTAAGTTAGGGACTAAGATTTTTCTTAGTATGTCTTAACCTTTTTAATTTCAAGAGGACACAGGTGAGCCATGCATATTACTTCTGACTATCCACTGCTGCAGAACAAACCACCCCAAACCCAGAGCTTATAAATTATCACCGTCATCATCATCTATTTTTCTAATGAATGTGAGGCAGGTCTCACTTGAAGTCCCTCATGTGGCTGCAGCCAGATGATGGCTGGGGTAGGGCCATCTTGCAGGCTTCTTCACTGTCGTGTCTGGTGTTTGGATGAGGCACAGGGAGACTACCATGACTGGAAGCTGGATCTGATAAGGCTCCTCAAAAATCTCCTTTTCTCCCTTGCCATGATGGCCTCAAGAGAGTGGGACTATTTTCATAGAAGCTGAAGAATCCCAGAGTGATTTTCTCAAGGGAAACCATGCTACGTGCCCCTTCCTAACAGGCCTCAGATGTCACACAGCATTCCTTCCCTAGCATCCTATTTAGTGAGGCAGTCACAGGTTTGAGGGGAGGGCCATGGCTATAATCTAGAGATAGAAGAAATGTCAAAGAACCTTCAGACATGTTTTAAACCACCAATTACCCTAAAAAGGTCTAACAGCCAATTTTTAAATTCACATTTTCTACATGCCTGGCTCTGTGATAAGGGCTTTCCCTTTCATTCCTCTGGGTAAGAGCTCAGAAATACGATTGTGAATGAAAGAGGATCATATTTATTTAACTTTTTAGAATATAACTTGATGGAGGATATAAAAGAATACAATGTGATGAAGCTGGACATTAGTATATATAGAATATTTTGGGTTTAATGTGCTCTGGGGGCAGAATTCCAGCTGCAAATTTTCTTTAGGGCCCAACTCAGCAGGTGCCTTTGAAACTCAATGATGGTCTAATAATTTTATTTCTGTGCCTTTGTCCAGGGTTGTGTGAGAGATTTATCTCTTGCTTTGGCTTAATTTGTAGAGAAAAGACCATCACAGTGAAGTTCCTGTGTATAGGGTTCTTAGCTTTGTTATGGTGAACTTACACAATTAGCAGTTGTTTAATTTATTCATGCAATTCCTTGTCTTGACTCATGCTTCACTGTTGGTGGGCTTATACAATTTAGTAGTTCAGGTCAGTAGAAAGCAGTTGAAGCAGTTGTATACTACCTTGAAAAATGAGACAGGGATAGAAATAAACCTTGGAAGTTAAGTGGTATTTTGAGCCTGAATCAGTGACTGTGACTATTCTGGGAGGTATGTGTGGATGTCTGTGCAGGTGTGTCTTAGAATCTTCTATAAGCTTAAGAGAGGAAAGTAGAAATTAGAAAATTTGAGAGTTGTCAGCTTTCACAGAGTGACTAAAACCTTCAGAATCAGTCAATGCTGCCTGAGCTTATTAGCTATAACTTGAACAAGTTACATAACTTCTCTGACACTTTGTTTCTTCATCTGTAAATAGGGCTCATAACAAGGGCTCATTTAGCTTATAACATGTCATGAAGGATTAAATGAATTAAAATAAGTTAAGTACTTCATCCAGAACATGGTCAATGCTCAAAAAATGTTAGTGTAATCAAGCAATTGGTCAATCAATCAACTAATCCTTCCATCAGTCAGGAAATGAAGCTCTGAGTCCAGACACCTGGTAACCAGTCCCTGTGCTTCCACTCACATAGTTGTGTGAACTCTGTGATGTCAAATTCATCTGCCTCTCCATGCGTTTCTCTGTCCATGGGATGGTAAAAATGAATCCTTGCCCAAAAGTAACTTTCACTTCCCTTCTTCTTAAATGTCTCTTAAAAAGGGAGAAGTTAGGGTAAACTAGTCCTACAGGAGGAAGGAAAACTCAAGGAGTTCTGAGATTATTGAAAAACAAATCCCATAAACAAATCCCTTTAAAATGAACAGAGACTAATCCTTGTGTTGTATTTAGTTAGACAGTTTCTTTTAATTTGATCTTTCATTCATGCAGCTAAGAAGTACACAATATACTATTTTTAAAAATTCACTCTTTGTGAAAGGATACAAGATGATACATATTGACATTGCTGGTCATTCCCTGCTTTACAGATCTGTTGTTTTGTTTGCTCTGTAGGAATGGTCTTCCAGCTACGTCTCTTCCACAAAACCATATTAATGGTGGACAACATTCTATGGGATCAACTGCAAAATTTAATGTCTTTTGTACCAGCTTGCATGCCAGACAGTGACATCAAAGAGTCATGAAGTTTGGGAAAAAGAGAAGCTTTTGATTGAATTGCACGCTGCTTCTATAAGAAAGTTTATTTTCAGGGGGCAGTTGGGAATCAGGGCATGCGTGATTTAGGGGAAACATCTTGGAGTTATTTCTCACTGACCTTGTATCCTGGCATTGTACTTCCTGGCTGTGGGGATCAGACTAAGATATTTCTCTGCAACTCAGAGTATACCCTTTGGATTTAGATGAGAAAGTCCTTTTAAAATGTTTAGTCATGTTCTTGGTACATAGATAGTAGTAAACATTTGGCTAACTTTTAATATTTTTATAATATTTGTTCTTTGTTTCCTAGAACAAATCAGAACAAAGAGGGAGGAATCTAACATTTACTGGCCATCTTTTAGGTGTCAAGGAATTTACCTACTATATCTTCTAATATTTCTTAAAATATTATATGATGGGAAATCTTAGTCTTATTTTGTAGAAAAGCCATTTGAGACTCAAATAATTCAAATAGTTTGTTTAAGGTCAACATAAATAAGGTCAGTAATCTGTGCACTTGAGTTTTTTTTTTTTTTTCTCTTCTTTAGAGATGGGATCTTGTTATGTTGTCCAGGCTGGTCTTGAATACCTGGGCTCAAGGGATCCTCTCATGGATGCCTCCCAACTTGTGTTACATATCACCACAACTGGCTTAGACTCCAGATTTAAACCTGGCATATGCAACCCTAAAGCCCAAGTCTTTTGTTACTTAATTGAATAATGTAGATGGAATGAAATTAGAAAAAAATGCAACTCATCTACCTGCCATGTGTTGATTCCATTCCAAATCCAAGATGCAACTAATGATTTTATTCAATCAAATGGTTATAGTGAAAATGTAAACTCAGCAAAAAAATGCTCCCTTCTATTTGAGATTAGACAGCCTACCAATAATTTAGTAGAATCTCCTTTCTCCAGAATGCTGTAAAAACAGGGCAGATACTTTGTTTCTGCCTGCTTTGTCATTGACCTTTAAGGGGGTAGAAAAAATAGCCTCTTACAATTTCTTCCTTGTCTGTTTCTACAATATGATTATATTGCAAAAGGCATTTCTTTCCATCATTAAGCAAAATCGGAGAGTAACTCAGTACATGAATAGTGAGCATCATTGAAGGGAGTCAATAGTAATAATTACCATTTGTACTATGGAGAAGTCTTTTGAGAGCTTCCAGAGCGCCTTCACACACATTTTCACTTGTCTTACCCTTGAGGACAAGGATGGGTGGGTATTATTATTATTTACTTTACTTTTCATGTGAAGAAACAGAGCCTCAGAATGTAAAGAATATTACAACTCCAAAGCTGCAGCCCTTTACCTAAGACCTTGCTACGCAAAGCATGAGCTAAGAGTGTGGGGCTACTATCAGGAGCTTGTCAGAAATGTGGAATTTCGGATCTCACCCCAGACCCATAGAATCCAAATCTACAGCTTAGTGTGACTGTCACGTAATTGCAATATACATTCTTCTCTGAAAAGTGCTAATTCTTAGGTGACACCATGTTCTGTATTAGTAGTAGTATCATATTAACCTGAAAGCCCAAGGCTGACCATGAGCAAGGGTTCTGTAGCCATCCAAATCAACAGTGCCCCCCCCCTTAAGTAAATAGGAATTGACTTGCTTGCAGGCATAAAACTATCTTGTTTTTATTTTCTCCTGCTGGTGTCTTTGAATAGTGTTTCAGGGAGTCTAAAATGACTAAGTTGGGGTAAGGTGGCAGAGGTAGCTCAGACAGTGGTACTAAGCCAGGTGGAAAGGGAGCCCAGCCATTGGACATGAAACCAAGAAGTTCTTTGGTCCGGCAAAGCATGTGTTAGGAACTACAGTATCCACAGCTAGGATTATCTGAGCACCTTCTCCTGGTTTCAAAGTGGTTATTTCTGGCTCACTTCGAGACAGGATGTGCTGAGGCCAGATGCCCTGCATGGGGGAACCCTTTCCAAACAGTGTGTGTCTGGCTAGCATCATTCAACCCCAGCAAGGACCCAAGAGAGCTGGAGCAGGGTTTTCCTGCCCAAAGCCTGGGCTTTCTCTTCTTTAAAGAGCCAGCTGTGTATCTTACAAATGGGTGCTTTCCAGAAGGCCTTCCTCAGTTACATAGCAAACCCCCCCCCCCCCCCCCCCCCGCCACAAGAAGAGTCAAGGCCTGCTGGCACCTGGCTGGGCAGCACACTGTCCTTGCCCTGGTGCCTCTCCATCTTCTACCAGCTAATCCTGGTGAGTGAGGAAGAGCACGTTTTCCAACAGTTTTGCCCTGCTGTAAAAACAAGGAATTTATGAGCATGCCGGTGTGAAAAGGGGGCCTGGGGAATCATTACTGAAAGCATAAAAGACTAATTTCCCCCATAAAGTGGCAGCAATAAATGTCCTGTAAATATGGGCCTCCACTGACTCCTTCTTCAAAAGCATATTTCCCCCCAATCTGTAGAGTCTATTTCATATTAAACAGAGTAAATAACATAGACTCCGGGTCTATTCACACGTACGTGAAGTGAAGCAGTGTGCTCTAAGGGAGGCGAGGGAGAGCAACAAAGGAGACCCCAGCTACAGCTGTCCCCAGCGGGAGAGAGGGAAGGGAGGAGAGAGCAGCAGGAATTGGGCGGGGCTGGCACAGGAGCAGCCAAGGAAGCTGTGGGTTGTGTGGAAGGCCGGGAAATGAGCCATGGGGAGATGGAGGCTTTTAGGATGAGGCTCCTAAAGCTTCAGGAACCTGGGATGATTCTTCTGATCACCCCAAATCAGGGAAAATGACATTTTCATGATATCTATTATATTTACAAAAATGAAGCCCACATTTGGATGTTAACTCGGCAAATTCTCCCCCACCCGCCTCTAATTCCTGAATGTGGAAAAGCATTTGAAATTGGGAGAATTCTTGAAAACGTTCACATTTTCAATTACTTTTGCATGCTCAGCAGACAAATGAGCAGATGCTGGGTTTTTAGGATGTCAGCCAGGAGGGATGGTCTTTGCTTTTCTGAGATGCAGAGAGACTGTGGCAGTCCAGGCAGCAGGTCCATGGGGAAGGGGACATGGCTCATAAAATGCATCCCTGGGTAGGTGGGAGTGGAAATGGAATCCGTGCTGGGGGATGCCTAGGGAGGCAGAAGAAGGAACATGTTCTTTCATTATCAATAAGAGAATCTCTATCAGCAGTAACGACAGTTTCAGGGAGAGAGAGAGCTAGCACGAGCGCACTGGGGCAGGGAGAAAGTTACGCATCATTATCTATAACGTACTAATAAACCTATGAATATTGTTTTCTCAGAGTATGACTGTCATGTGGACTAAAGAGTTCCAAGCTGGGAAGATGGGGGAATAGGCTCTGGATGAAAGGGGTTGAGGGGGAGGTAGAGGACAGATATGAGATGTCTGCTGCTGTGCTGTTGCTGCTGATGTCATCTCTATGTCACCTGGCTAAAAAACCCTCTTTAAAAGGCAGAGAGGCCCAGGGGTGGGGTGGGGAGGGGAGGGGAGGGGAAAAACATCAAAGACTTAACATCTTGGAGTCAAATACTCTGGGTTCAAATTTCAGCCCCACCTTAGCTGACCTTAGGAAAGGGAGACCTTTAGAAAGATTTAATTTGCTCATGCCTTGGTTTCTTCATTTGTAAAGTGGGGATAATAACAGGGTTGGGGTGAGAATTAAAAGAGTTAATACTTGTAAATGACTTAACGACAGTGCCTGGCACATAGCAGCTTCATATGCTGTTGAAGTTGGCTTCATATAAGTGTTGGCTACTAAGTTGTAATGAATTATGTAAGTTTCCCCACTTCACTTGCTCTGCACCACGAGAAGGAGAGTATCTGTTATAATAAACGGGCTGTATTCTTTTCCCACATGCACTTTGGAGGCATTCCTGACGCCAGATTGTGTTTATGTATTTCACCAATGAAAAGCACACAGTTTTCAGATGAACTCTGTGACTGCTATATGATTCTGGAAAATTTGCTTCTCCCACCCAGATCCTATCATACTGTGCACTTAAGGGAGTGACTTCATTTGATATGAGCGATGATTAGACGTGTTCTGGTTCGTGGCATTCCTGGTTATTGTACTTATATTTCTGATGCCTGAGCTGTGATTGATCATTTCTATGTTTGCATTTTTTTGGTATTTAAACCGTGATCGCTCCCCTTGCTGAGGTGCCATGATTCCCGAGACATTTTTTCAGCAGCCATGAAGGCTGTCACCCTACCCTGCAGGACTCATGCACAGTGGGAACATGACCCTGTGTGCTCATTGTCAGTCACCCTCTTTTTCCTCTTCTTCCTTCCTGAGTTCAACACCCCTCCAGCACCCCCAGCACTGGAAGCTTCAGGGTCCCCCTCAGTTTTTGCCAGGAGCGGTGTCTGAGAGTCTCTCTTGGTGCGTCCTGACTGGAATCAGAGATGCTGGGAAGTGAGGGTGACCACAGGTGGTGCCTGCTCTGGTGGCAGAGCAGGCTGACTCTGGGGAAAGCTACCTTGTTTTCAGAAGTGACTTCTGAATCCTGGGAAACAGGAGCTGGGGACTATTTGTATAGGATGCTCCTCCATGAACAGGTCAAAGGATCAAATAGTCCAATGTCTGTCACAAGTGTCTCAAACTGTCCTTTGGATTATAGGGGATTAAAAAAAAGGGTAGGAGATGTCACTTAGCTATAAGATTTACATTCTTTTTGTTAAGAATAAAAACAATTAGAAAAATCAAGTTTTGACTTGCTAATCATGGTCATAAGAGTAACAGGTATGACAACAATAGGCACTTGAAAATGGGCCAAGGATTTGTGGCTTTAAAGAAGTGAGATTTGAAAGGTAAAGTAGAGTTAGGCAGGGAAACTTGGGCAGTGAAAAGAGGACTTTCTGGATGGACAGTAGAATGTGAGGTATGCAGCATGTTGGCCAGGGTGAATCAGGTGGGCTGCAGGAAAGAGAAAGAAAGTATTTCTGTTTCCAATCACATTTACATGCAATATCTGATTTAAAATAGAATTGATTAGGTTGGAGATATCAGAGCTTTGCTAAACGAAGATCACAGATCTTGAAAAGGTAGGCAGTATGCTCTGTCTACTCCCCAATGGAGTCAGGCGATCTGTTTGTCTGGCTCTTTTCCCTGAATTCATGGATTCTTTACCTGAAAGGAACAGTCCTGTTTGAGCTATTATTTAGGTATCTGGGATCTCAGCCTCAGTTTTCCAGCTCTGTGGCTCTGTTTCCCTCTCATGTAATAACCATGCCTTCTCTTGCTTTGTGTCAGCTCCCCACCCTGTAGGTCTGATGAGGGCCCAGGTAGAGAACGCAGAAGGCCTGTACCAATGCTCCTTTACTTGCTTGAAAAGAATATAGGCCCATCTGTTTATAGACTGTTGCAAGCAATTAGCACTATTCCTTAGCTGGGAAGAGGCACTTGCTAAAATAGTGGGGTCTCTTTTTCTTTAAAAAAGTGCATGTATTAGTTTGACTTCATGCTTTATTATTAGCCATCATTTTTGACTTTTCAGAGTGCTGTCACCCACCCCCAGGACCTTCATCAGAGCTGATGCTGGCATCGATTCAGATTACATTAGTGTAAATTTAGGTTTTCCATTGCCTGCTGCTTAATAATAATCTGTGGTTTTTGTCCCCATAGTATCATTAGCACCTTCTTCCTCCAGGTGCTAACAAGGGGCTGCAGAAAGCCCCCAAGCCTATAGCAATTTACACCTATTGACTCTCCTGCAGCTAATTCATCTTCATGATCTGTCAAATTCTTCACTCAAGTTCTTAGCTTTCTCACCACTCTTACAGAGTTGGCCTGTCCAGAGTCAATTGATTTTGGAGCCTTATAATAAGGTTGGGGAGGCGAGGGACTTTGCAGATCATTTCATTGATATCCTCTTGTTTTCCAATGAAAAAGTGAAGTTCAGAGGGGTTGCATGATCGTTTGGAAATGATGAAGGAAGGTAGAGGGAGAGCTGGGCCTAGACCTCATTCCCTCTAATACTCACTGGGCATTCTTTTAATTGCCCTGACAGTACCTTGTGATCAAGTAGGCACCCCCATGGTCCATGTGGACGTGTGATCTCATGGTGGAACTGCATGAAGTCACAGTACTGAGGGACAATCTCTAAGTTGAACAGTCACGTCTTAATACAACTGAAAAAAGCTAAAACTGAATGGGTACAATGTAAGGGTATACAGCTCTCCCCTGGGTGAAGGGCCCAACGACAACTTGAACCTTACCTCACAAATGCAAACAATGTAACCTACTCCTTTGTACTCTTATATTAATCTGAAATTAAAAAGAAAAAGGTTATGGAATTTTTTATAATGTAAAAAATGTAAATGTGTTATCCCTGGAAGACTGCTTATGTATTAAATTTCTTTGAGGTATATTAATTCCTTACCATAATGGTCAAATAGTCACTTTTTGCTTTCTCTTCCCTTTTCTCTCTGCATCTGCTTAGCCATCCATCCTGCTGAGCTTTGCCTCTTGAAAGTGTTTCTCAAATCCTTTTCCCAGTATCTGCTCTGAAATCTCTCCTCTGTTTCAGATCCCAATGACTGTGCCAGGTTCTTAGCTGGTGTCTCTGTGCTCTGCACTCTTGACCCCTGTAAATCTGCCATCCATACACATTCCAGGGTAACGGTCTAAAACTGATCCTGTCCTTCCTCAGCGTATCTTACAGCTGAGGACTCCTCACTTAGAGAACTGTCTCCAAACTGGGCTACATTCAGACTTTCCAAAAGGGGTAGCTTGGCATGGATAGATTTTAAGAAACTCACACCTTGATCTTCAATACCTAAATGAGCCAGGAATTACAACATTCTTCTCCCTTTTACAAAAGAAAGGTAGGCTTTTTACTCATCCTAGCTCTTGGTACATTGCCCAAGGGTGTAAAAACCTCAGAATACCAAATGAAGTCAGGAATTGAAATACTGGTTTATAGAGAATCTTTCTTTAATGCTTAACCACTATACCTTGATCCCATTCAGCTTCCTGTTTTTCCAGGTGAGGGCAAACTTGGATTTGGCTGGCGTTGGGATGGTTTGAATTCAGAATAGACAGAGTTTTAAAGGTTAATGGTTTTGAGTCTTAGACATAACTGGAATGTTTTGGGAGACCATCATATTTTTAAGATGATTATATAAAAACTAAGGCTAAAATATTTTACATAATTTCTCTTAGTGTGCTTTATCAACAAGGTACCTAAAATCTATCAAATCATAAAATACAATATTTGTTTCATAAACAGTCAATTCTCATCTTATTTCATTTTATAGAATGTTTAACTTTTCCATGTCTTTTGTCTAGAAGAAAAGTAAGCCTATAATGAAAAAAGTTATAAATATTTATGAGGGATACATAGTTTTTTCTCTTACATCCTTTTCATGATGAAAAATTGTAAACATACAGAGGTTAAAGAATTAAACAGTGAACACCCATGTCTGTATTTGCCTTATCATATATCTATCCACCTAGCCCTCCATCTAGGCACCCACAAATCTACCTTGTTTTTGCGTGCAGTTCAAAGCAAGTTGCAGACATGAGGCACATAGTTTTTTAGTTCTTCGGAGGGTATAGGAGCAGAATAAGTTTAAGACTATGGACTTATAGAAGAAAGTGCAAATTCCATAGCCTGACTTTCCAAAGCCTCCGCGGAGAACAGGACTGAGTCTTTGGCAGACAGTAGTTTTCATTGTGCTCTTCTTTGTGTTTAGTTCTTGGCACTTGCTGTATCCAGTGCTCCAGCAACACGCAAAGTTCCCAGCACCAAGCTGATTAATGCCTCTTTGTCATGATAGCACAGGCTGTTCTCTCCGCCAGGGAGTTCCTACCTGGCTGCCTGTCTCACTGCTACCTATCCTTTAAGACTCAGCCCAAGGGGCACCTCCTACATAGCAGAAGCTAAAAAATAAAATAAAAAGCTTGTTGAATTCTACTGACTATAGGATGGTGAAACTTTCTTGGATGTGAGTTAGAAAACCTGGGAATAAAACTCTTTTTTCAGAATCCTCCTTAAACAAGTTTTTTTTTTTTTTTGAGACAGAGTGTCAATCTGTCACTCTCGGTAGAGTGCCATGGAGTCACAGCTCACAGTGAGCTCCAAGCTCCACCAATTCTTGGGCTTAAGCAATTCTCTGGCCTCAGCTTCCTAAGTAGCTGGGACTACAGGTGCCCACCACAATGCCCAGCTATTTTTTTTTTTTTTTGGTTGTAGTTATTATCATTGTTGTTTGGTGGGCCTAGGCTGGATTTGAACCCCCAGCTCCAGTGTATGTGGCTGGTGCCCTAGCTGCTGAGCTATAGGTGCCAAGCCAACAAGTTTTTTCTTTACCATCCTATTATCAAAAAAGAGCTCTCTATGGCCTGAATTCATTGTGACTTATTTTTGTATTTAATTATATGTATATATAATTTAACAATAAATATCAAATATATTTATAAAATAATACATTTATCTTCAGTAACATAAATGAATGCATATATTCCTGATCTTTTTAGGGAATGGAAGCCAAAGTTAGATTCCTTCTCTAATACCAACTATGTAGCTTTATAAAAATCATTTAAGCTTTCTGGATCTTGGTTTGCCTATTTGTTAAATGGAGGTGGAAACACCTATTTTACCTGTCTAAATGTTTTCTTGAGGATAAATTATATGTGAAATAATGTTTTCAAGTGCTTTGGATATAGGAAGTGCTGGATGGTGTAAGGTATTGCTGGAGTTTATAAGCAGAGAGAAGGCATCGCTGGTGTAAGTTCCACAGTTTTATTAGCTGTGTCCTAGGTCTGCTCACACTCCCCCTCCTTTGCCCCTAAATTCTCCTACACCGTTGCTCCCTTTTGTGCAAGCTCAGTGCCAAGTGAATCCTGTGTGAGAGGCTGACAGATCCCTGACCCAACAGGCAGATGACATTGAAGAGCCCGTAGAGAGGACTGGAGAGGACTATGAGCAGAACCAAATGTGAGCCTCAGTGGGAAGTTTTATAGGAAAGCTTGACTGCATTTTTCTTTGTGCCAAACCTGATGGCAATGAATCATCTCCAGGAGTCCATGTTGGTGCCTATTTCCCTGCCAGAACAATGCAAAGATACAGGACCTCCTGGTGTCACTTAGGATTCCCTCAGCACAAGTAACAGAAACCTGGACCAGCTGGCTGAAGCGGTAAAGACGTTTACTTTTTCAAAAGCATGAAGTGCTTTTGGGGCTGTGTAGTTCTCTGGTGCCATGGTGATGAATCAGCCTCCTTCCGTTTTCCCCACTCTGCCACATGGTACCAGCAGCTCTGGGCACCACATTTAGGTCAGAATATGTCCAGAGAGAGGGGAAAAAGACAACATTAGTCTCTTACTGGGGTTCATTTGTAAGATCAAGAAAATCTTTCTTTGAAGTCTTCCAGCATCATTGGCCAAAATGGTTTCACAAGCTCGTTCCTGAATAAACCACTGGCGGGGGGAGGTATAAGGCTGCCATGGTAGGCTTGGACCAGTCAGGGTTTTCCCATGTGGAGCAGGATGGGGCTAGTCTGTCTTACATCCCAAGGCCATACTCAGGGCAGCCACGAGAATGAAGTAGAAGAAAAGCGATGGAAGTTGGAGAAGTAACCAATAGCATCTGCTAAACTCCTGCCATTTACATTAGCTTTAGTTAACGTAAAGAAAACTGGGAAGACACCAAGTAAGGATGGTGCAAAAAACTGTTGCAAGCATGGTTTGTGGATTATTTGTTCTTCCCTCCTTGTCTCCCTCCTTCTTTTTCTTTTTTCTTTGCAGCTGGGCATTTCGACCAATTATTACTGCTTTCGTTACTAAATTACTAACCTCTGCAGATTCCGTCTACTTACATGATCCTTTCATTTTATCATCTTAACATATTTCTCCTTCGTTTCTCTCTCAGATCTTCTCTCAAAATCAGTCTGTCTCCTCTGCATTTCCACACTGTGATTTGGCGCCCCTGATGTAGAGTTCCTTCCGCAAAGCTATTTCTGTAGCTTTGGATGAGGGAATCTATGTAGGCATTTGTTTTCCCAATAGTGAGCAAACAGAGCTCAGGGGTTGTTATCCATCCTCACTTCAGTTCATTGAAGACTTTTTCAGTGTTTCAAATATAGGATGCATAATTCCTTTGAAAAAAGAGGCTTGTTTCCATGGCCGGGAGCAGATGTGGTGAGCAAGTAGTTTCTACTCTTTTGAGTGAACTTAACCATGACATTGGTTCCTTTACTTCCAGATGTTTAAGTCAAAATTTTTTCAGTTAGGCTGGGCACAGTGGCTCATGCCTGTAATCCTAGCACTCTGGGAGGCCAAGGCAGGTGGATTGCCTGAGCTTAGGAGTTGAAGATAAGCCAGGGCAATAGTGAGACTCTGTCTCTAAAAAGTTGTGGTGGGTGTCTGTAGTCCCATTTACTTGGGAGGCTGAGGCAAGAGAATTACTTGAGCCCAAGAGTTTGAGCTTGCTGTGAGCTGTGACACCATGACACTATACTGGGGGCAACAAAGTGAGACTCTGTCTCAAAAAAATAAAAATATATTTTTTAAATTAGTCTATAATCCTTTTAAGGATTGCCACCCCACCATGTGAAAAAATTAAAAGGCTCTGTCATTTTCTTGGCTTAAAGGGAAGTTATTTGCATTTAGCCCTTTGAACATTGGGTTTCAACCAGATTCCTTGGTAGAATTCCCATCCTTTACAATAGTCCCCTCCAGTGTGGTTCTAGCCTCCAGCTGCTGAAAGAGCTCTCCTTGAGATGGTAACTACTATGTTCTTTGGTTTGGAGGCTGAGCTACTTTGAGAAGACCGTATACTGACATTGTCCTGGGATACAGGTCTGAGTAGCTAGCGGGGACCACGCGGGACTAAGAGCTGTCTTAACTCCAGAAGGCAATGTTGCACTTGTGGAAAAGATTTGTTTCTATTTGTTTTAGCCACTTTTGTCTTCAGAACTCCTCATGTAGTAACTTGCAATCATCTGACACATAAATGTCTTTTACTAGGGATACTGTGAGAGTTTAGAGATACACAAAAATTAAGAAACAAAATCATTTTGATTACTATATATTCTTAAAATAATCACCATGACATTCTCTGCACTTTTGAATTCTTGTCAACCACTTTTGGAAGCACTCTTTCAAATAATTTTCTTCAAGTGCTATACACTTACTTTCATAGGTGTGACTAGTTTCTTCAGGAATGGGGAAACTTCTCCCTCACATGCTATTTTTTTACTATAGGGAGCAGGAAATAATCACATGGGGCCAGGCCAGAACTGTAGGGTGGATAAGTCACAAGTTTAGCCTCTGTGGACTCCAAGAACTGCCTGGTGATGTTGGTTGTGTGGGTGAATGCATTGTTGTGGTGCAAGATAGTCCTCCACAGTCTTGTCTTTGGCCACCATTCCTGAAACTTCCTGAACACTTTTGGTAGGCATACTGTTTGCCACTGAGCAGTTAATAGTCCTTTGTTCCTCCAGATAGTTGGGTCATGACTTCTTTTGGGGAAGGAAGTTGTCACCATTTTCTTTCTGACACTTTGGGGCCACTTCATTTTTGTTGGTGGATTTTCATTGGGAAAACTCCATGCTATTGACTGGCACTCATTTACTGGACCAAACTGGTAAATGCAGGTTTCATCACCAGTAAGGATGTCAGAAATGCATGTAGACTTGCCTCCATGGAATCTGACCAGCATTTCTTCACACCCTCCAACATGGATGCACTTGTATTCATCTGTCAAAGTGTGAGGCACCCATCAGGATGAAACTTTCCTGACTTGAAGATAATCATGTAGGATTTTGGACACTACCAGTGATCCAATCTGTAGTGCTGGTTCAGTGTCCTTAATGCCACTCAGTTGTTTTCAAAACACTTTTTTGCACAACAGCAATGTTTTTCTCAGTCACTGTGGTCGCTGGACTCCCACTTCTCTCCTTGTCTTTCAGTGAAGTTTAGCCTCTTCTAAATTCTTGAAACCACCAAAAACTTGTGGCATGGCAAGAAGTAAGGTTCCCTAAAGCACATTGCAAATGCTCAAGGCTTTGAGACTCGTTTAACCCACTTTTAAAATCCCAGAAAATCAGCACACCAAAGTGCTCTCCTCCCAGCTCCATAGCTGATGCTGACTGAGTGTTGCATGGACAGAAACAGTAAAGCCATTCTGGTAATATGGATAAGGGGAGCTAGTTGAAACATGCATGAGAGAATCAGAAATAATGTCACTGTTGGGTGTATTTTTTGGATGTGGAGTAACTGACCATAATACAGTCTGTCTCAAAACTTTCGTAGTGAACTCCATATTATTGAATACTTGGTTTTGTGATATGTTAAAAGAGTATTAGGTTTATCATGGGGCCCTAGGGGATCACAGGAATTCTTTAAACCAATGTATTCTCTTTTTCATCCTAAAAGTTGGTAAGTGGCTATTGGCTCTGAAATGAGGAAGGGAAAGTAATTCACAAAGTGGCCTCATTCTATCCTTGGCTGCCAGCAGTGTAGATCATATAAGAAATGAGGCAGTGGCTAGAATAAGTGGAGGAGATAAAGAGAGGAATGTGTTCCTGGTGCTTTAACATAGTGTGTTCTGCATGGAACCAGTGCTAGAAATAGTGGTTAGGCTCAAAGTTTAACCCAGAAAATTTTTCTTAATCCACAAAGTGCCTGAACTCTCAAAGTACCCTCTACAGTAGAATCTTTGTAAGTTGACCACACAGGGACTATACAAACTAGTCAGCATACAGAGGTGGTCAACATAAAGAACCAGGCCTTACTATATGTGGCGGATGTCTGGTCTATGAAAATTAGGTCAACATAAGGAGGTGGTCAATGTAGAGAGGTGGTCAACTGTGGAAGTGCTACTGTGTTTGTATAGATCTGTAGTTATGAAATAATTTTGTGTTTAGCATCTTATTTGAGTTTTACATTTTATTTACTTTTTATCTTTGGGATTCATTGAGGGTACAAAGAATTAGGTTATATTGATTGCATTTGTTAGATAAAGTCCTGCCCACCTTATTTGTCTTCATAATTCTGTATGCTAATGTTACTATCCCCACCTTACCGATGAGGATTATCCCTAGCTCACAGCATCTAGCACATAGTAAATACTTAATACATGTTTGTTGAATGCATGAGTGATCAGTAGAGACAGAATGCTCCGTATTACTTGTGTTGTGGTGAAGCTGGGCCTTGAATGCTGTTCTTTGGAATCCTGGGTCTAGTCCAAGATTTTTTTTATCTTTTTATCTCGGTATTTCTCCCATTTTGTCTGTGGAAAGATCTGAGTGTTGGAGAAGAGTCAGTGAATCACCTATATCTGGGGAGACACAGTAAATTTGCCTAGTGAGAAGTATCTTAAAGTGTCTGTGCTTTATCAATTAAAAAAAAAACCCTTTTTACACTAAATAAAAGTGGTCATGCTTGTTGGAGAAAGCAACTCAAACCATGCACATTTTTACAAAGTGATCACGGGGTTAACTATCATTTATAGTTTCTGTGCACATCTGGGTTTTATTTTAAACATTCATGTGAATTTAGCCTTCCATTCCATAAATTCATATATAAGCTATATTTAAAATGACTCATTAAGTGCAACAGACTCCAGGAAGACATGTCATGTGTATCCTATGAGTGTGGACTTCCTGATGCACTGTGGCTTATCCCTATGGTTACAATGAGTATCCCAGTGTATCTTTGTTTGGGCTGTGGAAGGGGAAAGTGAGCTCCCATGAGGGAGCTTTTATAAGGGCACATATCACATTCATGAGGACCACACCTTCATGACTCAGTGCCTTCTAAAGGCCTTACCTCTTAATACTATTGGCATTGGTGATTAGGTTTCAAAATGTGAAATTTAGGCAGAAGCAAACCTTCCAACCATAGCACCTAGTTAGAGAACAATGGTGTCTTGCCACAGCTCCTACTTCTTAAGACAGTGTGGATAATGAGGACTGGTCTGGAACTCACCATAACAAACACCACTGTTTCCATGGAGAAACATATGCTTGGTTCTCAAGAAATGAATATTTAGAACACTAGCTTGAGAATAACTGTGTGTCTGTATGATTTTTACAAACCTTAGAGTGGTTTAGTTTCTACCTCAAACTGTCTATGAATCATAGACTCCATGAGTAAGCTATAAAATTTCTACTTTTCCTTCCTGTAGCCTATTGGCCATACCTGGAGTCACCGAGAGAGTTAAGTATTAATATATTGCTGGTGCCCTATCTTGGTTGCCACACATAGCAGGCTCGTGATACGTAAGTAATGTATCATCACCACAAGCAGTGATTTTTTGATCAAACCTCTCCTTTAAATCAGCTTTGGTGGTTCCATCTTCATCTCCTTCTGCCTATCATTGTCCATGTTGAAAAGCTGAGGGTAAAGGTCTTTCAGGAGGGCAGTAGGATACACACTTTGTTGTCTTCAGTCACACTTATGTGATCAGAAGAATGAACCTACACTCTGAATCAGGAGAGGGTAACAAGAGACCCCCTTTATCCTCACCTTGCTTCTATGGACTTGGCCTGTGGATCAGCTTCTGAGGATAGAATGTAAATGTCTTCACCCTTTCTTCTTTCTTTTCCATTACCCTTCAACTCTGGCCTCCTTGAGAGAGGAAATATCTCTAATTTATATTTTAAAAGGAGTGAAAGGAGGGAAACAAGGGATCAATTCAGTGAGAAATACACTGAGAAATGTCCCTTTATTCCTAGATCAAGAAGACAAGTATTGTACACAGTGACATAATTTTGGGTAATCTCCTTGTTTGATTATTTGCCTGCACATTTCAGGAAATGGTTCTTTGTCTAGTCATTATCTCTCTGCTGTATTAGGCTCATCACCCAGGCATGAGTTGGATGACTAAAAAGCAGCACATGGACTAGGTCAATGATAATACAGCTCTTCCAAAAATATACACATGTCCAATATGGTGTCTTTGTATTGGGAGCCAGGAAAATGAGCTCTACTCTCAGGAGAAACAAAAGGGAGAAAGAATCAACACCATGGTTGTAATTCACTTTTACCTTCACTGCTCTTGCACATGCTAGTTTCTGGTAAATATTTTTCCTTCTGTGCATTGTCTTGGTACTTATTTCATTAAGAAAAGCTAGTACATGTGGAAATTGTGGCCCTGTGATCAGGGAACTATAATTTCCTTTCATCTGTTTTAGTGGAAGCTGTTTGAAGTGGAGAGAGCTTGGGTTTAAAGTAAGATGTCATGGACAAGCATGAGAAAGTGTTTAATTAATATAATGACCTTCTGTTAGTAAGGGGAAGAATGACCTGGGTACCCTGGAAGAGGCTATCTGGAATACAGTGAAATCTACTAACCAAGCTGGGCTTGGAAATTATTGCCCTCATCCCTGCTGCAACTGGGAAGAGAGGAATCAAGGGAAGAGAACTAACATTGATGGTAGTGTGTGAGGCATGGGACTTACTTAATGTTGCAACATTTACATCTGTAACTCACCCTTAAGGGAAGTATTTTGTCTTTTTATAGATTAGGACTGAGGCTCAGATCAGTTCAATGACTTGCCCAATGTCACACAGCATGAAATGGGGTTGAGTAGAGCTGACCTTTGAACCCAGTTTCAACCGACTGGTTACTATTATATGTGTACTATATAAAAGGCAAGGAATTAATTTTAGCATTTATGATAAACATAGGTTAAATTTTATGCAATAGAATTAAAAAATTCAGAAAAGGATCCATACTCCTTAATAACTTCTTTACCCAGTCCAAAATTCTACTATTAGAGTTTGTTCCTTTGTAATAAATGTTGACTGTTTAAAATATCTGGAAGAAAACATGCATATTAAGTCCCTGATGTCTTAGGTTTTGATGCTCAGTCCTTTTCTAAGATGAGAGTAAATTTCATATCCTCCAGATCTTGAGAAATCTGCTACTGGGCAGAGATGGGAGTAGTTGGGTAGGGTGGTAGTGGTGAGAACAGAACTGACCAGTGGTGAACAAGGGAAGGGACCAGCCACATGCCACTTTCAGTAGCTATTGGAAGTGTCAATAAACCAACAGGAGACGTGGACATAATAGCCACTAAATGCTTCAAGTTGCCAGGAGCTCTGAGTAAGCCTAGACCTCAAGGAAGTATCTGAAATGCTGGCAGAAGAGAGGGAGTGTGAATCCTGCTGGCAGCTCAGGCTCAGTGCGTGTGTGTGAGGTTAAGGGTGAACTTGTCCTCTCTCCCTGAGCCCCCTTTATGAATTTCTATGTCTGTCCATGTCTCCAGCAGCTTCCCATTCTACCTTCTAGCCTGAAATCTTAGACATTTAAAATTTTTTTTCTGTTTTATCACCGATCCCCTTCCCCTACAGCCCCCCCACATGCGCGCACACACACTCATCCTTCTTTACCAAGGACACTTCAAGATCTTCTAGGATCTCGCACGATCAATTGTGAACAGCTTTCTTCAGATTTTCCCATAAATACTTAACACTAAAATGTCTGTAGGTGGCACTCTTAGCTCTGATCACAGCTCTCCCAGCAGGAATTTAACCAGGCTGAAGAGAAAGTGCAGAGGGATGCTGAAGTTGGCTGGTGGGCTCTAGGACAGGGACCCGAAAGAATCCTCTTGGCACCCTGAAGGAGTGCCATGGACTCACAGGTGTTCCCTCAGGTTCACCCTCTTCACTCATTCTCCAGCCTTTCCTTCATCCTGTGACCGCCTCACTCTCGATCTCTGAAGAATCGGCAGTTGTGTGTGTGACTGTAGTTTTGATCTGGGGGCTATCGCATTAGGATACCCTATGGTGAAAATCCTGGTATCCCCGGGCTCTGCCCTATGATTCTGGTTCCCGAAGGAGATCCTGTAGCAGGGGCATAACCCCCTGGAAAAACCTTGAGTAAGAAAACTGAAAAGCACTATTGTTATGAATTTATATCCTTAACACTGTGGGCCACTTACTTAGAGCAGTTTCCGAAACCAAATCTTTGGGGGCTAGCTCCTTACCTCTCCTTTCACCTCCCATGAACAAATAAGTAAAAAGCATCAAGAAAATTCAGGAAAAAAAGAGAAAGGAGAAAGTTTCAGCTGCATTTGTGGTTCAAATAGAAGCAAGCTATCAATGTTCTGACAAGGACTGGGATATTTTTGTGTTGACAGATGCACAGGTGGGAGCTGCTGGTGGTACCCCTTTTAGAAGGAGGGGTCACAGTCACCAGGGGCGTTGAAACCAGGCATTTTTCCTTGCTTTAGCATTAACCTCTGTTTGGGGGCATAGCTTAACTTCTGCCCAGGCCAGAATAGACTCACTAGTGAGAATAGACTTGTTACTTTGTGGAAAGAAAGACCATCCCAGTAAAAAATGAATAAAATGGAACCAAAACAGTATGGAGTTTATTGGGAACTGATGACAACAGATGTAACTTAAACATCCAGCTCTCCTTCTTTGGGCTTAGAAGGGCTGGAAAAGACCTGAAATTGGCTGTAACAGTTTAAAAATTACTAGCAGCCCACAGCCCTAATCTAGGGGAAGTGATCGACAGGCTGAGCCATATGGGATAGTGGGTGAGGGTTTTACTGGGAGTTCAAGTCCAAATAGGAAAAAAATAAACATTTATTTTCCATAGATTACAGTCTTCTGATTTCCTTATTTCTGTTTATGCTGCCAGAAAGGCTAAATTTCCTGCATCCTCTTTAATTTTCATCATTTATATCCAATCACACAAACACACACACATCTTTGCATTCTTCTTTACCACCACTCTAGCCCCGCCCTGTATCAGATGGCCTTCCCATCTCAAAGATCATTTTCTGCCAGTTCCTGACACTAACCACTATGAGACTCAGGGTCTGACTCATGAATCTGTGGTGGCTACTTACTGGATAATAAAGTTCAAACTCCTTCCTCAAAGACTGTATGCCCATATGAGGGAGGAACCATATGAAATTCACAGTTTATTTTCCTTCACAGTGCCTAGGGCTCTAAAATATTTACTGACTTTAAATGAACAGAATACAAGGTCTTTGATCTTGTCTCATAATGTGGTGTTTTCATTTTTACCCCTTGGAGAAGATCTGGTCTGTGGCTCACCCTGGAGGGTCACCTGTAAGTTCAGTGGACACTTGACAGATACACTTGAGAGTGCTTGTGTGTCTCTTTGTGTGAGGGCTTTCTCTAGGTGAAGGAGTGTGCTTAGCTGGAAGTGTCTTGGCACTGACACCCGGGAAGCAGCAACCCTCAACCAAAGACAGATGGGAGCTGATGGCTAATGACCCCAGCTTCCTTGTCCCTAATGTGTTTTAGGCAGCCTTTCAGTGGGTCCCCAGGGGGATGTGTTCCATTTGCCAACAATAGAACCCACCCGATAGCTCCTCTTTCATTGGCTTTCCTTGGGGGTGATTTCGCTCTTTCCTTTCCTAGGTGTCCTGGAATCACTCCAGAGTAAGCTATATAAACTCAAATTTTTGTCTAAGGTCTCCTTTTAGGCAAACTCACTCTTCCCTACATAACCCTAGCTTCACACACTGGGCTATAGACTGTCCTCTGAACAAATCCTGTACTCTTTTACCTCTGCCTGAGTTGATCCCTTTGCCTGGAACACTTTTCTTTCCTGTCTCTGGATCTAACCTCCATTTGCCTTTGAGGACCTCCCAATTCATACTTCTCTTAAGATGTAAAGTATATTCTCCCGTGAATGGTGCTTTTAATGCATTTTCTATATTTCTGCTACTACTCTCTGAACTCCTTTGGAGTATGTTGTCTTCATCTTCACATTCACCATAGTGCCTGGCACCTGCAGGTACTCAGTACATGAATGTTGCCTAATATTTAGGCCGCTGATCAGGGATGGGAGTCATTCATTCTCTGTGTGTCTGGTTCCTCACTGCCTAACACATCGAAGATAAAGCATTTCTAATTCCAAGGACACTAATGGATCGACATGTGATTTTTCTTCAGTTTGTTTAAGGATTCCAAGCGTTACTGAATGACTCTGCTTGGTGATTCCAAAAGCAGAACAGCAGGGTCTGATTATTTTTTCAGGCTTGGAACCAAATACTTGCAGCACCTTCTGTGATGCCTACAGTCCCCTGTATTATGGCTGGAGCTGACCTGTAGCAAATGTATTTTTAGTGATCTCAGAGCACATTACAACCTCATCTTTCAACCACAATTACTTTTCACCATGCTGGGTGAACCAGAGTGATTACTGAGGATATTATGGAGGGAAAGCTAAGCAGGGTTATATAGATAGAATATGTGTGGGCTGTGTATGGCCCTCAAATGACAAATATCACAAATATTGTGTGTCCTTCTAAGTCCTAGGTTTGCCGAGATGGCCCAAGGACTATGTGCCAACTCTGCTGGGCTGTAATAGCAGAGTATTTCTTGCTGGGAATAAATTCCTCAGTTGGGTCCTTGCCTTTCATCCTGCGCGGCATTCATCGAGATGGTTGATTGAAGGTCAATCAATTATAGGGCAAATTGTCAGACCTCAGTTGCTAATTCTTGACAGGGTCCCAAATTCCTTAAGCTGGACATGCATACTGAGTCTGAACCTGTCACAGACTGTCTCCAGGGTGGTGTCTTCCATGTAAGGATGCTCAGACTGTGTGTGTCTGTCAGTCCAATATGGTATACAACCCTGAAGACTCTTGAGACATGATAGGATTACAGTTCTACATTTCCTCAGAAGTAGGATGATGTCTGTAGTGACTTGTCCACATATCTATATGCCAAGGCTGAGTCAGGCAGAGTTTCATTTTCCCTTGATTGTTTCTTTTTATTTTTACTGTTGCTCACATTGGTATACTTCTTAGGAAGTGAAAATTCGATTCCCAGCAGGAACCAAATTCTTAGAGAGAGGACTTCTCTCTCTCTCTTCCACCTAGAATTGGGACCATATAGCCAAAAGGTAGTCTGTGTTTCAGAACCATGGATCTTTCCCTTCTTGAATATTTAGGGTTTAATTTATAACAGTTATAGGGTTTAATTTATAACAGGATTGTCGTATATACAATTTATGTCTTGAACAAATGTTGCTTGTGAGATGTGATAATCAGTTTTAATTGTAACCTCCCTGACTCCATTTAACTCACTTCTGTTGGTTTATTTCTCTTGCAGACTCAGGCTTCCCCAGGAATTGTCTGGCTACTTTAAGGATCATTAGTAGTCTTGACCATATATTAAAGTCCTTAGCTCCATGGAATCATCATTTCCAACTTGATTCAAAAGTAAAAATGTTCCTCTCCTACAGGTGGGCTTGAAGCAGATGCCCACTGACTGTGGGAGGAGGGAGGTTCCAGCCTCTTCTCTCTTACCCTGCTCTCAAGCCCTCCTTCTTCCCTCCCCCATCTTGCTAACCTATGTTTCTGATCTCTCCTGGATTAGCAATGTGGGACTGGGAAGTGTGGAGACAGATAAGAATAGACAAGTTCCTACTTAATCAAGACCTTTGTGGATTGGTGCATATTCTTTGATCTTGGTAGGTTTTCAAAGTGTATTCTTTTTTTCTTTTTGAGACAGAATCTCACTCTGTTGCCCAGGCTAGAGTGCCATGGCCTTAGCCTACCTCACAGCAACCTCAAACTCCTGAGTTCAAGTTCATATCTTCCTGCCTCAGCCTCCTGAGTAGCTGGGGCTACAAGTGCCCACCACAATGCCTGGCTAATGTTTCTATTTTTAGTAGAGACAGGGTCTTTGTTCTTGCTCAGGCTGGTCTCAAACTCTTGAGTTCGAAGATCCTCCTGCCTTGGCCTCCCAGAGTGCTGGGATTATAAGCATAAACCACTGCACTGGCCATGACTGGCTTCTGGCTATTTTCTGTATCAGCTAGGCAGGCTAAGTTGTGCTGCAGTAACAGGTGATCCCCTCATTACATTGCTTATAGTGAGAGAGCTCATTTCTTACTAACACTACATCTCCCTCAGAGTCAGCTGTGTTCTGCTTCCCAACATCTCCACCCCAGGGCCCAGGTGACAGTGCATCCTCTCTCTGAAATATTGTTGTGGCACAGCAAAAAAAAAAAAAAAAAAAAAAAAGCACTTACTGACTTTCAAAGTTTCTGCCTGAACACAGTCTGTGATTTCACTAGGCAGAGAAAACTACATGGACAAGCCTGATGTCAGTGAGACTGAATGTAATTCTCCATATCTCCAGGAAAGATCAGTACATATTTATGAATAATCATATAATCTATTGTATGTGTTTGAAAATTTCTACCTTGGTCTGATACCTCACTTTGGAATGTAATAGCTATTACATTCTGAGGCTTCAGTGAAATTCCTATTTTATTATCCCATTATATATATGTAGCTTCTATAAGTAACATATCATGGGGTGGTTAAGGAGTTCAAATTCTAGCGTGGATGTGGAAAAAAAAGGAACATTTCTGCACTGCTGGTGGGAATGCAAACTAATACATTCCTTTTGGAAAGATGTTTGGAGATCACTTAGGGATCTAAAAATAGATCTGCCATTCGATCCTTCAATTCCTCTACTAGGTATATATCCAGAAGACCAAAAATCACTTTATAACAAAGATATTTGCACCAGAATGTTTATTGCAGCCCAATTCATAATTGCTAACTCATGGAAGAAGCCCAAGTGCCCACTGACCCTTGAATGGATTAATAAATTGTGGTATATATATACCATGGAATATTATGCAGCCTTAAAAAAGATGGAGACTTTACCTCTTTCATGTTTACATGAAACATATTCTTCTTAGTATCTTAAGAATGGAAGAAAAAGTATCCAATATACTCAACCCTACTATGAAACCAATTTATAGCTTTTATATGAAAGCTATAACCCAATTATAGCCCAAGAAGAAGGGGAAAGAAGAAAGAGAGGGGAGGGGAGAGAATGGGTAGAGGGAGATTAATTGGTAGGACCTCACCTACGGTGTATTTTACAAGGGTACATGTTAAATTTACTAACTGTAGAGTATAAATGTCTTAACACAATAACTAAGAAAATTAGGTGAAGGCTATATTAACTAGTTTGATGAAAATATTTCAAATGGTATATAAAAGCAGCACATTATACCCCATGATTACATTAATGTACACAGCTATGATTTAATAATTAAAAAAGAGTTTAAATTCTGGAATTTCATTCACTTACTTAACTAGTATAAGGCTTAGAGCGAGTTAATTAACGTGTTTTAACCTGTTTGTTTATCTGTGAAATGGGACTTAGAATAATGCTTTTCTCATGGTTATTGTGAAGATTATCATCAGTACACTAAAGGGGTTCATGATCAGAAAATACCAGCTCTGTTCTTATTACTTCATGGGAGTGAGGGAGACAAATCTTGATGACAGGTGTCTATGATCTGAAGTCTGGAAGAATTATGAAGTTATTACAAGATTAACCTTTCTTAAAAACCTCAAAGAAATAATCCCATGTAGTCAAATAATTTACCCCCCCCCCCACAAAAACCCCTCCATATTCTGGCTACAAAACACTGTTTCAGGCTCTCACACTATCAGAGAAAAAAATGCTAAAATTTGTAATGGGGTTTTCTGGTGGAGCCTAGAATCCAATATTATTTTTAAATGATGGCTAGATGTAGGAAAGAATTGCCATTCTAAAGGTGGCAGAAGTTTTTCTGTTCACTAGGGATATTGATTTGAGTTCATCTTTGCAGGCAGATTTCTTTATTGTTTTAAGGAAACTCCAACAACCAAAACAAAGGCAGCCCTTTCTCAGAACACAGTTATGCAAAGGTAAATCAATGATTTACCTTTGTGGAGAGGCACCAGGCCAGAGGTCTCAAGGAGGCAGCTGCCAACCCGATCCCTCCCATGAATAGGTTTGATGCTTTTGTGATGTTTACAAACTAGAATCTAACGTATAAAAATTAGCTATCACCCAAGGCCCCACATTTTTCTTGAAAAATAAAGCAATCTGTATATCCTAGAGTTACCACATGGAAAGATGGGTGCTAAGGGGGAGCCTCCTCTTTGGGGAGTGTTTCCTCACTGGTTTGTGTTACCTACTTTGGCCTTATAAGAGTTTGAGTTGGGATTGTGGTTTGAGATAGGAAGCAGCTAAACTGTTCTGCACAGTAATTAAAAACTGACAGATTAATTCTCCTGAAGCACGGGCCTCATCTTGCTGAGAACCCTCCAGTTGTTTCCATTGCATATGGAATAAGACTACAATCTCACCATTGTGGTAGGCCTTTAATGTTCTATATGATCCAGGTACAACTGTTTTTTGTCTCTTTCCCCCTTCTGCTAGTTGTTGTTTTTTCTGATCCCTTCTAAGCACCCCTGCAGATCCTCATATCTATGACTTTATTCAGAACTAACAGAAACCCCAGCTACCACTGCTATGGCTTATGTGCCAGGCATAAAAATTAAGACTGTTACTTTGATGTTATCCATGATGAAGTTGAGACCTAAAGGAGGAAAATAATCTGTCCAGGTTATCAGTAGAAAGCACTGGGATAGGGATTTGAAGTTTATGTCTGATACCACAGCTTACTCTATCTCTAAGACACCTTATTGCCTTGCTATGCTTTTCTAGGAATGCTTTATCCCCTTATCTACTGCACTCATGCTAAACATCAGTCTTCTTTTATTATTCTTTTTTCTTTCTTTTTTTTTTTTTTTGAGATAGAGTCTCCCTCTGTTGCCTAGTGTGCATCAATCTTCTCATCAAATGCCTACCTTTTCATTAGGCTTTCCTTGATTTCCTCCATGATCTCTGTCTTGTCCCCCAATCAACCAACATAGTTCTGAAAGGCTCTCAGATAAATATAGCCTCTTCTTTTCCTTAATAATCTGAGAACATGATTTTTGCTTCATGATACTAATTACATTTGATTGTGTATTTTTTTTTCTTTTTGCTTGTTGAGAACAATATCTATGTCCTTGTCCCAAAATATTTAGCACTATGCCTCATAGGTAGCAACTCCCCAATACATGGTTGCTACAAAAAACAAAACAAAACAAAACAATGAATTTCAAAGATAGTCATTATTCTCCTCAACGGTGTTTCAGTGCATTTTGTCGGGTGGTTTTCCCAAGTGCCACTTATAGACAGGCAGCTTAGCTTGTCTACCATAACTGAAGGCCAAATGATATACAACTACACCCCAAATTGAGCAGGCACAGAGTTCACTTACTTTAAAGGAAGATAACTTTTTACAGCATATTCTGAGCTAATAACTATTTAATTTTGAACAACTGTCTTCACTGTGTATCCCAAGCTATAGAGCTCCTATGTTGAGGTATGGGCAGGCACCCCTTATACCTTGCCCTTGGCTGGGAATAGCAGGAATTGTAGCCTACTGATCTATCTCTTTATAAAATCCTCTTGTGTGATTTTGGAGAAGTCCCTTTTATGAGGCTTGGTTTAAGAACACAGCATTCCCTTGTATCTACCTCTCAACACTGAGAGACATGGGAGATAATGTGGGCCACATAGCACTGATCTCTCCAAAAAAAGTATCCAAGGCAACTCTTTCTCCCATCTTCCCATTTCAATCTTCCATTTATAACACTTTTATATACCCTAGATGTGGTAAGGAGTTTTAGAATCACAAAACCAGCTTTTGTCTCATATTCTTTGTAAATCCTGTGTCATGTTCTACATGTACATAATTATCTTTACGTTAGGTAGTTTGATAGTGCAACAGATCTCAGATGCTCAGACTATTTTTTCTACTTTATTATTATTGTTTGTATTTAAGTTTGGATAATTTAAATAGATCTATATTCAAGTAGATTGATTCTTCTTCTGTGTTCTATGTTACCCTTAGAGTTTTTCATTTCTCCTTCACATAATTTTGTTTCTGGATAATTTAAATTGATCTATGTTCAAGTAGATTGATTCTTCTCCTGTGTTCTATGTTACCCTTAGAATTTTTCATTTCTCTTTTATATAATTTTGTTTCTGGAATTTTCATTTTTTAAAATAATCTCCATTTCCCTGCTGAAATTCTTGTCTCTTAATATATTTTTCCCCACAAGATTCATCATCACTTATATCATTTATTTTAATTTTTTTTCTTATAATTCCAAGTTTTGGGACCTGGTAGAGCTGGGACTTAGTTACAACTTTAGTTAAATGTCTGGGGAGAGGCATAGGACTTTCTCATTAGCAGATTATAAAATCTGAGTATCTGCAAGATTGTTGAAATTTATCTCTGTTTCAGAAGACAGTCCCCCGATTAATGAGCTGTGGCTAATTTCTCTGCTTCACTGCCTGGATGCCAGCATTTCTGATCACTAGAGTTTGCTTTGCTCCCTAGCTCTTTGCCTGGCTTTCTGAATGTTGGAAGATCTCTCTTTCCTCCTGTCTTGTCCCTAGCTTTAGGAGGACAGCTTCAGTGTCCAAGGGGAGGGCTTTAACTGTCTACTGGAGCAACCTGAAGGGTTTCTGTCAGTTCTCCTCTCTGTCTCTAGCCTTCAGTAAGTCACTGCTTTGGACTTGAGGAACTTCCATTTCTTTCTCTCTCTCTTCTCTCTCTCTCTTTCTTTCTTTCTATTAAATCATAGCTGTGTACATTAATGCAATCATGCGGTACAGTGTGCTGGTTTTATATACAATTTCAAATATTTTCACCAAACTGGTTAACATAGCCTTCATGGCATTTTCTTAGTTATCATGTTAAGACATTTATATTCTACATTTAGAAAGATTCACATGTACCCTTGTAAGATGGACCATAGGTGTGTCCCACCAATCACCCTCCCTCTACCCATTCTCTCCCCTTTCCTCCCCTCCCTCTCCCCTTTCACCATATTCTTGGGCTATAATTGGGCTATAGCTTTCATATGAAAGCTATAAATTAGTTTCATAGTAGGGCTGAGTACATTGGATACTTTTTCTTCTATTCTTGAGATACTTTGCTAAGAAGAATGTGTTCCAGCTCCATCCATGTAAACATGAAGGAGGTAAAGTCTCCATCTTTCTTTAAGGCTGCATAATATTCCATGGTATACATATACCACAATTTGTTGATCCATTCATGGATCTATGGACCCTTTCATTTCTTTATGTCGGATTTCTCTCAGCTCTCCTGCCCTGCCCCCATCCACCAGTATAGCAGAGCTTTCACTTTGAGAAGGTGAATAAAAAACTTGGTAGGTTAGTTTGGATTCACTTTGTGCTGACACTCTTTAGGATTCTAATTTTTCATCATAGTTCACGTGCAGCTATTAAAAGTATATAAAAAGAGAATACAGACTCTTTCTCTTTACTCCTGTTTAAGATGGTTTTCTCTTCCACCCACCTCTCTGCCAAAGAAGGAAGCAGTTATTTGTCTCTTCTCTTCTTCAAAATGCTTTTACTTTCTGTAATTTAGTTTATTAAAGTTTTTTTCTATTTTCAGAGCTCTGACTTTGTAGCTTATCTGGTTTGTTCTGATTAGAATAAGAACTATACTCCTTTCACTTACTCCATTACAACTGGAGGACAAACGTGAATATTCTGGCCTATGACTTATTTAACCATTCCTTCAGATTTGAATATTTAGAATCTTTGCAATTACTCACTATATTAAATAACTTTGCAGTAAACATTTCAGGTGATTGGTCATAGTCTTTTTCCTCAATATGTCTTTTTATTATTGATTCTTATAAGTGGTGAACAGAAGAATAATGAGGTAAACTTCTGAAGCTCTGGTAATGTTCTGTTTTTTAATCAGTGTGCTGGCTTCCTGATGGGTTTATTTTGCTAGACTTGACTTTCTTGAGTTATATTTATAATATATGCATTTTTTTACTTTTATAATATACTTATTACTTTTTTCTTTTTTATATCCGTGTTAAACTTCAACGAAAATTACTTAAAATTTTATTGGGTTGAAATTTTTATATACAAGGTTGGACAATTAAATTTGCAAATTCATCTGTGAAAAAGTACTACATTTCTCGTTGCTGAATAGCACTATAGACACCTTCAAGGTACTCCCCTTGGGAAGCTATGTACCAATGCCAGCACCTAGTCCTGCTTCAAAGCAATTTTGGAAAACTTTTTCTGAAATGGCTATCAGAGCTGTTGTCATAGAAGATCTGACAATTTAAGTTTGTGAACTCATCCTAGAAAAAGTGCTACATACCTCATTGCTGAATATCACTACAGTCACCAGATGGTCAATGGGAGCACTTCAAAGGTGATCACAGTGATATTCTACAATGAGTTGTGTAGCGCTTTTTCTAGAATGAGTTCATGAACTTAATTGTTCAACCTTGCTATAATTGTGTTCCTTCTGAGCATTATCTATTAACATTTTGGGAGTTGACAATTTAAATCAAGTTAAACTTTTATATATTTTGTTTTCCTTCTGTATAAAATAAGGAAATGAACATAATATATTCGTGAATAAAATGGGATATATACTTGAAAAATATTTTGAAAATGATGACATTGTATACAAAATGGAAATATCTTCATACTTATAGATGTGTTTGAATCAAACACAAGTCTGAGTACAATGGAACTCCTAAGAGTGCCTCAGAGAGGACAATAGTGTGGTAACTTTTGGAAAATCTAGAACTAAATAGAGTAGCATTGATTCTTGGCACAATTTTGTAATCATGAAAATTTGCATTCAATATCTTTTCTATTCTGGAAACTGTGTCTGGCTTCAAAGTCAATGATTTTCTGGTACCTTCCTGTTCCTCAGCTCTTGGAGAGAGGGAGAGAAAAGTAGCTGGAAACATGGCCACCCTGACACCTGATGGTAAATTGCTGCTATTCATTTTTGATGAATTCATTAGCTCCTTGAAAAATGGTGGTTTTATTTATCTCATCCACAGGGCTATAAAGTCAAAATAAGTAAAAACAGTGAAAGCCTAGCACAGGGGGACTCCTAGGAGTAGATTAAAATTTCTTGTTGAGTATTTTAGTAGTCATTTGTATGAAATAGTGTAAGAATGAGTCAACACAAGTGAAAATATCAAACACTGTATATGGCACACCTTAGACCTTCAGGCAAGAGTGTGCTCTTCTTTTCCCTCCTTTCCCTGGATCATCCTTGCTTTGGTGTCAGTGGAAATATGATACTTTAGAGCTATCTCCTTGGTTTTCCTGCCCTAAAAAGAGTTCCTGCTGTTTAACTAACCATGGAGGAGGGGCAAAACAGTAAGAGCCTGGCAGTACACCCTGCTAGGAAAGGATTCTGTTCTACAAGCTGGTAAAGTACTTTCAAGACCACTCTTCAGAATGCACAGAGTTGAGTGTAAGGTATCATTATTGTAAACTCGAGCAAAGTATAGCCTAATCATGGTTTATAAAGGAAAGGGGAGGAGAAGGCTGCAATTCACTTTTTAAAAATCAATGGTGTTTTCTCTGAATGACACTTCTTTTCTGCCAGATTTTTCTCGACTATCCCTTTTAGGGGCTGCCAACAACCTTATCAAATAGCACAGAATTTTTGCACTAGGGAAGTATTTTAAAAGTCCTTTAGGTCAGTTCTCTGAGTACTTCTCTCTAATAATGGAGATGACGTGATCTTCATTTGGGGGCTTGACAATATTTACCTACTTTCTAACACTGAAATTGCTTCATGGAGTAGTAGTGTTGCAGAAAGATGGGGCCCAATGGAGAAAAAGAGCACTCAAACACCAGATTTATAAGAGGATGGGCTTTATTTCAGTGTGTGGAGTGAGGCACAGAAGAATTCAAAATGGCTGTAGTCCCCAGCTGGCTCGGTCTTCCCCCATTTTAATCCTCAGTTAAAAAGTTCTGGCCCACGGGTAACTTTCTCATTTGTCTGTTTGAATCAAGCTGGGGAAGGCAGGGTTGGGCTTTCACAGAAGCGGAAGCAAGCATCAGCCTCCAGGTACCAGGAAGTTAGTTTTTCCAAATTTCTAAAAGCTGAGTCACCACAGGGAAGATCTCACAGGTGTATCCTTGGGGTCTCCTTGAGAAGACTTTTGTTTTCTTAGACCTTACTTTTTCTAGATATCCTCTCTTAGTAGCCCAGAAAAGTTAATAAGAACCTCCAAGATGGCTGACTTCAGTGTCCTCTTTCTCTGGAAGCTGCAACTGAAACTCAGAGGGGTTAAGTTATTAATCCAGTGGCTCCGAATTATGCAGGGCCCAGGGAAAGTACCTAGGTATAAGTATTCCTGAGGGGGCCATTTTCTAGGATTGGTAAATCAAACCTTGTTGCTTTATTGATTGTATTAGTCTGTCTGGTTGCCATAAAAAAAAAATTCACTGATTGGCTGTCTTAAATAACAGAAATATATATTTTCACAGTTCTTGAGGCAATAATTCTAAGACCAAGGTGCCATCATTGTTGGTTTATAGTGAGGTCTCCTTGGCTTACAGATAGCCACTTTCTCACTGTATCCTCATATGCCTTTTGTCTGTGAGTGTGAGGAATAAATCTCTCTTATGCTCCTCCTCCTTTCTAAGGACATTAATCCCATTGAATTAGGGCCTCACTCTTATGATCTAATTTGACCCTAATTACTTCCCAAAGTAAAAAGATCCCATCTCCAAATACCATCACATCGGGAGTTACAGCTTCAATATACAAATTTGGAGGGGCACAATTAAGTCCACAAGAATGATGAAAGAAGAGACCACTGATTTCAAAGTAGAAACCTAAATGCTGCTCTGCACAGGAGAAACAGCTAGATATCTCTGAAATGCCTTCAGCTATCCTCAGATCACCCATAAAACAGGCTTTTCCTTACTCCTCATTCTAATTCAGATTTGCGCAATAGATCACATGGGGTTCTTGCTGATAACTACTGCTACTTCCATTGTCCTCCTCCTTCTTTGCCTGCTCAGTCACCTTTTTAGTTACTCATCCATGTGTGTTCATAGGAGGTAGATGCCACCTGAGAGTTTGTATTCAGCCTCTTCCTGCCTCCCTCTAATCCCTCACACTCTTCCTGGCAGGCTCCTCTTGACTCAATTCTCATAGTCTTCCAATTCTCAGACCTGAATTCTAACTTGCTGAAGTCTTCATATACTTCCTTAGAATTATGAAACTAAATCCATTATCTCTCTCCTCAACACCCTTCAGCCAAGTCCCAGTCCTGTCTTCTCAGATTTTGAATTATTCACAACTTTGCCTTTATTTTCTTTTTCCATCCAACTACTCAAAGTCCTTTAGTCTTTACCTCCTCAATGATTCTATTACTGACTTTTTCTTCTCCTATTGTTTACATCAAATTTAGGGTTTTAGGGCATTTAATCTGATACAATTTATTAGGAAACTAACTGATCCCTTTTCATTCTAAAACATCCTGAATATCATTCCCAAATAAATCTTTCTCAAGTAATTTTCTGCTATTCATGCTTTCTTGTTCAAGCAACTTTAAGAATCTCTATTAGACTAAAAAATTAATTACTTCACCTTGATACTCGAATCTTTTCATAATGTGAACCCAAATCATTATCATAACTTTTTCTTCCACACTCATCCATTTATCTCCCTGTATATGCCAGGCTCTTTTTTAGTAGAATTGTTTCACATGAACCTTTTTTCTTGTAGAATTCTATTAACAAGGCATTGTTGTTGACTCTTAATTCTTCCTAATATATAGCAACAGAGAAAACAATACAGGAAGGATGGAATGAATGATAATCGATTCAAGGACCAAGGCTTACATTGAATAGGGAAAGTATAATGTGACCAACATTGTCCCAGTCAGAAAAGCAAAATATACTTATGACCCATAATTTATGAAAAAGCACTGTTTTCTAAGAAAGCATATATTCCTAAATGTAGCTAAATCATCTGTTGGTTGTAAGTGGATCCAACCTCCGAAAGAAACTGAGGCTGAAGATGGTAGAATAGGAATATTATTGAACAGAAGATATCACTGAGTCACTCAGCTAACCAGCTCTGTAGCCTACTTTATATCTGCATTTTATATTAATGAAAAAATAAATTTTCCATTTATTTAAATCAGTAGGACTAGTTACAAACAAAGTAAAAATGGAAATTTGTTGTTTACAAATAAAAATAATATAAAAATGCAGCTATCTATCCTTCTAGTCTTAGATGCCTCTTTGTCTGTAGAAGATCTCTGTGTACAACCAAACTAAGCTGTTTAGTTTTAAAATCCATGGAGGTATTTATATTTTTCATGTAGTGGCACATATCTTAACTATATTTTAATTGACTCTAGGTGTAGTTTTGAATTCTTATGCAAGGTTTTGCAGTTAATGAATGTGTTTCTTTCTCTCTCTCTCTTCCTCTTTTTATTTTAGGCAGAGTCTTACTTTGGTGCAGTCAGTAGAGTGCTGTGGTGTCATAGCTCATAGCAATCTCAAACTCTTGGGCTCCAGTGATCCTTGTGGTTCAGTTTCCCGAGTAGCTGGGACTTCAGGTGCCCACTACAACACCCAGCTATTCTTAGAGATTAGGTTTTGCTCTTGCTCAGGCTGGTCTTGAACCTGTGAACTCAGGCAATCCATCTGCCTTGGCTTCTTAGAGTCCTAGGAATACAGGTATGAGCCACTGCACCTGGCCTGAATGTGTTTTTCTCATTCTTATATCTCTTGCAACATCTACTATACTATACCATGATGGTTACTAAATGGGAGAGATTTTAGTAAAAGGCTTTGTCAGGCACTACCTGTGACTTGGGAAAGTCACCTTAGTTTCTCCAGGTCACAGTTTCTTTTGCATATAAAATTAAAGAATTAGACTAAATAATTGCTAAGATCCAAAATTTTCCCATTAATATTTTTGAAAAATATATTTACTTTTTTATTTAGAGACAGGCTCTCACTCTGTAACCCTGGGTATAATGCAGTGGCATCATCATAGCTCACTGCAACCTCAAACTCCTGGGCTCAAATGATCTTCCTGCCTCAGCTTCCTGAATAGCTGTGATAACAGGTGCATGCAACCATGCTCCAGTAAGTTTTTCTATTTTTGGTACAGATGGAGTCTCACTCTTGCTTAGGCTGGCCTTGAACTCATGAACTGAAGCAATCCTCCTTTCTTGGCCTCCCAGAGTCTAGGATTGTAGGTGTGAGCCACTGCATCTGTCTAAGATTTTCTTATTTAATGAAAAGTTGTAAGGAAAGATAAGATAGAATTTTATACAGCTGAGTTAAGAAAAAAAAAAACTCTGCTGAATTTTAAACTAATTCTTTCTTCATGCAGAAGCTCTCTTTCTCAGTAATCACTATAAGGAAAGACACCATTCTAGGATGTGGGAAAGGTGGTCTGAGGCCAAGGATGATAGTAGAGGACCAAGGAGTGTTGTTAAAAATGAAAATGTAGGGAAATACTTAGAGGCTGGAGTCACTGAAAATAGTATTTGCTCAATAAATGCTTATAGAATGAGTGACTAAAGTTGGAAACTGGGACTGAATCATGTGGATTTTAAGAGATGAAATTAGTTGAGCTAGGAGGAGACTAAATCAAGGTCAGGAGGCTGGTAGATGTATATTCTACCTAGAAAATAAAATCCCATAATAGTCCAATAATTTAGCCTGAAATGTCAGGTGAGTAAATCTCTTTTTACCAGAGATTTTGGAAGAGAATAACAGTTCTTTCCATCATTGTACTAACAATGTATCCTGAATCATAATACTGAAAGGTCTTTGGTATATTTTTGGATAATAGAATGTGTTCAGACTTTTTCTATTTCTATGTACTAGCTGTTCATCCAAGAACTACCAAGACACAATTTTCTTCTCCCAGTGGATTAAAAAAAGCATTATTACAGCATAGTACACATACAAACTTCTGCTGTTGGAGTGGCTGAGGGTCTATTTTAATTTCTCTGGACTCAGCTATGACAAAATGGAAACTTACTCTCAACCCCATCCTTACTGCCATACAATAACCTTCCCACATACTTGACTTCAAGAATTGAGACACAAAATTCATTGCTTTTTTTAAGGCTGAAATTAAATTCCAAATCACTGATTAGCTCTGGTTCTTATATTTGCCAACTGTAATTTATTTTTGAAAAATTGTTATTTTATCATCCTGAGAAAGAGCAAAACCTCATAAAAAATAGACAATAGAAAATAGAAAATAGAAAATAGAAAAATTAGCAAGGCTTGGTGGTCAGTGCCTATAGTCCCAGTTACTGGGGAGGCTGAGGCAGGAGGATCATTTGAGCCCAGGAATTCGAGGTTGCAGTGAGCCATGATGATGCCACTGCACTCTAGTCCAGGCAACAGAGTGAGATTCTATTTCAAAACAGACAAACAAATAAAATTGTTCTTCTAGCTAAATATTGTAAATCTTTTCTAGATAAACAAGATTCTGTTGTAAACTTTTGCAGTTCTATCATGGTAAGGCTATTGACAAAAGTATTTTCAAAATAACTAAGATATTTCAACAGAAACTTCATTATTTGTTTGTACTAGTACACAATTATTTCTGTTACTCTAATGAATAAAGTTCTTACATTTGGATATATAGTTATAGAATATAAAATTATTTCACATTCATTACATGATTGCAAGAGATGTAATGCATTGGGAAGTGTCCTGGACCTAGAATTTGGAAATCCATATGCTACCATTTATTGGCTATAGAACCTAGCTATTTAAGCCCTCTGAGCCTCAATTTCCTTGTCTATGAGTATAAATGAGTAGAACCTACAAACACAGTACCTCGTTAGCTTCAAGTGCTCCTGCTGCTGTTGTTTTGTCAGTATACGAAAAGACTAATGAGCTCTCAGCCCATTTAACATGGGAAGTACAGAGGCCACTCTAATATTTTTAAAGGTCTTTTAAATGAAAAATGGGTGATTTCTTCATCACCTGCCAATTTTTATTCCAGTGCTGCTCCCTGTGTCCCTTTGACTTACCGATCCTAGCTATTGTCATCTCTCTCCACCAATTTGTCTGAAATAGAAGCAAGGCTCATTTTCAGCTGGCCCCAAATATGACTAAAACAAGAATTGGTGCATATAACACACTTCTCCCACGGATATTTGGGGAACATGGAGGGGGATTGTCACACATAATTGGAAGCATTTGTAAGTCAGGTATCACCAGTTTATCAATCATTTCTTCCCTGCTGAGAAACTCCCTGCTGAAAACTTTCTCCTGTGCTGCCCACTTTCGTGTCTCTGAGGCCCATCCTTCTCTGAGGACCCATTTCTGGACTTTCACTTCTCCAAGACCTGCACTTTCACCCCACCAAACAAAAACAGGTCAGACCAGACTGAAATTAAATAAACTTTCCCTTTTGCTCTTTTAATGGGGAAATATTTGCTACTTTCTTAGGCAGAACAAGGGAAGTCATGATTCTTACTCCAGACTAGGTAATAGTTACACATCTCATAAACTTGGCCTCCCAAACAGAAGAACAATTTTTTACTCAAGAGGAATTCTGCTGTCTTCTCAGAGCAATTGGTCGAATTGCAGGCCGGCTTTTAAGATAGCATTTTCTGCTGAATACCATGGGAAGGATAATTTGTCTAATGTAGACTCATCATAAAGATGTAAGGAAGCAGGTCAGATAGCCGTGTGAACTTAGTGTAGGAGCTCATGAGGTTTTTCCTGGGACGAAGAAAGGATCTCACAAGTGAAGTACCAGTGACTCCTTGCAAGGTCTCTCTCTGCAGACCTCCCATAGATCTTGGTAAATGTGTGTGGTGTGTGCAAAGGTAGGAGTGCACTTGTTATCAATTCACTGTTATTGATAACTTATCACAGTTTCTTCTGTCAGGTGGAAATTCTGCCTCCCTTAGAACAGTTGTGAGGATTAGATGAGGTATTTTATAGAGAGTGTTTAGCACAATATCTGGCATCTAGTAAATTCTCAAAAAACTATAGTTACCTTAGATATTGTTTTTATTGCCTAAAGGAAAAATGGAAAAATTGGGATAGTAGCTAATAAGATTCATAAAGCAAACTTCTACGATGCATAGAAGCCACTCAAAGAGATAATTCAAACTTAAGTATGCTTCAAGGGAAGGGAAAAAGAGACAGATTATTTGAAAAATTCATTAGATCCATTGTAGGGAATTATGGTTGTCAAAAGGCTTTGTATTTAGCAAAGAATTGAAAGTTTTTAAAGAAACAAACAAAGGAAGTTTTTCTGGGTCAGGCAGATGGGCCGTCACAGTCTGAAATCAAGCAACACCTGCCCGACCAAGCAACTAGTGAAGAAAACAGTATATCCTTTACATGAAAAAGAGGAATGTCATTGGACACATGTGGTTCATTCTACACCTTGCAAAGCCCTTCCTTATTCTGTTTGGAGTTTTACTCAACCTTGTGAGGTAGTTAGAGAAGGGATTAATGCCCTCATTTTCCATGCAACAACAAGGGGTGTGAGAGGATAGGGGAATTGGTAATTCTCATAGGCTGATGAAATGTTTGACCATGGCCATCATCCCACAATTTGTCAACAGAAACTTACAAATTGTTTTGAACAAGAAAGGAAGACCTGCTCATCATCCTTTCATTTTTTTTTCCTCCTTCTATTGCCTTGAAAATCTGGTTGAATTCCTAACAACTTTTGGTGGTGGAGTGTATGTGTGTGTTTAGAGACAAGATGTGCCATTACTTCCCATAGATGCTAACCTAATCCAGGTATTTTTCTTCTTTTTTATCATTGAGCATGAGGACTCTTTTTTTATGTCATGGTCTTTAAATATTCAAGCAAAAGCAAAACTGTATTTTCTACCATTATGTTCAGGAAGCTTCCTAGTCATCTATAGGAGAAAATACATATTCTCCAATCATAGATTTTCCTTTCTTGTGGAGAAATCACCTCTCTTTGTAACCCTACTGGACTCTTTCCAGTAACCCTACTGAATCCTCTCTTGGTGGGGTGGAGAAGGGCTGATTAATGTGCCTACCAATTTTTGGAAGAGAAAATGGTCACTCATAGCCCAGACTTTTCCTCTTTGGAAGCGGAGCTTCCCATAGGAAGTATACATGTCACTCTCCCTCCATACAGCTGTCCACATCAGGGATGATTTTAGCAGGCTTGGGTGGCCTCAGAGTACTAAAGTGATAGTACAAGGCTATCACTTGAATATGGGTCATACAAGTGTAGCTGAGACCAATGTTAGGAGATGTGTTTTTTACAAATACAGACTTTTTAGACTTTGGAAGTGGTATAGCATTTGCCATTTGTAAAATGAAAGTCAGCTGAGTTCTATATAGGCTGTAGAATATCAACAAAACAAAACTCGCAATTCAAATTGTTGGTGCCCCTATCTACCATGTTTCCCTGAAAATAAGATACTGTCTTATATTTATTTTTCCCAAGAAGACACACTAGGGCTTATTTTCAGGAGATGCCTTATTTTTATTAAATATAATACAGCAATCTACATTTATTCAAATACACTTAAATCATCTTCTGGAACCTGACAGGGGGAGCCGACTTTGTTGGTGGGGCCGACACTAGTGATGTGTGAACTCCTTTCCCTTAGCCATTTGCATGTGCACAATAGGATGCCTACGACTGCAGTTGCCATACGTGCACCTGCGCAAGTGCAAATGGCTTGGAGAAAGGAGCTGTGGCAGATAAAAGGTATTCCAGTCTTCCTTACCTCTCATGCTGAAATGCATGGTCTCGCGCCCATCACTAGGTCTTATATTGGTGCAGAGCTTATATTTAACAAATGCATAGAAATCCTGCTAGGGCTTATTTTTTGGGTAGATCTTATTTTTGGGGAAACGTGGTAGATAAACAGCACTAGATTGCCTCAAGTTCTAAGGTCTGAGGAGGGTAATGTGAGAGGGATACAACTGGGTATGGGGGTTCATTTATATTCAGACTCAAGGGTGATCAACCACAATTCACTCCAAGTTGACTCAAATGAGGGAAAACATTACCTGAGATTTTGTTTCTTAGGTCTCAGGAATTCTTTATTAAGAATTAGATTTTTTTTAAAGCCACGGTGGTGTACACTGAGAATGACTTCTCACGAGAGAATGTTGATGCTCTGTCATTGGACAGTCTATGCTCAGTTCCTCCCAGGGTGCTGGGACCAGGGGTCTGAAGGAGGAAATGGAAGTTAAGAGGCTTTCAATATTCTGGCAAGGGCAGGGAAGCTTCCCACATAGTATCTGGTGACAGGAGTTGCTGCTTTTCAGAGAAATCTACTTTATCCTTTAAGGGAAAAGGCAATATATTTTCCCCTTACTTTGAGATATCACCTAACTCCAGTGAGATTAGCCCATATCACAAAATCCCCAAACCAGAGATGCTGGCGTGGATGTGAAGAAAAGAGAACACTTCTACACTGCTGGTGAGAATGCAAACTGATATGTTTCTTTTGGAAAGACGTCTGGAGAACACTTAGAAAACTAAAAATAGACCTGCCATTTGATCCTGCAATTCTTTTATTAGGTATATATCCAGAAGACCAAAAACCACATTACAACAAAAATATTTGTATCAGAATGTTTATTGCAGCCCAATTCATAATTGCCAGGTCATGGAAGAAGCCCAAGTGCCCATCAATCCATGAATGGATCAATAAACTGTGGTATATGTACACCATGGAATACTATGCAGCCATAAAGAAAGATGGAGACTTTACGTCATTCATGTTTACATGGATGGAGCTGGAGAATGTTCTTCTTAGCAAAGTATCACAAGAATGGAAGAAAAAGTATCCAATGTACACAGCCCTATTATGAACTTAATTTATAGCTTTCATATGAAAGATATAACCTAACTATAGCCTAAGAATATGGGGAGGGGGAGGTAGGGAGGAGGGTGATACAGGATGGGTGGAGGGAGGGTGATTGGAGGGATCACTTCTATGGTTTATCTTACAAGGGTACAAGTGGATCTTTCTAAGAGTAGAATATAAACGTCTTAACACAATAACTAAGAAAATGACATAAAGTCTATGTTAACCAGTTTGATGAAAATATTTCAAATTGTATATGAAAATACCACACTATAGCCCATGATCTCATTAATGTACACAGCTATCATTTAATAATAATAAAAAAAAGATAATGGTGACAATGTAGTGCCAAATGTGCAGAGCCAGAATTTACCTCTTAATGGATTTAAAGTCCAAAAAATTTGAAACTCAGATCATGTATTCCAGCCACCTGGCATGGGTTATCCAGCACCTTGGCACAGCTAGAGCTAGTAAGGTGTGTGTGGCAATAAGGGGCCAGTAAGGGGTGCGTGGCGAGTAGGGACTGGTGAGGGGTGTGTAGTGATTAGGCCTCACAGGCTCTCAGGCCAGCTGCCTGGGACTGGTGCCTTGGAGTTTCCACTATTAACTAGCTATATGACCTTGAGGGTGCTGGCTTGTTTTCTAAATGTGGTAGATGCAACGCCAGTACACATTACCCTCCTCAGCCCTTAGAACTTGAGGCAATGTAGTGCTGTTATCTAGACATGGGCACCGACAATTAGAATTTCAAGTCTCTTTGATGTTAATCTGCAAGCATATATGGAACTCAGCTGACTTTCACTTTACAAACAGCAAATGCTGTACCACTTACAAAGTCTAAAATGTCTGTATTGTAAAAACACATCTCTGAAAATAGCCTAAATAATTGAACTTTAAGAATTCAGGCACAATAATGATTTGGCATTGAATTAATTTAACTTTGTAAGTTAAATTGTACTTTCCTAAAGAAACTACATTCATTTCATTGACACACTTGTGCTAGCACTGCTAATGCCTCCCCCAAGCCTTGAGAACTCCTCTGAAACAGAATTGACCAGAAAAAAAAATTGGGGAGAAGGAATTTGGGCTTTAGTTTCTCAGGACTTTTAACTCATAAGAACAAAATAACTTAATTTGAGACTTTAATTACTTGGGGCTTTCACTTCCATGGGAATTTAATTTTTGGACTCTAATTACTCTCTAAGAATTTGTAATAGAGGTTTATATTAATATTGGGGGCATATTATTGTTGGCATTGTAATATTGTAGTCTTATTTTATTATTGGAATAACAGGTTAATTGGACCTGCAGAACAGAAAGTGGCAAATATTCTGGATCCTCTCGCAAGATGCAAGCACCCTGTTGAGTGAAAGATGAATCCTGCCAAATTCAGGAGCCTGCCCAGGGATGAAGTTTTTAGGGATCCAGAGGTCTGGATACATGTTATGAGATCCCTTTCTTTGTGTCTCCTACCTCTAAGAAATAGGCATATACTTGCAAAGCAAATTTTGGAAACAGCACAGACCACATTTGGGAATATTGTTCCAACTCATTAATGATGTGACTCATAAGGCTATTGGTTTTGAATGGGATGTAAAGAAAGAGGCAGTTATCAGTTTTCAGTCCAAGTTCAATACAGCTGATTGGTCCATATGACTCAGCAAATCTCAAGTTATTAGAGGTCTCTGTGACAAGGTCTCTGGCAAACCCCAATGGAAGAGTCAGAACAGACCCCTGGAGCAAAGCCATGCCATCTGCAGCAAAAACATATTCATTGTTTGAGGTACAGTTCCTGGCATGCTCCTCAGCCTCATGGAAGATATTAAGTGATTATGCAATTGAAGCTGCCCATGATGAGTTGGATATTGTCAGACCTATTAACTAATAAATTTGGGAGAACACAGTAGAATTCCATTGTATGATGGAAATAGTACTCAGGAACAGGCCTGAGCATGTCCCAAGGGCACAGCTGAGTGAACAGTTGCCCAGGCTTCCATCCCATGTCCCCCTGTTGGTACTAAACTGATGCTGCTTCTTTTGCACATGCCTATCTATAGCTTCAGGGGTTTATAATGAACTGATAGAGGAAGAAAGAATCCAGGCCTAGAGCACAAAAGGGGTTGATTCAGTGTGTTCACTGTGAAGTGTTGCTGCACTATAGCCACAATCTGGATGGCCCTGGAAGACAGTGACAAGTGGAAATTCCTCCACTGGGCAGAATTTTGAAACATATACCTGACCATCAACTTGGAGGATGGAGAGAAGTGACCTAAAGTAAAAGATGTACATAAATTCCTGGGAAGTAGTTCAGGACTTGGCAGATTGGGCCTGGAAGGAGCAAGCTGGAAAAAGAGACAAAGAAATGGAGTGAAGAGGTCCAGATGGCCCCATGGGAGTGATCACCAAGCATGCAGATCTCTTAGGTTTTGCATCAGTGCCCACCAGACAGCATCTATCAAACAGGAGACACTAAACAAGCAGAATAAATAAGTGACTTAACCCAGTAGAGATCAGCAAGATTTTGTCTTTGGGTGACCAGTACAACTGACTCCCAACTACAGTAGCCATGGTGGCAGGATGGAGGCTATGCATGAACCCAACCTTTCACCAAGGCTGATCCAACTGTGAGTGAGTGCAGACTGTACAAAACGTCAGCAGTAGAGGTCAATGCTGATCTTTTAATATGGTCCCATTCTTTGAGAACATCAAAAGTCAAGTTGTTTACATTGGACCCTTTCTACATGGAGAGGGAAGAAATTCGTTCTTTCTTGTATTGGTACCTGCCCTAGGTATGGGTTTGCCTTCACTGTCTGCAGTGACTTGTTTGGTTCCTCGGTCTGATGACCAACAATGATCGTGGGCTTATTGTTTGATTTATCATCACAGAATCCTATATTACCTTGGATCAAGCAACTCATGTTTCAGAAAAAAAGATGTGACAATGAGCACCTTACCAGCATGAGATCCACAGACCTTAATATATACTATGCCTGGTAGAATTGTTGCACCGCCTTCTTAGTTGTTACATAAGGCATCAACTGGGCAAATTCACCCTTTAGGGTTGCACTACTATCTTTCATTGTGTGATATACACAGAGGGTGCCAAAAAAATTTATACATATTTTAAGAAAAGAAAAAACTGTGTTAAAATTGTAACACTCAGTATACATTGATAATGTTTGTTATCTTGCATATGGTATCTTGTGTCTCTGGTAATTGCAGAAGTCAAACATGACTTGAGTATTATAATTTTAATACAGTATTTTCTTTCTTAAAATGTGTATACATTTTTTTTGGCACCTTCTGTATTTTGAAGTAATGTCCATTATATGGTTTTGTGTACTCTATGATTAGAGAACATGGATCGAAAAGCAAGATGTGGAAGAAG
Organism: Otolemur garnettii; assembly: GCF_000181295.1. Classification (NCBI taxonomy): domain Eukaryota; kingdom Metazoa; phylum Chordata; class Mammalia; order Primates; family Galagidae; genus Otolemur; species Otolemur garnettii. The sequence continues at coordinate 19,541,061 of NW_003852401.1, read as the reverse complement.
GAATTACGCCCTTACCATGATCCCCAGTGACCTATGTAGGAAATTTTTGCTTCCCACTCTCAAACTTTAGTCTCTACTGAACTGGAGACTGTCTTGGTGGAGGACATTTCTACAGGGGGACACATTAATGGTTCCATTACTCCAAAATGAAGGGAGAATGGGGTATTTGGTCCCCATTCTTGGCTAGGGAAAGCACCTCCAGAAAAAGAGGAAAATTAAAAAGTAAGCTGAGTGAGTTGGAACAAAGAAAAGTCAGCTAGTTTACATTTAAGCTAGCCATTGCTAGCAAGCCTCCTTCCTTTTCTGAAGTTCTAGCCTGTTGGGGATATAGCTTACAAACACCCCTGCTGGGTCTGTGAGAACTCTGAGGAAAAATGGCCATAGAAGAGACTATGGCAAAGACCTAGAAAGATACATTAACTAGGTCATTTCATGCCCTGTAAACAGGCAAAGTAGACACTCATTGTGGAGATTTGCATTTCCCTGGGGCAGAGATCAAAGGAGTAGCTCAAGCCCTGAGATATGGGCAGAAGAGCTTATGTCCCTTATCGCAGAGGAAGATCCTCTGTGGTGGTTATGGGAGGAAAATTCCTCTCCCACCAATTCATCAGAGGAGATTAACCCCAGTGGTGTTTTACTCCACAGGGAAGTAGTGGAGTTTAACACCTCCCTAGAAATCTGTGTGTGTGATCTCAAGTGGGAGGCTGTCCCAACACAAGGCTTAGATTTCAGATTTCTCAAAGCTACCCTTAAGGTTAATAATAATAACAAAAGGAGCTCATATGCTCCATCAGAAAAACTGCTGGCATTTTTGTTCTCTTCATCTTACCCTCTGGGCAAATAGACTCTAATAGAAGAAGAGTGGAACAAACACTTGGTGCCATTGCTGGAATCCCACAAATGGGCAATGGACCCCTGAACTCCCACTTTTAATTCTCCTCTATGTCTCATGTCTCTTTCTTTGCTGTTGTTTCTAACTCTATATTTCTTCAGTTGGTTTCTGCCAGTTTCCACAGGTCTTAGTGGACCCTGCCCCTGGGGAGGGATCCTGACACCTAAAGCTATGATTTTAGCCTGGTTATTGTGGCCTTCTCATGCATGTAGACAAGCAGGCCCCAAAGTGAGTTACTATACCACACTGTCAAGGACAGATGCTCTGGGTTACCATGCAGAGATAAAAACTGCTATGTAATGGGGTGGGGAGGACAAGGCCTACAGCCAAGGGGTGTCATGGGCTGCCTCCATGTGTATTCAGTCCCCTTATTTATTGTGAATGGGCAAATGAGAACAAAAACCACAGCCTGTCAAGGGCCTGTTAACTAGAAGCTTAGACTCCTAGGGGATGAAAGCCATCTAGGTCAGCAAAAGTACTTGGCTAAGGGACAGGAAGGTGCCTTATGGGTGATAGAAGGCAGTTTAAAATACAATTTGTGGAAGTAGAGGTTTAGTTTATCCTACTAGCCTTCCTGTTGTGAGTTTTGTTTTGTGTTGTAGGACTTGTGACCATCTTGGAAAAGGAGTAACAGTTTGGGAGTTTATTTGAAATGTGGGTGTTGCAAGAAATGGAAGGTAGCAGGTGTTATTAGTGTCTCTTATGGTGTCTCCCTCAAAGCATACCTTCCATGGACTCCATCACTTGCATCCACTGAAGGCTTTCTCTGGTGACCGTAGGCCACTGTGCTGGCCTTAACCTAAAAGCTCTAGAGAAATACAAGTTTCTCAGAGTGGCTTTCAACCAAGAGCTGGTGAGAGGTGATGTGTCTATACCCAACTCCCTCACCTCTCCTATGGAGTAACTGAGGCATCTACCCTGTACTGGCTGGAGTTCTCTGCAATTTTAAACTTCTTGACTTGCTTCTTAACACATCCTTTATTGGCTGCTTCTCTTTCCTGCCTCTCTTTTTCTTTCCCTATCAGTGTTTTCTGGAACTATCTCCCAAATAAATATCTTGCACTTGAATCTTTTTTTCTCTTTCTTTCTTTTCTTTTCTTTTTTCTTTTTTTTTTTTGATAGTCTCACTCTGTTGCCCAGGCTAGAGTGCTGTGTGGTATCTTCATCATCATAACTCACAGTAACCTCAAACTCTTGGGCTCAGGTGATCCTCTTTCTTTAGCTCCCCAGCAGATAGGACTAAAGGTGCCTACCACCACGCCCAGATAATTTTTTCTATTTTTTTTTTTAGTACAGACAGGGTCTTGCTCTTGCTCATTCTGGTTTTGAACTCCCGAGCTCAAGCAGTCCTTCCACCTTGTCCTCACAGAGTGCTAGAACTACAGGCATGACCCACTGTGCCCAGCCCTTGCACTAGTATCTTTGACTCATGGTCTGCATCTGAGTGAAGTCAAACTAAGACAATTTGCAACATGTATCACAAAATCAAATGTGAAACAGCTTTCTCCCATTTCTGTGACATGTACGGTATAAGTTGTGAATATAAAGATAGACAGATGTTAATTGTGTTTAGAAATTTGACAAGGACCTAAATAACAGAGGGATTTCTATGTGCCTAGATTAAGGGTCATCATACTTTTTTTCTGTAAAGGGCTATATGGGCCTAAAATGATACATTCAGTGTTGCATATTGTTCTTTCATGTTTTATTTATGTATATATTTATATATATTTATTTATTATGTAATTCTTTAAAAGCATAAAAACCATCCTGAGCTCACAGGCTATATATAACACAGCCCATGGGTCATATTTGGCCCACAGCCTAAGGTTTGCTAAACAGAAACTAGAGAGAGATGCTGGTTTCACAATATAACTTTGCCTCAAATGTGAGAATTTGTGTCTCCAACAAGTTTTCATTCTTCAATATTGATTTATATTTACACAGATAGCCAAGGGTTTGGCTCTGGGACAAGAAGTGCTTAAACCTTATAATGATCTAAGTTTAAACAGGACAGAAATGTATGGACTGAATTCTCCTCCAAAACCACTTGAAGGGAAAAATGCTTGGCACAGCTTTTTCTTAGGGGGAGGGTTATTAATTTAACAAAAACATTTGTAAAATAGTTCTGGAGACTCAACAAACTGAGGAGTTGATTGAGTTTGCCCTGAGGAGTCATTCTGCACCTCAAGCTTACACCCCAAAGTTGTTGACATTTCAAAGCAGAATTTAAGCTTTTATAACCTTTGCAATGTGTTTACAGCACTAAATATATTGAGGGAAGAACGTCCAAATGGGGTGATTTATTTGAGAAATCCCCAGATTGGGGGAAGGTGTCTTTTGAAATGGGTGCCTCAGGGAAAGAGCACATCGTGATATATTTAGTAAATGATGTTGAGAAAAACTTCAGAGGACTATATAAATTGGGGTTCGGGGAGGGAATAGAAAGGGAGAAAAATATTTTTCCTGAATGAGATTTATGAACTAAAAAATAGATAGTTTGGGAAAGAAATTTTTTTCCTTTTGTTCCCTTAACCCTGATAGACTTCAAGCCTTTGGAAAACTGGGGAAGAAAATTACATTCACCTCTTAAACTTTTGGACCATTTCTTACCGTTTCCCCATAGTACATTGTGTGGCCATGTATCTTCCTATTTCCATTTCTTGCTCATAAACAAAATTCATATGAATTTCAGAACTCTGTTACTTGAAGCAAGCCCAGTTTGAAATCACATCCATTCCTCTTACAAAGTGCTTATCAGTCCTCATGGGAACTGGTAACAGTTGTCTAGAACCTAAGTGAAGGAATTGTGTTTCCACTTAGAAGTGCTAGTTGCTGTGGCAGAGAAATGTGACTCAATACCTCTTTAGGAACAGGGCAGTCTGAAGCATCAGGCCTCCTGGATTTTGAAATGTTTAGCTGAGCCAATGTATCCATAGTAATAGGAGACCAGAAGAATATAATGGCTGAAATTCTCAGAAAATGCAGAAATCATCAATGAGTCTAACGTGCCCTCTTTCAGCTCTTGTCTCACAGCTATTAATGTGTAGCCAGGTGGTTGTGCTTGAGCTCTGGTTCCTAACTGATTTTCTGGTGGAGGCAATCTAATCAGAGAACAAGACAAGAAAGAATAAAAGAGGAAGCAGAGAGTAGTGCAAAGAATATGAATTTCCTGTTACTAGATAATCAACCTGGTTGGCTACATGTGGCTTTGGGAAGAGGATTTCATGATCTCTAAACCCTTTTTTCTACCTAATTTAAGAGCCTAGCCAATCAAGGGTTTTGGGCTTTGTGGAGATTATGATAATTCCTACAGATCACTAAAGAGAACTATTTGCTGTTAACTTATCTCATATCCTTGAGCATCATATTTGTCAAAAACTATTTATAGATGGTCTTCTATGCTCAGTGTAGGAAAAAGTGTATTAAAAGGAAACAAAGAACTGTATTGCTGTGGTGAGTTTATGATCTTCCTGGGGAGAAATACTTTCATATTTCAGAGCCTTTACAAACACTATCTTTTTGCCATATGTTTCTAGCTATCTACCTGGCAAATGCTTACTCATTCTTCTAGATCAGTGGTTCTCAACCTTCCTAATTAATGCTTGATGTATTTTCATTGTTACAAAGGGGTCGCAACCCCCAGGTTGAGAATTGCTGTTCCAGATGGAACTCAGGGGTCACGTCCTCTTTGAAGCTTTTCATAATCACCTCAGCAGCAAGGATCCTCTCCTTTGTACTCTAACCATCCTGCAGACTCTGGCTGCATGGTACAGTCAGTTATCATCTATTTTCCTGTCATTTTTCTCTGGACTAGAGGCACTTTGCCGGCAGGAATGTTGTTGTAGGTTCCCTCCATCCAGCATGGAGGCTGAAACAATAGAAGTTCAATGAATGGTCAATAGTCTAGAAGCCAAGTATTACCTGCTCACACGTTTGATGTTGCCCAGTTATTGAAACTATTTTAAATTGTCAAATCCACACAAAAATCTGAATTTGGGGTACTCCTGAAAAAAAAAAAAAGGAAAATACAGCAGCATTAATCTTGTTCTCCTATATGGAGGAGTTGGCTGGAGCTGAGAAGTGGCTATTTCACACGAAAAGGAACAAGTTTTCCAGCTTGTCATAGTTTCCAGAACTCCCTCACATCAACTCGTCTTGGATTGATTTTCTTACTTTCATTGTCTGCTGATCCATGGCGATATTGGAGTTTGTACTCCTGTTTCACAGAACTTCCCATAAGGAAACTTGTCACTTCCTCCTCAATGTCACCTAATCACTTCTCCCCCATCCAGTAAATCTTCTTTACGTCCTTTGAACTCTTCCTTCTTCAGTGGTCTTTAAAGAGGACAGATGTACATGTCAGAATCACTTGGGATGCTCTCCCAAAATAACATCTAAGAGTGTTAAGGAAGAAGGAAACTTATTGAAAGAATATTCTGCACATAACTCTCTTACTTTAAGAAGTACCAATTTTTTTTATCTATTGTTTTCCTTATATTATGGTTATTGGACCCATGGCTTCTCTCTTCTACTAGGTTGCAAGCCTCTTGAGGGCAAGATCTTGGTTTATTTTATTTTTGTCGTAGAAAGTGCATTGAACATGGCAGGCAGTTAATAAATATTTTTGAATAAAAATTCTGGGTACAATATATGAATTCTGACAAAGAAGATCCTGGACTGGCAGAGGTGATTATACTTGGCTTCCTGGAGTATGGTGGGCTTGGCTGTTACCAAAACATTTTCCTGTGGTCACTTCTAAAGGACTATTCATATTGGATACAAATCTATTTTAACAGTCTGCCTGAAAGGCCCAATTTCCAAAGAGAGTAGGTAAGACACTGAAATAATCTTATTTTCTCAGAGAAAAATGCTCTATTAAAGAATCTATATCTTCACAATAATAAAATATTTGATACCTGCCCCTGCATATTTATCAAAATATCTGTTTTTCCTGAAAAAGCAAATAAATCAAGTGCTAGATGTCACCAAGGGGAAAGGACCTACCAGAATATTTTATGTATAGTTGTCCCTTGGGTCTAGGACCTCCCGTGTCTACCCAAATCCAGGCATAGCCAGGTCCTGAAAAACCCGTGTAAATGAAGTCAGCCCTCCATATATGTGAATTTCACATCACGTGAGTACTGTATTTTCTATCCCTGTTTGATTGAAAAAAAATCTGTGAGCAAGTGGACCTATGCAGTTCCAACCCATGTTGTTCACGGGTTGATTGTATATTCTTGTCTCAATCATTCATAACGAAGACCATAAGCAGACACAGATAACCGAAACTTGCTTGATTAATTTACTTCAAATCACATGAATGTTGCAGGTTTTTTTTTTTTAAATGAAGTGTGCTTGTTTCTATTAAATTCCAATTATGACTACTGTAAAAGAAAATGAAGTCTCTCTAATTACCACAAGAGGGAGATATATAAATGACAGGTTAGGCACTTGACTCGCTTCTGTTTGGTACTTAAGCTTGATGAGTTCTATATTCTAGACTCCTCTGAGAAAAGAGAGCAAGAGAGGTTTTATACTTTATATTATTCCCTTATTATGAGATACCAACCATCTTTTCTGCTCTTTAATTACTTCATCCTGCTCTAATGGATTCAGCATTCATAATCTGTTTGTAAATTTATTAGCATATATTGGCTTACCTCATGTTATGAATAAGTCTGCTATGAGAGAATTCTAGCTCTGCTCAAAAGATTGACTGTGTCAATACATATTGGTTGTGTATTTTATACCCTGAGCTTGGGAGAAGGGCTATAAAAGGAACAAGACAATCTTTTCATCGTGGGTCTCTCAGTTTAGCGGGAGTATGCCAACACTGATACCCAACATGGACCGGTATAGTGACAGTGGTATACAATAAATGATTAAAGGATACAGAGAGTAGGAAATGGTTACTTCTGATTGGGAATTTCAGAGGAAGTGATGCTTGAAATGGGCACAAAGTATGAATGGTAGTTTCACAGACTGAAAATGAAGAAAAAAGAATTCCAAGAATATTGTAGGCAAAGGTAGAAGATCTCCAAAGTGCTTAGCCTGCTTGCAGAAATACCAGTCATTAGCATGGCTGGATTGAGGGTACACAGAAGGAACAAGGGGAGAATGATAAGGAAGACAGGAAAGATAGTCTCAATACCCACAAAGAGTGAGAGATCAGACACCGGATTATGCCACAAGTATGATGTGAAGATTTTGTTCTGTTCTCAGTGTCTAATCTCTAGTCTTTGTGAATATTGAAACTATTTGGGATACATATAGGAAGTTGCTTTCTCCAGTTCTAACCTTCATGTTGTGAGCATTGTACTCTGGTTCAGAGCCTGAAAATCTAAAAATTTAACTTCCCCAACACTCTGTAGATTAGCTCCACCCATCAGAAGGTCTGTGAAACTTGGAAAGCGAACGTGCATTCCAGTTTCTTAATTTTAGCCGTGTCTCCTGGCAAGGATGGTGGTAGGGACTTTGCATTTTCCCAGAGTCTAATCTCCAGCTTTTCTGAATATTGAGGTGCTATTGCAGTGGCAGTGATTTCCTGATCCCACGATCACAGCTACAGGAATATATCTGCACATCAATAGCTTGAGTGGATGGAAGCCTCTCAGTTCTCTGTGCATCTAGGCAGCAGTGCCTTTGGTGGGAAACCATTCTGGAGATCTGGGCTACAGCCCCCTCCTGCAGCCCGTGTACTTAAATCTATAAGCACATAATGTCCTGGAGAGGAGCTCTTTCTGCTTCAAATAGGTAGTGTAGTTTCTGTTTTCTGCAACTCTGTGCAATTTTATCCTGAAGACAAGAGAAAAAAACTATTGAAGGACTTCAAGTAGAAGAATGACATAATCTGACTTCTATTTTGGAAAGAACAGTCTATTAACAGAAGGGAGTGTGGATTTAATGGGATCAAAACTGGACACAGGATTATTAGGTGGTGGTTGCATATATAAGGGTGATCAAAAGGATGGGATAAGATGTTGACACAGTGGTTTAACTCCAGGAAGGGCCAGATTCATGGACTTGTCACATATGTGCTTAGAAGGGTCCCTTGCTTGGGGTTTCCTGTTCTACTCACTGTCTGGAAATTATGAATAATTTTAACCTTTGTGGTTTTTAAGTGAAGTCTAATGAGACACACTGGAGCATAATTGGGGGAGAGGGAGCAGAGGTCAAAGTCTCAACTCATGCTGGATGTACTTACATCCCTGGTGGTGGTGGTGGGGGAGTTTTAGGCTGCCTCGTTTTCATGCCTCCTGGCACTCCAGACATGCCTGTCCTTTTCTTCCCCACCTCTGCCTACCTATGCTGCCATCCTCCATCTTCATGCAGGTAAGAGTGTGTAGTGCCAGGACAATTTAGTGAGCAACTTAGTGGGGTAAGCTTCCCGGACACCCCCTGTTCTGATACTGATTATGTCCTGGAATGGACAGTGCCATCTATTGGGGTTGCCCATCCTTCATGAGTTGGAGAAAGGGGCTTGTGGGAAAGCAAGCCAGGTTTCTTTGTCTGTAGCTAAGAAGGTCAGCTAAGGACTGGCAGGAAGGCAATCTAGCAGCTGGTGAGTTGTACACTCAGTCACAGGGCAGGGCCCCTGCAGACTTCCAAGAATCTGTACACATTCAGCGAGTATCACTGTACCAAAAGGAGTGTACCTTTAATAGCAAATAAAAAACAACATGTTGGGTTGACAGACCACTGAACAGAGTTTTATATGTAAACTTTTAGTGGCATTTTCCCCTGCCTTTCTTACAAGGCATGCACATTTTCCTTTTGCCCTGGGTGCTACACATAAGAATAATCCCTTGTTTCTGAAGGAACTACACTGTACTAGAGAATGGTTCTCTCCTTTCCAGATTTGAGTTGCATTATAATAGGGCCTCTTCTGCTCCCAGAGAGAGTGGGAGAAGGGAAACTCCAAATGCCTGCTATTTAATCTGTAGGCTGTATATGTGTGGGTTGTGGGGAAGCCAATAGAGACAGAAAGATAGAAGGTGGGAGACAGAAGAAGAGAGAGAAAGAGATAAAGTAGGAGAGAAGATCCAGAGGACAGAGAAGAAGGATTGTCACCAGAGTCATCAAAGAAAAGAAAGAGCTCTAATGGAGAGTGTTGGGGAAAGATTTGGATCTGGAAGACACAGAAATATTTCTTCAGAGAAGGAAGGGAGGGGATGATGGACAGAAATAAAGGTGTAGAATTGGCTACAGGTTCGTATTTTCTATTCTCCATTCTGGTTGCCTGAAAGTGAATTAGGTTAAAAGTCAGTAGATAGAAGAAAAGTATAAAATTTAGCTGTGGAAATGGGTAGAAGGAAGAAACTAGAGATGGATAAGAAAACTTGGAAGGGATGATTTGCTATTTGGAATAATTTCATGATTTCCAAATAGGTCATTCTAGGCTTGCTACAAAGAACGAACACCTTTCATTGTTTAGAAATGATTTTGTTTCAACAGATGCCATGTGCTACCACTTTCTCTGGCACTTTCACATCTATTGCTGAGAACAGGAATATTTTTTATTTTAAGCATTTCGTTTTAAATTTCTCTTGGCTTTGGTGGCTTCCTAGTTTTCTCTTTTGGACCTCCACTTTTCACTCTTTATCTTTGCTTTATCTGTGCTTTCCTGGCTTACATTTCTCGGGAGTACAGGTCACAGCATCTACTGACAGCTTCCTTTGGCTCATGGGGCCTGCTTGTTAAGAACAAGCTTCAAGGGCAAGTTTTAGTTGGTCAAAGTAGATAGAGCCTTACCCTAGCCCAGTCCTGCTGGGAACCACATCCTTGAACTTACTTATTTGTCCACATGGTGTTGCTGGCCCTTCTTGCCGAGGCACTATTCCTGAGTGGCTCTCGTGGATTGTTTCTGTGACAAAACAGCCCTTAGCATGTTCCACGAGGTTCTCTAAGCATTGCTGTAGAAGAGGGCAAGCCCCTGTCTTTTGTAGCCATTTAGTGCTTCCCTTGGGCCCATAGTCTAATTGTTTTTAACCTTAAAGAAGAGAGAATCTAAGTGAGAATTTTGTTTCAGCTCCCAGCTGTCACCATGGGGCCATTTTCACACTGTTAAGAGATCTATCACTATTGTCTTTAAGAGCCAATATTATTATGTGGTGGTAGAAACTATTTGGTTATTTTTCCTAGGATTGGAGGTGTGTGTGAAGATAAACAGTATGTCGTTATACTCTGTGCCTCTATGTCAGTACTATCCTATCCTCACAGAGGGTAGTATCATGTTGCCATTGGCATTCTTTGTGTGTAAGCATGTAACCCCCATTGCTAACTCAGGTGGGGGTGGGGAAGGATATTTGTAGCAAGGAGACTGGGTAGATTTTGGAATCTAAGGATCTAACTCCTCAAATGGCTAATCAAGGGGAAAGAGACTGGGTAGATTCCATATTCTGAAAGCAGAACTAAACATGTGGATCTTGGCAAAGATCAAAGTCACCAGGAAAGTTCTTTGGAGCCTGATATGAGAACTTAAGGAGCTGCCACTAGAGAGACTCAGCTCTTACCACTTTTCATTGCTTATACCTGTTTCGGAGTCCCAGGACAATGTGTGATTGGCTTTACATCACACACATAGTCACCCCTTGGTGGAGCAGATGGGGTGGTTTTAGTGACAGTTCCACCATAATTACGCCATGTAGGAGAGAGGACATTCTCAACTGAAAATGAACACTAGTAATGTGCCAGACAATTTTACATATGTTATCTTGTTTAACTCTCACTACCAGCCCACGATCTATGGGATATATATTATCATCATTCTTTGCAAATAAAAAAGCTAAAGCTCTGACCTGCCCATGATGACAAAAATTAAAAGGACTAGAACCAGGATGCAAACCTAAGGTGAATGACTTTGCTTCTTGGGAATTCACCATCTCATGTGCTAATTATTAGTTAATTGAGATGATGATGATGATGATAAAGATGATTTTAGGCCCTTTTAAAACATTCTCTTCTCCCTTCAGCTTGCTTGACTAATTTGTAGGAGGGACTCACAAGGGTTTACCCTGCACAGATGGCCCTTCTCCCTCTCAACCAAATGCAATTTCATGTGTCCTTTACCAAAGGAGAGGCTCAGTCTGAGTCCCCTTATTTTTTGACATAGTTCTAGAAGAGCTGAATTTTAACTTCAGAAGTAGACTTTACAGAATCGCCTGTATCGAAAACTGATAGGGTTGGCAACTGCTGGCTTGGAAGAAAAATAGATCCAAGCAGACACCAGAACTGGAGCCAAAGACCCAGTAAGAGGGTTTGAAACATCAAGCCTACAGGAAAATGTCAAATGTATCTTGGTAGTCCCAGAGGGCTTCATTACATTAAATCACAGACCAATCACTACTTTTTTTTTTAAAAGTTACATATTTCCAATGTTGTCCATTTAAAATATGTGGAAGGACCACATTTATTCCCACTCACGTGGAGGCACCGCACCTCCCGGTGCGCTGCTCTGAGAGCAGCCTTACAACCTTCCTGTAAAGACAACCTTCCATGAACTGTGCCCATTTGTTCTTTGCCATAGGAGAAGGGCATCCAGATTTAAGGGATAATATACTGTGATTTCTGTAAACACACAATGCATTTTAAAAACACACATCTTTCTTTTTTAGAGTTAGAAGTACTCTGCACAGATAACGTGAATTTACCTGGATGTCATTAGAACTGGAAATGAAGTTTCAAACCTAACTTCCTACTATTTGAACTTCTTGGAATTCCCATATATCCTTTTTAGTAGCTCCCCTATCTTTTGTGAGGTCCCTAAGCACATGCATTGGCACCCTTTACGGCATTCCTTCCAGACTCTAAAGTTACTTGTGGGGCTAGAGAGCATTTGACCATCTTTTTTCTTCCCAATTTCTTGCTTCCTTTTCTCCCACATAATTCTTTCTTTCTTTTCTTTTTCTTTTTCTTTTCTTTTTTTTTTTTTTGAGACAGAGTCTCAAGCTGTTGCCCTGGGTAGAGTGCTGTGGCATCACAGCTCACAGCAACCTCCAACTCTCAGGCTTAAACAATTCTCTTGCTTCAGTCTCCCAAGTAGCTGGGACTACAGGTGCCCACCACAATGCCTGGCTTTTTTTTTTCGGTTGTAAATATCAGCATTGTTGTTTGGTGGGCCCGGGCTGGATTCAAACCAGCCAGCTCTGGTGTATGTGGCTGGTGCCTTAGCTGCTTGAGCTACAGGCACCAAGCCCCAAATAATTCTTTCTCTGACTGTTGCCATTGCAAGTGCTTTTAAATACTGTCAGATGGCTTTGGGGAACAGGATGAGGGTGCTGTTATCACACAGATGCATTCTGTGAATACTGAGTCTCATATTGTAAAGGGATCAAGTGATTATATCAAGAAAGGGATAATGAGGTGGGATGGATGAAAGGAGAGTTAAGTAGAAGGAAAGAGTGGTAGTGGCAAACAGGAAAGGGAAAGTAAAGAAAACGGGGTAGAACTCCTGGAAGGAACCATGGCAGAGGCAGAAATAAAGGAACAGGAAAAGTCTTCTTAGATGAAAACATGTCACAGGGTACAAGTTTAGTTAGTGAAGGGAACCATTATGCCAGCAGCAGTAATACCAGGGAGCCATAGTGAACACATAGTAGACCCAAATCTTGATGACTTTCTTAGCTGGATTGGGTTAAACTGCCATAACAAATAGACCCAAATATTAATCGGAACAAAGTAGGAGCTTATTTCTTGCTTTTGTAACAGTTTAAAGTGGATGCTTGGGTAGACAAAGAGTTCTCTTCAAGTTGGTGATCAAGAGACCTGGAGTGCTTCCATCTGGTGACTCTGACATTCTCTAGAACTTAGTCAATGTTTGCAACCACATGATGAAAGGGAAGGAGAGAAGGGAGAGTCAGTGCCCACTCACTCAGAGACCCACCCCCAAAGTGACACAGATGACTTCCATTGCTATTCCAGTGGAGACAACTCAGTCATTCAGCCTAAATTGGTAAGGGAGGCAGGGAAATGTAGTTTAGTGATGAGCTCAGAAGTCCAGCTACTGTGGAAGACAGGAAGAAGGGGTTTGCTGGACAGCTGGTAGTTTCTGCCATGGTGGCTCAGGGGGTGAGAGCACAGCCACACTGTTCAACAGATCTGTTTTACAACCCTTAGCTAGCAAGATTGCTCAGTTACATAGGCTTCTAAGCTAATAATAGCACCCATCAGATTCTTCTGAGCATTGAATGAGATAATTTGTATAAAGCATTTAGTGCGGTGCCTGACAAACCATAAACACTCAGTAACTATTTGCTATTATTCTTCATCGTTATATAGACCATATAAGGTAAAGCAACAAATATCTACTTTAGTCTTAAACTCATGATAAGCAATTTATGTGTTTATCATATAGTTTTCAAAACATTACCTTGAGATAAGCACTATCTGCCTTTTACAGATGAGTGTCTTATAGCAGAGAGGTAACACAACCAGGATATAGGAAGGTGGGATTTGAGCCTAGATTTATTTAATTCTGATCTCCCTGTTTTGTCCACTATGAGTACCATAAGGAGGAAACAATGGGAATTGAGTGAGACAGGGGCCCAGAAGAAACAGGTAAATCCAGAGCAAAAGCATGAAAATGATTGAAGAGAGAATATAGAGTTTAGGTACAAGGAAATCCAACCTTAGCCGTCAACCACACCCTCTCCTAATTCTAATCCACAGTGTAGAAAGGGCCTTTCAAATGCCAAGGAATGGAGGGGCTGCTTCTTCATAAGAGGGGTTAGACTTGTGCAGAACTAGCATAGAACTGTATTTGTGTTTGAATTCTGCCTCTAATGTGTTCAGTCTGCTCTTAGAAAATCTGGTACTGAAACAAGTTTAATGGTTTGCTTGAAATCATTATGCACTTTCACTGCATTTCCAGAGAAGACCCACCTGTACAGTCATTGAAGGGAGAAATTCCCCAAGGTACCCCTGGAGGTAAATGGATGTGTTCCATTTCCCAATTCATCTTTGGGGATAATAACTAGGGTCATTTTTCTGGGACCCTCATTTCTACAAGGCCATGTAAAGACCCCTGTAAATATGCAAGGTGACTAAAATGAAGCAAAGCATATATTGCAGTACTTCTTGGAGACTTTGCTATGCTAATTTGCGTTATAAAACTTGGGGTATGGGAACATAGCATGCAACATTTTCTAAATCTATTTGATCTTAAGAACATTTTACCAAAAGGACTACTGCTCCAGGCAACTTGGGGAAGTGCTGCTGTAATGCATTTCACTGGATCGTGATCTAGTGTCCCAAGTTTTGAGATCTGTTCAATGGATTTCTATGTTTTTAGAAAAATGCATTTTTTTCCATTTTGGTGGTGGGGGGTTTGAAACACCCTCTCTGCAACTTTAACAGGGAAAATCCCTTTAAACCATTTAACAGGCTGCTGTACAATGACACTATTAATTGCCTGTGCAGTAGTCATTTCCCCCACCCTTCCCTTGTTAGGTTGGTAGTTTGTCCTTTTCTAGGAGATGAATTGTGATGGGTTTAATTAAATAATAGTAATCATCTTTCCATGTCAGTGTTAGTCTAGAATTTGGCAAAGAGATATCATCTCAGATTTCTGCAAAATATGTTTTTTCATTAAAAAGAGAGACTTGTTTGGAGCAAACCTCATTTTTACCTGCTCCTCCTTCCTCCTCTGAACATTGTTACACAAGGGTAGGTTTGTGATGGTACTTAGAACAGTAAGTCCCTCTTTATCCCTCTCCCTCTTAAAATAACATATTAGCATGCAAGTGAGAATAATATAGCATGAATCCCTTGGAACCTGCACTGATTTACAAAATGAGAAAATTATTTACAAATTGTACGACTTTAAATTTTGCTTATAAGTAATAAATTATGTGGGACACACCTCACAACAGACTGTTAAACATCAGTGTGCTGTAACATCGTGTTTGAAACCTTTGATAAGGATGATCACCCCATAGGTTTTGCTTTTCAGATTGTCCTTATAGATACAGACCCCAAATAGTCTAGTCCAGAGGTTGGTGAACTTTTCTGTAAAGAACCTGATAGTAAATATTTTTGGCTTTGCTGGCCATATGGATCTCTGCTGGAACCACTGGACTCTGTAGCATGCAAGCAGCCATAGTCTATAGCTAATGAGTATGGCTGAGTTCCAGTAAAATTTTATTTATGAAAAGTGCCAGTAGGCTGAATTTGGCCCATGGATTTGTTCTAACTCCTTGTCTAATCTTACCTTTTTTTTTTTTTTTTTTTTTGCTACTTCATATTCCCTAGCTGGCATTTGAAAATATGATTCCTAGTTTTCTGGCAAGGAATTTAAAGCTCAGAAAAGTTAAGTGACTCTTCCGTAGCGTAGTCACAGGCAAGGTGGGATTTAGCCTGAGTACCAGCTGGCTCCAAAACCTGTGGTCTTTAGCACACTGCCACTATATGACATTTGGAACGTTGCCTGCCTTTACTTTAGATCTGAGTAGGACCATATTGGAACCAGAAGTCCACTTTGATGGCACAGTAGAGGCAATTCAAGGGTTCCTTGAAAAGACTAACATTGCGATCAGACAATTAAAAACTGGAAAATCTGGACTTCTCCTATCTAGCAATGAATCCCTCAATTTATTTCTAGGAATAAGAAGGATGTCTTTTCTCTCACCTTGGACAAGCCTGGCTGTATCATTTTAGGTTTGTCAGATGCTGACGTGGGCTTTGCCTTTGAGTCCCAGCCCAAGGAAACCAGCTGTCCTTGCATGCTAACAAGACAACATTTTTCTTGGATCATTTGTTCTTCAACCTGGGCCACCTCTGAGCCCATTTCTATCAAAGACACTCCTTCCCCATAGGCCAACTCTTCTACAAACTCTGAAAGGGCCTCCAAAGCCAACACTTGTTTACCAATTTATTCTTAAAAGTGTCAGAATTGTAATCAGACGAGGTCAAGCAACAATTCTCACAGCTGTTATAAAACATTGCTAATTGCTCTTCAGGCTTAATAGAAAACACAGTATTGCATCTTGGAAATGGTAATTATTGTGACTCAGGTTTCTTGGCCTAAATTCCCTGGATGCATGTTCCTTTATAGCCAACAGCAGGAAAAAAAGAGAGGGAGGAAGAGAGAGAGAAGAAAAAAAGAAAAATAAAATAAAAGAAAAAACTAAACATGGCAGCTTTAGTAACAATAATAATAAAAAATGTAAAAAGTATTTTTAACATGAAGGGTCTTCCTGACTCATAAAATTCAGGTCCTTAGTCAGGAAAGCAGTGTAGATCTCACTAGTTAAAATAAAAAAATAAAACTTTAAAGATTTGGATTCTCTACCTCATGTTAAGAAATATTGATTGCAGCCCAGGAGAAGACTTTCACTTAACCACATTTTAAAAAGCTTTCATAAATATTGCAATAAAGTGAAATTCATTGCTAGTTAAACTCTAACACCAGCATGAGCTTATTTATCATCCAGATGACTGAGCTGCTGGCGAGAGGAAACAGAGGGACAGTAGGGATTTATATAGCACATCTTGAAATATCTTCCTGCAAGGTAATAAAGGCCGTGCTCCACATTTGGATCTAATGGCCAATAAACAATTTTCAGAAAACGAAAAATAAAAGTGGTAGAAGTAGACTGCATTGGGAAATTCTATTTATGCTATAGTCAATTACTGCAGTGTTCAGCTTTATTATAAACTTTTTTCCCTATTAAGCGTAGCTTGTCAGAAATCCTATACCAAGGGAATAAAATGTCAGGATGGTGTCCAAATCATTATAGCATGTTCCTCATAACAGATTCTTACTTCTAGAAATTCTAAATGATTTGTGACAGTGTTCATGGCATTTGAAAGTAAAATTAGTCAAGTGAGAGTTTTTAATGAAGAATGTTTGATAAGAAGAATTGTCTGAGTTAAGCCTGCTGACACATATACCTGATTTTTTTTCCCGCCATGTTTTCATTCACATAGGGAAAATTCCTGCCCAAATGTATGCTTATATGGGCATCTTTGAATATAGTACTGCTTTAATAAAGTTTATATTCCTGTAGTCATCAAAATAAAACAACAGTTTAAAAAGAAAGAGAAGTAAATTTATTAGCAAAGAGAAAGATGGGATTACCATTCTATCTTTAAAGGTGAAATAAAATATAGATAGGGGAGGTAGTCTGGTTAGAGGGAAAATGAAGATAGAAAAATATTTTTAAAAAGGAGTTGATGTACAAAATAGATATTTACCAGAAGCTACAAGTTTTATTCTGTGCTTCCTAGTTTGCAAAAGAAAAAGGTAAATAGTTATATAATTTTAGGCCCATAAAATAAACATAATAATAATAAATCATTCAGAATATATGTAAAATTTTTGAGAAAAAATTATGAGAAGTTTCTTCCATGAGTTCTTATAAAGAGGAAGCTGTAATGACCTATGTCCTCAAAAACATAATGACAGTAAGTATAATAAAGTACCTCATAAAGCATTTTCTCATACTATTCTCAGTCTAGCTCTGTGCCCAATTATCAGAGCATAATTTAGCCAAAGCAAGTATACAAGAAGAGAATCAAAACTGCTATTCTAACTGTAGAGCCAATGGTATCGCTTTATTCTGTGTCTTATTTCTGTCTGTCCCTGCTAACTAATACCCCATTTTTCATATTTGTTTTCTATATCCCTTTAGTTTCATCAAACAAAACCTGCCATAGGAAACATGAATAGGTAACTCACTTCCTTTAAAGAGGTATGGTCATGTTGGTACCTAATTTGTGTGCATGTGTGAGGGTGCATATCCAGGACTTTAGGAGGGCAAGGCAAACCGTTATGGTTCCTATAACCATAAAGCCCTGTAAGGAGGTTAGTTTGCCCAGTATAGTTTTGGCTTATTCCTGCCATGCTGTTGTAATTATAAAATTGTTCCGTTTCATGCTCAAAAGTATCTCAGTTTGGAAGCTGAGTACTTTGGTTACTCTACCTCTAAAGTCACTGAAATCAAAGGAAGAAGTCTAATAATATTGCCTATTATTTTTTCTCGGTTCAATTACTGGGGAACATGGTAGAAATTCCATGGCAGAGAAATAGTCAAGCCTATAGAATTAAGGCTAGCTTTGAATTAACCTAAGAACTGGAGTCAGCAGGCAGCTAAATTGTTAATATTGAATTCAGGGCAAGTCCTTTTCCACATGGAACAGAAAAGGCTCTGATTTTGACAGAGATACCAGAACTTGGATCAGCAGCTAGTTGGGAACTATGCACCATTTATGGAATCATCCATATAAGTGGACATGATGCTATTGAGAAGTGGCTAAGATAGGGGTGGTAGTACTTAGTGTCTAGGTAGCAAGATCAGAAAGGTATAAGCCTTAGGGGATATCATGGAAGAGGAGAAGAGGAAATTCTTTTCCTTGAAACTACACAATTAATTACTACTTAGGTGAGAAATGTAACTAGCACCTATGATCTCTGTGTGTGTGTGTGTGTGTTTGTATGTGAGATGGAGGACAAAATGAACAGGGAGAGTTTGGGACTGGAGCCAAAGCAGTTTGCTAATGGTTAAGTTGGACACCCAGGAACAGAACAGAACCCAGATATCTCTGACTAAAAATCAGAGTGCAGGGAAGCAAGTACTAAAAACAGGCTTGATTTTAAAATTAGTTCAGCAAATATTGAGACAACACTTAAGAAGAGATTTTGTTATTCTACTTAGGATCATGTGTTAAAATCCTATTTGTTGAAGTGTAACTTTACTGCCTAATATTTACTTGTTATGTACATATCAGAAGAGAGAAATAAAAACTATAAACAAAGCAGGTATAATTATAGGGCTTATATGGGAACTGGTGATTTGACCTTGACCTAGATAAGGTGAGGGAGGTGGATTCGTGTTCCCTACATAAGGATAATAGCCTTAAAAAACTATTCATTAGTAAAGATCTAGAAAAAAAGTGTTTCTTGGACTATTTTATTCCAGCAAATTTATCATAGCAAAGCAGTCACACGCAAGGAGTCAAATACCTCTAGCACAGGCTAGCAAAGTATCCTAATTTACACAGCTAACATGCTAGAAAAATCTGGACAAAAATTAACACAAAATTGCATTCAAGATAATTTATAAATTAGGGATCCTGGTAGAAGGAAATGAGAATGATTCTGTGAGACATTCTCAAAATACAGTGCTATAGGAGTTACAAAGACAATCAACCCTCAGTGAGGTTGACTTTCTGAGACAAGAGCTACAAGTTTATGAGTTATAGAAAGCAAGAAAGGGGAGAATAAATACCTTCAAAAGGGGAGATAATAGAACATATTAGAAAAATTTATATATTAATATGCTCAAAATGGATTGAATAAATAGAAGAAACACTATAATTAAATTAAGTTGATAGGCAAAATAACAGTTTCAAAAGGAGCTAAATGAAAATTCTAAAAATAAAAAGCATAGGTTTTTGAAATTAAGAACTTAATGGGTGAGTTAAATGACAGACTAGATACAGCTAAAAGAAGATTGACAGAATTGGAAGATCAATATGAGGAAATCACTTACACAATAGATCTCCAAGATGAAAAATGATGAGCAGTTAAGAGACATGGAGGAGTGCATGAAAAAGTATAAAATGTATCTATATGAATTTTATAATTGAATAAAGAGAATGAAAAAGAGGCAATATTATCAAACACAACAACTGAAATTTTCTATATTTGGAAAAAGAATTTAATTCTCCCATTCAAGAAGCATACTAAGTTCTGAACAGGATAATTAAAAAAAAAAGCCCCAAGACATACTGTGAGAAACTAGAGAATATCAAATAGAAAGATTTTAAATTGAATCATAGGAAAAAGGAATTTTCTTTAACATAGGAATCACAACTAAAATGGTATATTTCTCAACAGTGAAAATGGTGGGCAGATGCAATGAGATAATATCTTCCAGGATCCAAGAAAAGCTGTTTCCTTTGATAATGAGGGTAAAATAAAGACTTTCTAGAGAAATACATGAAGGAAATTACTAATTACACAGTTTCAAAGGATTTTACTAAAAGTTGTTCACTAAATAAAAGGGAAGGAGTGTAAAGGTAAAAAAACAAAACAATTGTAAAACATACATAAATCTAAACAAATATTACTGTAAAAGTAGAAATATTGTGGGAGATACTAATTTTGGAGAGAGATGGAACGAAGGTACTAAATAAGAACAACATGGAAAAAAAGGCGATTTGAATTAAAGCATGGTTGTGTCCTTGTATTACTTTTAGACATGTTTTAAAATCAAACATCTTAGTCTCTTTGGAGTTGGAAAAATTACTTTTAAGAGAGAAACACAGTTACATCAGTGCTTTTCAAACATTTGTTAAGTGTGCAACATAATCATCTGTAGGACCCCTAGAATCAAACAATGGGCTTTACCACCAGGATTTCTTATTCCCTAGGCCTGAGGTAGGTAGGGCTCAAGCATTTGCATTTATAAGGTCTTAGGTGACAATGATGCTTCTGGTCCAGGCAGCACTGAATTAGACTAAATACTTGAACTTTACCTTAGAATTTAAAACAATGTAACCTAAACATTTATACCTTCAAATTAATTTGAAATAATAATAGGGAAAAAGAATTAGACTAAACAAAGTCAGTGAATACCAGAGCTGGAAGAAACGTTAACTTCCTCCAGTTCAGCTCTCAGACATGAGACAATTTGCTCATAGTTACATGACAAGTTAATGGTAGACTCTATCTTAAAATATAAATTTCCTAATTCTCAGACCAGAACCGTCCTACCTTCCTCTGTTATGGAGTGAATGCATGGATGCTTTTGCTGCCTTCAATCACATAATAATCACACACATACATGATAACATATTTTGTATAATACATAATATTATATACATACCTTGTATGCATTGGTGCGTGTTTGTGAGTTTCTAGAAACTCTTAGAGTTTGAATTAAATGTGAACATTTTCTGTTAGTAAGACAAATAAACAACTCAGTTATTCACATGAGAGTTTCAAATTCCTTTGTGCTTTGAAACTACCTTGTAAGAACAACTTGCTTCTCAACTTTTATTTCCCTTGTCATACACCTGAACTGAGCTCACTCCTGCTCAGTGCCACTTCTTTTACAATCTCACACTCCTAAGAGGCAAAAAGCATGAACATCTTAGATAAACTAATGTTCTTATTAAAGACATTTGAGGAATTTAACTACTTCTTACTAACATGAACATTACTGTACTTCCCAGAAGGGGTTTGGTTGCCTAAGCCAGGGGCCACCAAATTTTTTCTGTAAGGGGCCAGATGGTAAATATTTTAGGCTTTGTGAGCCATGCTATCTCAATCACAACTACTCAGTTCCACTGTGTGAGAGTGGTCATAGACAATACACAAATAATGAGCATGTAAATGTCTTAACACAATAACTCAGAAAATGCCATGAAGGCTATGTTAACCAGTTTGGTGAAAACATTTCAAATTGTATATAAAACCAGCACATTGTACTCCATGATTGCATTAATGTACACAGCTATGATTTAATAATAAAAAAAATGAGCATGAATGTGTTCCAATAAAACTTTATTTATGGACACTAACATTTGAATTTCATATTTCACATGTTGAAAAATATTCTTCTTTTAGTGTTGTCCTTAAGCATTTAAAAAGGGAAAAGTCATCTTCACCTTGTGGGAAATACAAAAACAGGCAGCAAGCTGGATTCAATACAAGGTCTGTAGTTTGCTGACCACTAACCCATGCTCTTCCTTCCTCACTCCCTCTCCCTCCACCCTTCATTCTCCCAATGGGGTCAAGGTGTCAATGAGCATTTCTTTCCTGCCATTAAAAGTCTATTGCTGGGGAAAAAAATTCTATTGCTGGTAATTAACATATAAAAAAGATTTGACCTGAAATACAAACTAAAACTGCAAGGAGATGTCACATCAATTTGGCAAAGGTATAAGAAAGGTTATAATCAATTCTGGTCAGGGACATGGAGAAGAGTTCCCTAATGTTAGGGGGAATTGATACAAGGAGTTTTGGAAAGCATTTCACTTATTTGTATGCATCAAGGATCTTCAGGTGTTCATAGTTTTTTTTTTTTTTTAACTCAGACTATCTGAGAAAAGAATCCATCTTAAATAAATAACCAGGAATAGAAACAAAACATAGTTGTTCCCTAATGATTAAAGATAGGGAAAATATGCTTATTGAAGGATATATAAAAATGAAAAATTTGAGAGACCTTAAATGTCCAACCATAGGAGAATTTTAGTCCATTTTAGTTCATTCATGCAATATTGAGTGACTATCTCTGCATGTAGTATTAAGGGTTTATACTTGTTAGACTTTGACATTTTCTTCAGGCTTCCCACAAGGAGTACACATGCCTTTTAGAATCAGGATGATTATAAGCAATTAACAAATACTAAGTGATGGAAAAGATCTCCTAAGATAGCCAGAGTCAAAGGTCTTTAGCTTTTTTTCTATCTGAAGTCTTCCAAAGGTGCTGATTTTACCCCATTCCTTTGGTACTTGCATGATCTCCCACTCTTTACACCTACTTTGACACTTTGATGTCACTTCTCCCATCTCCACAACTTTACTGTACCAATTCTCCTTAGCTCTTGGTAGGAGACATCTTTTTTCCAACTGTGGTATAATTCTCCTAAGAACAAGGTGTTCTCACACTCTCAGTTTCTTGCAGCATGCCAACTGTTTCTGATGCTTAATTTGGACTGCTTTTTCATTTCCTATGTTCATTTCTTGAGGAAACCAAATTATCTGATGTATTGGTCAGAGGAAAATGTAAGTATTCACCCAGTTCTGCACTCAGTGATCTCTTCCCTTTGCAATCAAGCATTGGTCCTTTCCTGAACACGGCTCCTTATTTCACATATGCTATAGGGCAGGATGCCTGCCTACCTAGGAAATGTTCTGAGAGTTAAGTGGAAGGCTTGTAGTTCCTCTTTATTTCCCTTTTTGTTTTTTGCTTTCCTCTCTGTTTTTCATAAGAGATCTGTTGGGTTTCCATGAAGATGAGTATCTTCGGGGAAAATGAGTCCATTTGCTTACCATGACTTTCTCATTTCTCAATAATGGTTCTAGATATTAGGACTTTGGGCAAGCTCTTCTTTACTTAAAAAAAGTTACTTTAGCACCTACTATGTCTCTATCATATTGTTTCTTCTTTTTTCACATTGGGCTCATGGTTCCAGAGCCTTAGCTTATGGCTATGCATGTTGTGTATTGTATAACTCTAGGCGCGACATAACACAGAACACAAAGTACCACCTCCCCACCAGTGTTTTAGTATCCATGCAGTAGTTACAGATGAGGTATTAATTAAAAGAAATATGAATTAGAATAATTGAATAACATAACTGGAAAAGACTTTAAGTCAGTGTTTGTAAACATCTCCTCACATCATGGCAGATACATAAAATGAAAATAATTTTTTTATGGTACATTGGGAAGAACAGACCAGGATGCTTGTAGCTGAAAATGATTGGCCTAGAGGCTTTTCCTGCCCAAGACTATGCCTACTCATCATGAGGGTTGATCAATATCTTGGCATGCTTGTAATCTACTGGAGACATAGAGACATACTACAATGCCTTGGCATAGCAGTTGGGCAATTCTGCCTTAAAGATTAGTTC
Source organism: Otolemur garnettii (assembly GCF_000181295.1). Classification (NCBI taxonomy): domain Eukaryota; kingdom Metazoa; phylum Chordata; class Mammalia; order Primates; family Galagidae; genus Otolemur; species Otolemur garnettii. Next base: position 19,517,582 of record NW_003852401.1, on the reverse strand, counting down.
AACTAATATTTATTGGGTGCGCACTGTGAACGAGATGCTGAAGAACAAAGCAGTGAAGCAGATTCAGACCTTGTTCTCTGCAATTTATGGGAACAGATTTGTTAGCAGGTCATTTAAATTCTCCCTGATCTATTCCATGCTCACTCCCTCTGCTTTATAGATTAGGAAACTATGAACCATTTGCTGATAGCAATAGCACAATATGGCTGAGGGTTTGAGATGGGGAAGTGGAAGGATTAAGGAATAGAAGGTAGTCTATCTGTCCACCTGCACTCATTAATTTAACCTTCTATTTAGAATTTTTTCTTAAAACGTGTGCTTTTTAGCCCTCTAACCAATACTGGTCTTATTATAAGGAGGCACTTCAAGCTACATCCTAAAGTAAATGGGGGAGAAGTGGATCTAACTAAAGGCTTGTTAAATCTTATAATGTTCCTCATGTGGCATTGTTCATACAATAAAGTTGTTCTTATAGATTCAATAGCAGAAACTAAAGATTTGTTTCAGCTACAGTCTCTAGGTACGTAACAAAATGCAAATGTTATGTAAAATACCAAAATAAGTTTTATGTGAGGAGAAAAATCTAAGAGATTATTCATTTGGGTTACTAGACTCACAGGGTTAGTTAGAAGTCACCAAGTGACCTCAGCCCCTGGTCAAAATACCTACTCTTGGGGACCCGATGGAAGGTGCCAAAGTAGCAGAGATAAACTCAGTTGCAATTCTCAAATGGCTATTCACATTTTTCATACATGAGAGACAGAAAGCAAAGATAAAGCTCTGAGTCTCCTTTCTGGAGATCCAGTCACCAAACTAGAGACTTTGGCTTTGTATGAATCACTTGAGTTTTTTTGAAGCACATTTAAGATTCCTCACCTTTAAAAATAGACAGATTCTAGGCAGAGGGGCAGGGGAGGAGGTGTGAGTCTCTGGCTTTAAGTGAATGAGATCATTCTGCTGCGTTCCCGGTTCTCAAACTGCAGATGTCACAAGGTGAGAATGAATCCTCAACTTGTTCTGGTTTCCAGGTTACAATCCCTCTGCTTTTTCCCTACTTCCCTTAGGGATTCTGTGGAGTCTGCAAAACCACTTGACAGACAATCATTCTTACAGGCAGCAGACACACACATAACCCCACTGAAACTCTCTTACCAAAGAGTTGAAAGCTCTTATGCATAACAGGTTTAAGTATAAACACGTGTTTTTGCCATTCATCATTTCCCCTCTTTAAAGAAGCCATTATGTGATCATATTCTGGGAGGCAACACAATCTACAGCAGGTGAGCTCCTTAATTGGCCTGCTTGGGGAGTAGCTGAAGTTGGGTTCAAAAGGTATTGACCTTAAGGGTTTGGTTAGTAAGAGTTTGCAAATGGAGTTGTAAAACCTCAATAGAGCCTCTTGGACCAATAGGGAAGCAATGGAAGCCAATGTGAATATTTCAGAGGAAGTGATGGAAAGAAAGAATGCAAAGAGGTTGTGGTGTTAAATACCAACAATATTTAGTTGCAAAAATACCCATATTTATTCCTGTAACAATCCTACATGGTCTCATGGGCTCACTCTGGATGTTTCTTTATTCATCTTCCTTCATGGAACAGGCTGGGTAGGGGTGACAATGATAAAGCATGAGGAAGGTTGGGGAACGTCCACAAGCCACAGAGGTTAATGGCAGAGCCAGTACATTCCTGTTCTCAAATCTTGGTTGTTCCTGCTTTGTTTAGAAACTGAATCATAATCACAGCAAAGAAAAGGGGTGACACAATCATGACTGATATGTTTTATCAAAAGCAAACTATATAATTCAAGTCTAGATGATCATTTTAAGTAGACTATATTATTGGAATTAGTTGGGTGAGGAGCAATTTGCTCTGTTCTCTTGAGGAATCAGTTTATATTCCTAAACCTCATTAATTCAACTTCCTAAACCTCATTAATTCAACTAATATTTCTTGAGTGCCTACTATGGATGAGGTGCTGAGAATAAAACAGTGAAGCAGACTCAGACCTTGTTCTCAGCAATTTATAAGCACAGATTTGGTAAGAGGTCATCTAAACTCTCCCTGAAAGCCGTGATGGGAGCACACAGGAGGAACATTAAAACCTGCCATGGTTATGGTGGTCAGTGGTAGGAAGGGGTGACTAAGGAAGATTTTCTCAATGTCTAGGATGAAGCATGAAAGACGAGTAAGACTTATTTGGATGAAGAAAGGGGAGAAAGAATGTTCTAACATTGGAAGTCTGTTCAAATCTCTGGGGGTGCAATAAAAGAGAATACATCTTAAGACTTGCCAAGTGGTGTGTGAGGCAGAAGCAATAAGGGGGAAAACAATAAAGTCTCTGTGTTTCTAGTGGTCAGTTCCATTGTGTGTAGTCTAGTCCCATTTGGTCCAGAATACACCATTTGGGGTTTACTACATTTGGTTCCTATACTGTTTCTAAAGCTGTGTCCATTATCACACTAATGCAAAGAGGTATGGGATTAATAGTTGTGGAAAGGAACATCAATTAACCACTTCTCAAAAAGGAAAATAAAGACCTTATTGAGACACCAGAAATAAAGATGGAACTAATAACTCTTGGATGTCGTGAAGTTTCTCAGCATGAATTACCAGGAAGTTCCAAAATTTTCATAAGCAATCATTGTCAAGAATTTAGCTTAGTTCCTATTTTATTGTGTCAAATTTTCAGATTACATACTGGTATTAATTTCTGGAGGAAAATATTAAGGATAAACGATAAGCTTTCCAGATGGCTATAACTATAATTGGCCTGAGTTTTATGTGAGTAAACCACATTTTTGCAGTTTTTTCTTCTGCCTTTGTTATTACTTTTGGAACAATAATTGTTATTATTGTTGGCAGATTTCCCAGATTCTACCTATATGTTAACAATAACAAAAACAACAACAATAATGAAATTTGACGTTAATACAATACACTTGTACGGGCCAAAATTCTAACCTTTCCATGATGCATGTCACTTACATGAATGCATGATTAAAAGGTAAGCCCTGGATCTAGTTCTCATAAAGTGTCTAGTCCATAATAAAATATTTTAACATCCCTTGGACTTGAAACCAAGTTCAGTGATTTTTATTTTCTTACCTAAAGGCTCTGTTCCTCATTATAGTGAATTGTTGGCTTCATCTGTTGTATCTTAGAGAAGTATCAGCTTCTACTATGCTATAGTTGCAAAACTTCTGATTTGCCCAAGAGAAGTGGAAAGGAAAAGAGAGAATTCTTGAAATTTCCCAGATATTAAGTTATTCTTTCTATCGTCTTTGAGTTTCCTGTTTCCTACTAGGCCTACTCACATGAATCTTGTAACCATCAAAAGAGTAGAACAAAAGGAACTTTTTTTTGTTATTACCATTTATGGATCATTTATTGAACTACATGTTAGGCATGTGAGAGAGATTATTTTAATCCTCACAATAAACCCAGAAGTTAGATTCTGTATTTCCATTTTTAATGAAACACTTTCAGAGGGATTAAGTAAATTGCCAATAACTATGCTGCCATTATAATTGTCACATGTGATTTCCAAGCCTATGCTATCTACACCATGCCATCCTCAAAGGTATTCCCACTCCAAGGTGACTTGTTTCAAATCACCCAGAGCATTTGTTGTGTTACAATTTGTTAAAACCTCTGAATTTCAGGTTGGAGGCTGTAGAACTAAAGCAAAGGAAAATGCAAAATTGTGCTATTAAAATGACAAATATTCCAGATGTAGCTAATTAGTATGATAACCTATGCGTAAAAGAGAATTGTAAAATTAGCTAGATCAGCCTTGCAATGCTGTTAACCATATTATAACTCTTCACATGATTTTTCCCCCACCGTGAAATGGTCTTGTGAATGCCTCATCTCAATTTGTTTTATCGTATGGTACAGATCATCAGTGCCACACGCTACTGTGAATACTATGGTTTTCACAGTGGGATATTTTTTATCTCTGTGAATTGGTAAATTAAAATTTCACCTAGGGTGATCTTGCACCAAAACATATACTGATAACCCTGACAGCAATTCTGTACTTTTTCCTTCTCATTTGCTTTTTGGTAATTTTCTTCTTTCATTTCTACTCTGAATCACCTACAATAGGATATGAAGGCCCGGACAGACTAAGAGGCCAGTCCTGTGTGCCTTGAGCCCTTTCTCAAGAATCAGGATACTGGGAAGGTAGAGAGTTTATCTGAGAGAACAGTGAAATAAAGACACCAGGTGAGATAGAGCCATGCTATTACATTCTTCTAAGAAGCAGTACTTGTGGCCTAGCAGCTTGGAAAAGGTAGGGAGAATATAAGCACAAATTATAATCACAAATTAGGCTAGAAACAGTATGTTCAATGGTAGTCATGAAACTAACCCATAAAGGAAGGATGAGAAAAAGTCAGGTTCTGTGATTGCAGAGAAGTGTTTGGGGAAGGTGAGGAGTTGGATCTGCTTTGCTCCAGGAAATTGCAGCACAGCTAATATTAATATGAATTCTGCCTCCCTTTCATTCTTCAACTCATTCAAACTCCCCTTCTCCATTTTACCTTTAGACCTACCACAAAGTCATTTCTGGAAATTCCTTGTCTTCCCATAGGGTTTCAGATTTGAGCTAGCAAGCACATGGGGCTGGAGGCAAAAGTTCTGATTAACGAACTTGGGCCTTATGAAGTTCATGTGACAAGAGGAACTGATTGATATAAAATACTTTGTCAAACCACAATAGTCTGTGATGTTTTCTGTTTTTATTTTGAGTTGAATTTGATTTGTCACAATTCAAAAAAATGAAAAAAAAAAAGAACAGAATCCTCTCAAATGAAAAACAAAATGAATAGATAAAACGATACATATCTGTATGCAATTAAGATATGCTAACATGAGCTGACAGAGGATCTTGTCTTAAGGATAAAAAATAAACTAGGAACAAAACATGATTTGCAGAGGAAAGATAGAAGCAGTCATTCATTCATTTTACACACATTTATTTTATAAACACCTATTTTATGCTAAGCACTATGCTAGAGTCTAAGTAAAGAGTACAAAGTAAAACAGAGATGGGCCTTGCCCTTGAGAGTTTATATTCTAATGGAGGGAAAACAATAAATATCAATTAGTAAACTGATAAAAATGAAGGCAATTTTCAGGATTCTTGGACGGATGATATTTAGATAATGCAATGATTAGGGAAGGTCTGTTCAAGGAGACTTGAAAGAGGAAATGGAGCTTCTCCGGAGTCAGAGGTGGAGAGTCCTGTGGAGCTGGATATTTCAGGAGAATGTCCCAACACAGCACATACTTGTGGTGTTCTGGGATGTAGCTGCAAGTGGGTGGGCTACGTGAGGGGAAGTGGACAGTGGGACACATGCCAAGTGGTGCTGGGTGGTGTAGGGAGACCCCAATTAACAATAAGTTGTATTGCCAAAACTCATTTGTAAGATCACTGCTGGACACTTGGATGAAATTTACTCATAGAAAGAACATTATAAATGGTTGTCAGCTGTCCAACCTGCAACAATCCACTTAACTTGTACTATCTCAGCCAAACCACCAAAAGTTACAGTATGAGTGGGAAAAGGCATTGAATTCTAACTTGTACTGTGAGGAGACCCCATCTGTACCCTTCTATGAGCTGCAGCACAGGTCCCTTCCATGGTAATTTCATATGAGTTGACTCCTTTACAGACTCATTTTCTGTGTCATGCTCATCATACCAAGTCTACCAGGAGTAGTTTTCTCCTATTGGCTTTCATTTTTTGTTGTTGTTATTGTTGTTTGATTTTTGAGACAGAGTTTCACTTTGTTGCCCTTGGTAGAGTGCTCTAGTGTCATAGCTCCCAGCAATCTCAAACTCTTAGGTACAAGGAATCCTCTTGCCTCAGCTTTCCAAGTAACTGGGACTACAGATGTCCACCACAATGCCCAGCTAGTTTTCAGAGATGAGGTCTCACTCTTGCTCGGGCAGGTCTCCAACTCCCAAACTCAGGCAATCTACCTACCTCAGTCTCCCAAGTGCTAGGATCGTCTGCATGAGCCACAGTGCCTGGACCATTTTGTTTAAAACTCAAAGTAATCACAAAATTATAAAATGGTGGGAAACATTTTTGTTAAAAAAATCAGGGGCGGGGGAAGGAGGTACAGTGACTCACATGTATAATCCCAGCACTTTGAGAGGCTGAGGTTGGAGGATTGCTTGAAGCCAGAATTTCAAGGCCAGCCTGGGCAACATAGTGAGACCCTGTTTTTACACACACAAAAAAATTAGCTGAGCATGGTGGCACACACCTATAGTTCTAGCTATTCAGGAGGCTCAGGCAAGAGGATCTCTTGAACCTGTGAGTTTGAGGTTACAGTGAGCTATGATTGTACTACTATACTTCAGCCTGGGTGACAGAGCCAGACTTTGTCTCTTAAAAAAAAGATGGGGTTGTGTTTTTTGATACCTGACTGCTAAGTTCCTGGTCCTATGCCCCTCTTGTCCTCATGGCTGTGGCCCTTCATCTCTACCTGTGGTTCAGGTATGGGCTTAGTCACTAGGGCAATCAGATTTAGCAAATAAGTACTAAGTATTTAGCAAATAATAAATTTAGCAAATACAAGATGATTAGTTAAGTCTGAATTTTGGATAAATAATTTTTTTAGTGTAAGCTTCAGGCAATATTGAAAAATGACTACTAGAACAGAATTTATACTTATCTGATATCCAAATTTAACTGGGTGTCGAGTCTAGACAACCATGCCCATAGTTGGAATGTGAGACCCAGGCCCAGGGCCAGTGGCTCAGCTGTGCTGTGGCTCCTTTGTGAGCTTTGTCCCCAGGCTTAGCAGCTGGACATTTGCCTTGTGCCCTCTCTTCTGAGTGACTCTTGATTCTCTACTTGATGTCCTAGTTCTTCAAAAGGCTGGGGCTAGCCCTGCCTTACGCAGGCTTTAGGGAGTGGTATCCTGTACCCATATAATGTCTTTGGGTGATTCACTACCATTTGTTTACAGGCCTCCCCGATGCTTTTGTGTTCACAGGACTTTGGATCAGTTCAGTGCCAAAAAGGGAAGAGCAACCTTTGGGCATAAAGGTAAACTGAATTCCCTTTGCCTCTTTACTGATGAAAACTTGTGTTCAAGTTTCTGACTTTCAGTGTTTTTAATCTGTACAATGGAGTAATAGTAATGAACTTACAGGATTGCTGTGTAGGTTTGATATTGTAGTTGCCTGATGAATGTGAGATCTTCCACCTGTCATGATTAGACACTGGTTTGCTTCTAGTCCCCTTTATATAGTTTGCCTATTGAATTTCTTCCTCTTGACAAATGCTGGGGATTCTCCAACACCTAATAGATTTAAGACTCAGCAACGTCCTCTATAGATCTGACTTTATTCCTCAGTATGGGAATAAATACATGTTAAATGAATGAATTAAATTTCTGCTCCACTGATCCTGTGTCTGCCTGATTTCTGAGTCCCAGTCATCTAATTCCTGTCTTCAGATATGGTCTCACTCAGCTCCCTAACATTTCTGGCTCCCATGGGGATCCTATTACCTCTGTCCCTCTCCAGCAGTCCTTAGTGGCCAGTGGGATGGTGGGTCAGATTGCAGTGAGAGCCGCCTTCATGGCCCTTTCCAAGACTCTCCTGATCCAGCACACGATGTCTATCCTAATGCTGGACTTGGTTTGCTTCCTTGCAAGGTACCTTTCCACTTTGGGACTTTTAAGCTACCTACATGGACAGGTAGTATCTATTTGCCACAACTTTGAGGCCCTTGAATTGGATCCTGTGAGCCCTTGCTCATTAAAGTACCACGGTTGGCTGAGAAGGACAAGTTGCTTGCCTCTGTGCCTCTCTTATAGATGCTGAAGGTCTTTGGTTGTTCCACATTCACAGTCTCCTAACATGAATCTGGCATATCCTTTATGACCAGCTATACCCAACCTGTTTGAGGTCAGCTCCCTATAAACAAACATGGGCATTTAAAAACATGAACCTTTAGTTTTGTCTCTGAGGTCCTATCCCTGGACTCCCAAATTTGCCACTAACCAAAATACAGCTATTCATCGCACTTATCACCTTGGCGCTGTGTTCTGAGCCCAGAAGGGATTGGGGAACAGGAGAGAGACAGCTTGGATTATGTATCTCACCTTGAAATTATTCCTGTTCTCTTCCTCTTCCCAGACAAAGAACACCCCACTGGGAATGGAGACTTCCACCTTCTCTCTGGCCCTCCCCCACTTCCCACTCTCACTACCTGTTTTTTTTTTTTTTTTTTTTAATGTGATTGAAGCTTAAGAAAAGAAAAAACATCACATTATAGCATTGAGGATTAGGATGCGGAAAAATAAATCCTGCAATTTCTTCCACAATAACATGACAACATCCTCAAACTAAACTTCTTGCCCTCACTTTCCAAATAGAAGTAGTTAACTTTCCAATTAATTTTTAAAACAGAGCTAAAAGTTCCCCCTCTAGGCAACTCTATCCAGAGATAGCTTCTAGCTCAGAGAAGCTGGTAATTTGCATATAAAGACTTCTTTTAATTACTCCCGAAAACCTGCAATTGTTGCAAACTACCTCTGACATAAACTGCTGCTGTATCTTATTGCAAAAGAATTCCTGTGAATCTAATTCCAGGGAAATCAGTCTTGCTGGGGAAAGAATTTTCCACATAATGTCGAGCACCCACTGCCAAATTTCTGCTTGTAATCTCTTCTGAACCTCTTGGACATAGTAAAGGGCTTTTTAAACCAAAAGTAAAACTCACTAAATATCCCTGGAATTGGATTAGGGCCTTTTACTTTTCCACAGGTCTGGTTTGATCATAGTTTGTTCAGTTTAAGTCTCTCAACCTTGACACTGTGGACGTTTTGGATCAGGAAACTTTTTGATGTGAGACTCCATTCTGTGCATGGCAGGGTATTTAGCTACAGCCCTGACCTCCATCCCCTAGATGCCAGTTGCACCCCCGCCCCCCCAGTGGGACAACCAAAAATGTCTCTAGGCATTGCCAAATGTCCCCTGGGGAACAAAGTCACCTCCCGTTGAGAAGCACTGCTCCAGTTAGACCCATGTTAAGGTGAATTGAAAGAATTTCAAAGAGGAAGGGAGAAAGACCTCTTGGTACACATATTTATTCTCTGTCCTTCAGAATTTATCTCCCCCCTCCTCCTTTCTGCTTCTCTTAACTACCTCTGTTCCTAATCCAACAGAGCTAAGTGCCTACAGATATTAGGACATTGGTTCTTCAGAGACCAGGAAAACTAAATTCTTAAGAACCAGAAAACTAAATTCAAAGGATGTGTCAAGAAGAGAACCATAAAATCTGGAATAGAAATGGAAGATGAATATATCCTCCTAAGTTGTCTCTAACTCACATCTTCTCCTAAAAGCCCATATTTAGAAGTCTGAGGGTAATATGCATTGAGTATGCACTAAGCTCCTCGGTTTCTCATTACATAGGTTTTATCGGTTATTCTTTTTACTAATAAACATTCGAGAGAGTTCAATATCATTATCCCCTTTGTCCCCTCTTCACAGTAAGAATGAGAAGCCTCAGAATAATGAAGTGACTTGTCCCAGTTCACCCAGATAGTGACAGAGCAGAGATTCAAATGAAGACCTGCAGATTATAAACACCATGTTCTTCTCCCTTGAACATGTCCTTTCTTGTGTTGACTTTGGCACTCTCAAACCATAGGAAAAGATTTCTGCTCCTTCGGGGACTTTGTATAAGATAGTTTTACAAAAGTCAAATCTTATTTTAATATGCCAGGAGATAATATATGCACATCCCTATGCCAGTCTACCCCCTAACCCCCCAACACTTTTTATAAAGTGATTTTTTAAATGCTACTAAACCTTTGTGGTTGTCTGGTTAAGGACTCTTGACCTACATAATTAAGCTGTTTTTCCTCAGTCCAGTCTTGTTCATTATTTTCTGCACGTTGGCACCTTCTGCCTTTTGAATAAATAACACCTAATAAAGATAACCCCATAAAATTTGCATAGAGGATATATGTTTGACCGAGAACATATGTTGGACGAGGTGTGCCTGCTTACTACCCAAATGTTTAAACAATGATAATAAAAGAAGCTGCTGTTATGTTACATTGCTGAAGCTAATGTTTATAATGTTCATTTCCAATGGGCCATAAGACAGCCTTGCATATAAGGGAGGAGCATTTGCCAACGTTTTTTCTCCACAGTATGTAATGAAATAATCATTCTCCTCTCCTTTCTAGCATAAAATTTTAAACAGAATTATAGAATCATAGAAGTTCAGACTTGCAAGGGGAGTTAAAGATCTGGCTTCATGTCTAGGCCCGTCACCTACAAACCATACCACTTTGGACTAGTCACTTGACATCATAAGCCTCAATTTTCTCATCTTAAAATTGGAACAATATTACATATCTGATAGATATATTGGAATGACTAGTAAGTAAATGTGAGAATAAAATGTTTAAAGATTAAAATGTTACATAAATTTAAATTTGGTGAGGACATTCATAAACTATACAGATCACTTTGCTATGGACCCAAAGATAAGTAAAAAGAAACCCTCGGCTTCAAGGGTTGCAAACCAGAACCTGTTAGTAACCAGGCCTCACAGTGGGAGGTGAAGGGCAGGTGAGTGAAGCTTTATCTGTGTTTACAGCCACTCTCTGTCACTGTCACTGCCTGAACTCTGCCTCCTGTCACATCAACGGTGGCGTTACATCCTCGTGGGGTACAGATCCTCCTGTACACTGCACATGCGAGGGATCAATGTTGCACACTCCTAGTGAGAATCTAATACTCCCCACCTCCAACCCCCATCCATTGAAAAATTGTCTTCCATGAAACTGATCCCCTGTGTCAAAAATGTTAGGAAAGTTCTAGTAGAAGAGGGAGATGTACAAACTAATGATGGCAACGTAAGGGATACTGCAGGCCCTGTAAGAGAGGATGGCAGAAACAAGACAGGAGAAAGTAACAGTATCTGGCACTGAAATACTTATCATGGAAGGGGCATTTGAAATGGATTATAAAAGATTATTAGGATTTAGTTAGGGTGTAAAAGGAAGATGAGCAATCCAGACCTAGAAAATGACCAAAACAAAAGCACAAGGCACATGGGAAGAGATGGCCTGACTGGGGATAATAATTGTTTAGAGTAATTGAGTGAGAAAGAGTCAAAGTGAAAATGGGCAGAAGCAGAGACTTCTGCTTTAGAAAGATTGCTCCAGTGGCAGCATGAAGTACTGAATAAAACAGAGAAAGTTTGCACATGGGTATAGCAGTGAATAGGCTCATTGTAATAATTCCATTGGGAGAAGATGGTAGTGTCAGGGCTAGTTGTATAGGTGAAGAACCCAAGTAATTTTGGAAATCTATTTTGGTTCTGGACTATGTTTATATGGCCACAAATACACTCTGAGATTGGATGATACATATGGCCCAGCTTCACAAGTTATAGATAAGAAGGAGTAAAGGAGATGATGGTATGAGAATGTGGGTATGGGGCGAAAGACATCCTGAGAAGGAGCCACAGGGGTATAGACCCTCTATTGGTAACAATGAAACAACAAAATCAGCAGCACAACAAGGAGAGAACAAGCAATGAGCCGTGAGGAATAGGGCTGGAGATGCAGATGGGGCAAAGTACATGAGGCCTTAAAAGTCCCAATGATGGAGTTGGTTTTAGACAGGAAGAGGGTCCTGCCTTTCACTGAGGCAGGGCCCAAATCACCAGGTTATCAAATGACGGCTATTTGGAAACCAAGACTTGTAGTAATAGCCACTAAATTGGCCATAAAAGTCTTCTGACTTTTAAATTTAATTCTAACAATCACAGAAAGTGATTGAAAGAGCATCATCTGATGGTGCAAAACAGGTCAAATTCCCTCGCTGTGACTCCTTAGGAGTCAGAGCTGCCTCTCACCTCCTCCGCCCCTTCCTCACCCAAAGCTGGGACCAGCTCCAAACTGTCCCCCCAGCTTTTTTTTTTTTTTTTTTTTTTTTACCTTTCTTTTTGTTTGCTGTTGTTATTTTCAAACTGGTGCGTGAGGGCAGGATGGAGTGTCAGTCTCCCTTTGGAACACATGCTGAAAATGGAAAATAAGATGCATTGTGACATTTTAGCTAAGAGACCTTTCCCCTGCTTTGAAAAAAGCCAGCTGAACAGGCACTTATTGTCACACAGCCAGAAGAAAACCACACAGCCCAAATGTCACCTCAGCGCTTGTTTGCTGTTACATTTTCAGTGTACATTTGATTATTCTTCCTTTTCATTTTTAAGGATAAGGGGTCACAGCCACTCCAGCTCTGACTTTCTTCTCATAAAAGTCTCCCTCTCTCTCTCCGTAAGAGCCACCCATGTGACAGCAAGACTCAGAGACCTCCTTTCTGGTTCAAATTAGTAAGAGTTCATTTGCCGCTCAGGCAAACATGTCTTTACCTGAGAGGTATGGATCCACTGAAGGTTACTTTTTTTTTTTCCAGGAAAGTGACCAAAATTGCTTAAGAGATAAAATTACATTTTGGACATTTCAAGTTCTTGCTTTAAATGGTGCCTGATGCTTTCTTTCCTTAATATTCTGTTACTTCTCAATTTTTTAGGAAGGCAAGATCATGTAACAGGAAAGAACGAAAATGTGGGAAGCATTCAGATCTGTGTCTCTATATTAGTATGCAGGCTCACTAGTCGCATGGCTTAGGTCCACTCCACTAAGTTGTTTGTTAAGTGAGTATGATAATGGTAGTCACCATATGGGATTATATGGGGGATTAAATGAGATAAAGTAGATAAAACATCTAACACATTGCCAGTCAATGTCACAAGACTTTGCAACCTAGCCCAGGAGGGCTGCATGCAGGCTTCTGACAGAAAGTGGGGTCAAGAGCTGGATGGAGGCTGAGGGCTCCTCTTTCTTTGACACCAATGTGGCCTGAGGAAGCACAGGGGAGCGTGTCAGAATCAGAAGAGCACAGCTCGTTCTTGCATTCTAGGCACAAGGAACAAGGCCCACCTACCACATGGGCTTAAATTCTCATGGGCCTCCAATGACGACGACCTGTTGTCCCCAGTGCTAGGGAGGGACAGCTGTGCAGAGGGCCCTGGGTTGCCTTTTCTCAGCTCTGTGCTCTGGGCAGTGTATAGCCCCCTGTACCTTAATTACCTCACCTATAAAGTACCAGAAGATCTACCTAATGGGGTTATTGGGAAAATAAAATGAGGTGGTGTCAGCCAACTTGTAGCAAGAACTAACATTTTTTTTTTTGCAGTTTTTGGCTAGGGCCAGGTTTGAACCTGCCACCTCCAGTATACTCTTTTGAGCCACAGGTGCCACCCAAGAACTAACATTTTTTTGATGACTGACACTGTGCCAGACATGGTTCTAAGGACTTCACATGCATTAACTCATTTAGCTCATTTAACTCATTTAGCTCAGGACAACCCTGTGTCCGCAGATGAGGGCCAGAAATATAATGAAACTCAAACTATCCAGGGTTTCTCAGTTAGTAGGGGAAAGAGGCAGGACTCGAGCAGGCTACTTGGCTTCAGAGCTGTGCTCTTAAACGTCTTCTCTATCATCTAGACCAGAGATTCTCAAAGTGCCTGTGTATCACCTGGGAAGTTGTTAGAAAGGCGCATTCTCTGTCTTACCCTAGACTTCTTGAATCAGAAGCTCTGGGGAGGGACCCAGTAGTATGTGTCTAAGGTTAAGAACCTGCTGCTCTAGACTAGAGGTTGGCCAACTACCTTAGCCACCTGCTTTTTTAATAGGAACATAGGTATGCTCATTCATTTGTGTATTAACTATGGTTTCTTTTGTGTTACGGCGCCAGAGTTGACTAGTTAGGCAGGAGACCATCTCACCTGCAAAGCTTAAAATATTTACTATCAGTTATTTAAGAAAATGTTTGAAGACCCTAAGTCTAGGTAATACAATAAAATTTCCTTACATAGTGCCTGCACATGGTAGGGACCCAATAAATGGCTGTTATTATTATTAAGTGGTTTGAAAAAAAAACCTGGTGACTTATAGAGGCCCATAGTGTTCTTATTCCATGGGGAAAGGTGGGCAAGATCAATGGAGAACTGGTCCACAATTAATTAGTATGTTTTACTTACAATCTTCATGCAGCTGAGCAATTTGGTCATAGTCATTTCTTACCAAAGGGGGAAAAGGAGAGTCTGACTCTTTGGGGGTAATTATCCTGCTGTGTTTTCTTCCAAATCACCTTGCTAGCCCTTGAATGGCTTGATCAGAGGCACGCACTTTGAGATTTGCAATACCTGCCATGGGGCTCTCAACCTTTAGTTTCCAGCAGACAGTATCCTTGATTCTCAGAATCACCGGGAAAAAAGAATTGATGAATAGATTATGACTTTTATTCCATACCCCGCAAGTTCATGGTCTGTTTTAAGTCTAAATATAAGATTTTTCTTTTTTTTATAAATCAAACTCCTATTTATTTAGTGCACACACATCCTGTCAGGTACCAAAGATTACGTCATCTATAGCATTTTCAGTGGACAACTAGCTGTGCTTGGAGTTAGGTAGGGCATTATTCAGATGAAGAAGCTGAGGTGCAGAGAGGATGAGTGACTTTGAAGGGTCTAATTTTCTGTAGTGCCAGGACCCAAATCTCCATCTCCCCAGGCCTGGGCCCAGGCCTCAGCTTGCAGCCTTCTCTGGTTTCAACTTCAATTCCTGTGTCAGGAGTGAATTGATCCAGTAAGAATACTTAGGTATTTTTCAGAGTTCTTCTTTCTTTTGAGGAAAAGCCTTGTCTGCTGAGGAAATCAGTTAGCCTGGGGTTGTTCTCTCTGCCTAGCTGGGGTTAGGGTCAGGGTCTGGCAGGAAACTATGAGGTTCTTGTTCAAAAATAATTAAGAATTTCAAGAGTGTTAAGCCAACTGTGGTCACTTCTATGCTTGGAAGACCCTGTGCAGTTTTGAGGATTATACTCTTGTGAGTTTTGGAGAACTGTTGGTGAAGGTGTGCGTGGCACTTACGGAGCCCAGTAAGAGGTGGTGCAGTACTTTGGGGACAGGAGCACTGGGACACCATTGTTACTTCTGAGACTGAAGGGGCAAAAGGCAGGGAAGATGACTAAGACTCAGGCAGAGTAGCTGAGTAGAAATGGCCTTCAGTGAAGGAGAATGTGTGCAGGGCCCCAGCGGTGAGGGAGGGGGGTAAACTCCCTGACCCTGCTCTCCCTTGCCCTGTGCTCTCCTGCTAGGACCTGATGGGAAGCTGGCAAACAGGGGCCCAGACAGGTGAGAGGGTAGAGAGGGGGCTACAGTGCCCGACAATGGTTGGCATTGTCAGCACTCTAACTGGGATGCAAGACCCTCCACTACTCACTCCATCCTACCTCTCCACTCTCTGTTTTCTACTTTCTGTTCCTCTCTCTATTGAAACCTCTCAAAAATTGCTCTCACAGCATCCCTAAAGGCAGGCCCTCAGATCCTCACTGTAAAACCAAAAGACCCCTTTTTCCTCTTAACAATACTCTTGCCATTTATAAACCATAGAGAACTGAGTTTCATTTGAGAAAAAAACTTTTTTTCTTACCCTCAATTTTTCAAATGAAAGTAATTTTTATGGACCAAATTGGACACACCCTCTAGTTCGTGTTTAATTCCTAATCCCCAATGTGATTATATTTGAAGATTTTGGCTTTTTAGAGATTTAGGTTAAAGGAGGTGGGGTCGTATTTCTCTCTCTCTCTCTTTCCATCTTGCTCCTTCTCCCTCTTCTCTCTCTCCTTCTCCCTCTCTCTCTTGCTGAGTGCATGCACCAAAGAAAGGCCATGTGAAGACAAAGTGAGAAGGCAGCTGTCTGCAAATCAGGAGGAGAGTCCTCACCAGAAATCCAACCTGCCATCACCTTGATCTTTATCTTCCCTGTCTCCAGAACTGTGAGAAATAAGTTTCCGTTGGTTAAGTCACTCAGTGCATGGTGTTTTGTTATGGCAGCATGAGCTGACTAAGGCAGTGGCATTGTGGAAAGAGGTGTCTTTTCTTGTACTCTGGCTGAAAGAAGATGAGAGATTTAGAAGGTGATTTAGAAGGGGTGAATTGAGTGAATTAGATGAATTGTCCAATTTGGTCCATAAAAATCACTTTCAAGAGTTGAGGTTTACCTACTAGTTCCACCCTCCATGGCAAAGTGGAAGCAGGTTCTGTGTTGGAATTTGGCTGAGCTGTTTCCAGTCTCACCTCTCTCTACCATGAATCTCATATTTTGCTGGTCTTCAGGCTCCTCATCAGTGGGGAAGGCCCTACTCATGGAATGGTAATTTCTTTAAAGAGATGCCCTGTTGTTCACGTGTGAAACTCTCTTCCTCCTTCACCAAAGTGCTCAGCATCTCTGCCCTACATTAGGCATTCATGTCTGTTTCTCCTGAGCACTGCATGTGATTCATCTCTGCGTCCCCCAGCACCTTTCATGTAGTAGAATCTTTTTTTTTTGAGACAGAGCCTCAAGCTGTCCCCCTGGGTGGAGTCCTGTGGCATCACAGCTCACAGCAACCTCCAACTCCTGGGCTCAAGCAAGTCTCCTGCCTCCGCCTCCCAAGCAGCTGGGACCACAGGCGCCCGCCACAACACCCAGATATTTTTTGGTCGCAGCCGTCATTGTTGTTTTGGTGGGCCCGGGCTGGATTTGAACCTGCCACCTTAGGTGTATGTGGCTGGCACCTTAGCCACCTGAGCCACAGGCGCCGAGCCCATGTAGTAGAATCTTAGCAACATTTTTCTACTTGGCTGATATTCCCACTCCATGGAAAGTGCAGGCTACCTCAGAACAAGTAAGTGGTGTCCTTCTAGAATGGAAGGTGGCCCCAGGAATCTTTGTGACTGTTCAGTGAAGCCTGGCTGGCCTCTGGTTGGAGTGTTTAACTCTTGGCTTCTAGTTTAACTCTTTACCTCTGAGAAATTGTCATTCACTGGAGTCTTCCATGAAGTGGCAAGAAGACCTGTGGTTTTTCTGGTTTCTCTGCTTCTACTCAGGGTCTCCCCAAGCTGTCTAGGAATACTAGTTAACTAAGGGTGTGGCTGTGGCTGCCTGGCCCGGGCCACTGGGCAGGGACACAGACACCTGGCAGGCGCATTTCAGGGAATTCATTGCAGCAGCTGCGTGGCCTGATTGCTCCAAGCCCATTATTCATTTTGCATAATTGTTGACCTTTCTGTCTTTACTCTCCATGGAGAATTTCAAGCCATTTTCCAGAGCACAGATGAATATCTGAAATGTACAATAGCACAGGGGTCTGTCAGCATCAGCTTTACAGTTCTTCTTTGGAAAAGAGTGGGGGAGGAGAGAGAGGCCTAGTTATGAAAGTAATTCTGGCTCAAGTCAGGATCTCAAGGAGTCTGGCGTTTTCAGGTAATTAAGACAAAGGAAACTCACTCTGGCTCCACTTGTAAATGTTGCCTGCATCTTTTTAACCTTAGGCCTAATGGTGACATCCCTTGCACATAAGTTACTGATGACCAGGATTCCACCCTTCTAGTTACATCTCTGGTATATAGAGGAGACTATTGGTGGTTTCGCAGAAGAGTCATGCTAGTTCAAGCTTATGGACCTTTGCATAGTAATTTCTCTTGCAATGTCCCTTCCTTGCCTGTTAAACTTCTTTACAGACCACACAGGCTGAAGTATTATCTTCATCTTCTGTCTTTTGATAGCTACGTGCACTGTTGCCCACGTTACATCATATCTCATGTACTCACCCCTCTAGCTTGTCCTCTTTGGGGATCAGCATCTGGGAAGTATTCAATTTTTTATTTCCAGGGCCTGGCATATAATAGGCACTCTGTAGATGCTTAAAAAAATAAATGAGAGACAAAATAAATGTAGAGTGAATTCTTATTTTAGATGCTACAAATCCACTTTATGCCATGGAGACTCTGTATGTTACAAGTAGGATAAACATAAAGTAATTTATGTAAAAGGTGAATTCCTTGGGTCATGTAATAGGAAAGTCTGGGGAAGGCTGAGTTTAGTGGTTTAACTCAGGGTGCAAACAAGGTGGCTGGCAGACATCTGTCAGCTTGGCTTCCTAGATGCTGCCTATATCCATGGCCTGTTTTCCAATCATAGTATTGAAGGGGCTGGAGCAATTTCAGAAGTGAAGTTTCACACCCTCATACTTCTAAGGACAAAGAAAGAGAGAGTGGTTCTTTGTCCCAGAAGCTCTCTGACTGAGTCACACGCTAATCTCTGATAATCCCTGTGACCAAGGGTTTGTTGGGCTATGCAAATTGGTTTAGGTCATTTGGGGTTTGCCTTTGTTAATCCCTTTCAAAACAACATGGTTAGAGTGTGGGGGAAAGTGTGAATTCCACAAATGGAGTCAAGGTACTATTGCTTCAGGGAAGGAATATGGATGGTAGCCAGGCAAACCACTATAATAATTCACTCTAAGTGTCTAGTCCCATAGGCTTAATGCAAGAGAAAAAATAAATAAATAAAAACCTTTCAAAAGGTTTAGCAGCCATACTCAATTTCTGTGAACGAAATCCAAACCCTACGGCAAAATGTACAGTCAAGTCCTTCGCCCTAGAGTTAAAAATTTTTAGTGGAGCCTGCATTTCGTAAATCACACAGTTGGATTTTTATTGTTAAATATTATTTTTTATTACACCAGACATCAGATATGTCATTCTTTCCTTTGGTCTAGGTGTACTTTTCTCTTGCAAGAGTTCACAATTTTATGATTTGGGAAATTGTGGTAGGGTCCACGAGTATAGAATTATAAGTTTCTAGACACAGATCTGTGCCTCAAATTGCTGACTGAGACTTTCATCTTTTTCTTTTTCTATAGCAAATATTGCCAATTGGGAAGGAAAATAAATCACAAGTAACATGAAGAAATTTTTATCTTTTTAGCAGTAATATGAAAATTCCTTTCTAGGGAAAGAATGTCAAATTCTCTTGATAAACATTCACTAGAGGCATAGGCAAACCCTAATTGTACACAAATCTCAACACCCAGGAGAGGGAACCAACTTTTAAAATCTGGGTAGGAGAAGACAGAGGAGTCACACAAACTTAGAGGAGGAAGAGGGAGACCTGAGAAAGGAGGAGAGAAGGATGGAGATTTTATTTTTGTCTAGGGCAAAGTATACAACTAATTTTATATATATATATATATATATATATATTATATATATTTTTTTTCCAAATCTCTTAGGAAGTCCTTAGTGAAGTCAACATTGTGCCAAGAAGATTTTAAGAAGAATTCCAGGAAATGCTGTTGACTTTTTCAAGGTTGATGCTTTTTCAGAACAACACAAACTGCTGTAAGGATTCTCTGATATTGCAAGCCCCAGGGCTGCGCAGGTTCTAGACTTCCAGGGAACTAACTGGCTCCACATCCGGAGGTGAGCAATGGCTGAGCATGCAAAGCCCCATCTGTACGTGTCACCTCTCTCCATTGTTGACATCACTGCCTGAGCTCCGCCTCCTGTCAGATCATCTGTGGTATTAGATTCTCCTAGAAGCGCATGAACTCTGCTGTAAACTGTGCATGTGAGGGATCTAGGTTGTGCACTCCTTATGAGAATTGAATCTCCTCCATCCCCATCAGTGGAAAAATTGTCTTTCATGAAAGTTGGGACTGCTGGTCTAGTATCTGAGTTACACATGTAATGTTGTACTTGTTTTAAGATGTCATAGCTTAAGATATGCTTCTAACTGACACATGAAGATAAATGGGGCAACTGTGACAATGCTTTCTTTTTGCTTATGATATATCTTCGCTTATGATATAAATGTGATGTACACCTATTAAGAGCAAAAACAATTTGGGAACTCTTTTTTTGAAATACCCATCAGAGCTGTCATTGTATAAGGTCTGACAATTCAGTTCTCAAACTCAGAAAAAGTGCTATATCCTTCATGGCTGAACTTCAGTATGGTCACCAAATGGCTAGGTGAATACTTTGAAGGCGATCATATTGATATTCAGCAATGAGGTTCATAGCATGTTGTCTAGGATAAGTTCATAAACTTAATTGTCAGACCTGTATATATGTCTTCTGTGGTTATATACATATATGAAGACAAAGAAGTTTAAGTGCAGTTAAATATTAAAAGTGTGCTCATAGAAAATTTATCTGCAAAGTCAGTAAGAATCACTAGTCAGGACAAGTACCCTTATCAAAGTCAAGGTCTGGATAAGCCCTCCTTCCCACATACAGTTCAACAACTGGAATCCATTATTATCAGGTTCATTGGTCAGGATCACACCCAAAAGACAGGATAAAAATGTGTGACAAGTCTTCCCAATGTGGAGCATTTAAATTTAGAAATCTTCATTTTACACGCCCACTAAAGTTCATTAGAACCTGCGTAGTGAACCTTGGAAGGACGAGATACTGAGAAGATGGAATTTCTTTCTTCACCAAGGCATTGGAGAGGTTCTTTCTGTTTTCCTCTCTGTTCCTTTACTGTTTTCCAGATAGCTAGAGGAAGGGAGAAAAACATGAAATTCCTTTTACAAAAGCCACCTCTGCCTTTTACTTCACTGATACTTAGTAACTCAGGGATCAAAAGTAACTCAGGGATAAAATTTTCTGTTGATCTGAAAACAAAAATAAATATTTTTACTAAGAGTTTTGAACTCTTGCAATAAAATTCAATGGAGTTATTGACTCAACCACAGTATTTTGAAAAATCTCTCCAGTTAATCGCGTAGTATAAAGTATAACATCTTTCCATCCACTTGTGATTTCATTCATCTGCAGGTTGGAGAGAAGTCACTTTTGAATCCAGAGCACTGAGGGCAGACCGGGTCGTTTCTTTCTTAGTCCATTGCCAGTGATGGCTTTTTACTTTGTTAGTGGAGGAAAAACCTCTGCCCAGGAGACAGGTGAGTTTGATTCTTCTTGGATTCACTGCTTCTTTCTTTGCTTCATTTTCTTTCAATGCCTTCAAGATGTCCTAGATTTTGTTGGCTTTGCATAGAGCTCTGGGCTTAGGAAACAGCTTTCCTTTGGCTATTCCTCCAGGTGGGGATGAAGGCTGCTTCTGCCTCTGGATTTGGGGGACTGGGCTTAAATCTTCTCACAGACCGGTTAAGTCACTTCAAAAGAGAATGGTGCTGGCAGCTTCATGACAAAGAGATTTCATTTCATTTAACTCTAGACCTGACTCTCTCTCAGCAAGGTCGAGGAAAATGTTACTTGCAGAGCTATTCCTTGACTGCACTAGTGCCACCAATGTTTGATTTATGGCAGCTGTGCCTTTGTGGAACCTTGAAAGGGCCTTGCTGAGGAATTTCTGCTTCCTCTGAAATTAAGGGGTTTAGTCAAAGAGCTGGACGACTGTTTGAGTGAGAAATGGAAACCTCTATTCATCATTTGAACAGTGACCACGACTTATGGGCCAAAGGAGACTGCTCTTTTAAAAGACCAAGGAGATTTTTATAACTTTGGTCTCTTTTGTGTTTGTGTGTGTGTGTGCGCAAGTTCCAAGTTTGAGTTTAAAAAAATTTAACAAGAAGATCCTGAATTCTACCTCTAGTTATCTCAGAGAATTTGTCAAGAAAGAAATGGAAACAGTTGTGGGATATGGGTGTTGTTCCAGGGACCCTGGATCACAGATTTCAAGACTATACTATACCTTTGAGAAACATGCCACTCAGGTTCCTTAGAATTTGAACTGTATTTCCTATTTCTTTTTAAAATTTATTTATTCTTTTTATAAACCGTTGTGTGAAGGGCTGGCTTTCAATAGATCACAGTAAGGAAGCAGCTCTGCTCCCTGGGAAGCACCATCCAGAAGAAGGTCATCTACAAATTGTTTAGTACCAAGTTCCTCATGAACTTGATTGTGTGATGAGTGGAGGGGGAGAGAGGGCTCCGCCTTTCCAGACACACCTTGAACTATACTCTGGCCAAGGACAATGTCTGCACTTACTATTCCCAAACTCTGGAGAAATATTCATATTTAAAATTTGGAAAGGAGAAACTGGTTTTCCTAGTCATTTTCAGGGATGCCTAAAATTGTAAGTTATTCTTAGAATATACTCAACATTCTTGATTCTCTTTACTTATTAAAGATATCTAACACATAGTTTAAAAAACTTAAAAAATATATATTTTAGTAGCATTTGCCAAAAGATTTTGCCTATAATGAATATTTGAGCATTGAAAACACCAACAATATCATTATAGTATTTAAAATATAATATTCGTATCTCCTAGCAAGGTAAACAGTAATACATAGAATCAGATATCAAAATGGCCAATTAAGAAATTATTCTTCTCCCAAAACTTGTTATTTTGTAAATATTACTTATAGGACTTGCACAAATGATATTATTCATAAAAAGTTATTATGAATAATATCTATATTTAATATAGATAATATATTATCTATAATATAAATATAAATATAAATATAACTATAACTATAAATATAAATATAAATATAACTAAAATAATATTTATTTTAGTGCAAGCCTGACTCACCATTAGCAGCCAGGTGGGGTTCCCACATACCTATTGACAACATGATCAACAAACAGCTATAAGCAAGACTGACAGGTTAGATCTTGATCACTTTTGTCCTATGTATTTCTCTTCTAGTTCTTGGAAATCATGACATTGGTATCTTTTGATACCATGTGTCAGAATTTCCAGATCTTGCTTCCCACTTGAAGTTAGTGGATTCTTTAGAGCTAATAATGTCTCACTGCTTTGATTTCATTGCTCATTATTGTTTCATTCAGGTTTTCTATTTCTTCATGATTTAATCTTGGCAGGTTGTTTATGCAGGAATTTATTCGTTATTTTCTAGATTTTCCAATTTTTTGGCATATAGGTGTTCATAATAGTCTAGTGATCCATTGTATTTCTGTGGTATCAGTTGCAATGTTTGCTTTTTTATCTCTGACTTTATTTATTTAGGTAATTTTTTTTCTGAGTTAGTTTAGTTAAAGGTATATTGATTTTCTTTATCTTTTCAAAAAAAACAACTTTTCATTTGTTGATCTTTTGTATTTTTTAATCTCAATTTCATTTATTTCTGTCTGATCTTTATTATTTCCTTCTACTAATTTTGAGCTTGGTTTGCTCTTGCTTTTCTAGTTCTTTGAGGTACATCATGAGGTTATTTGGAATCTGTCTAGGTTTTCCTGTAGGCATTTATTGTTATAAACTTCTCTCTCACCATGACTTCTGTTGTATTCCATAGATTCTGATATTTTCTGTTTGCATTTTCATTTGTTCCAAAAAATTTTACATTTCTTTCTTAATTTCTTCATTGACCCATGGGTTATTCAAGAACATGTTGTATAATTTCCATGTTTTTGTACAGTTTACAAAATTCCTCTGATTTCTAGTTATATTCCATTGTGCTCAGAAGGGAGACTTAATATGAGTTCTGCTTTTTTGAATTTGTGATAATTTGTTTTGTAGCCTAACATATGGTCTATCCTGGAGAATGTTCCATATGCAGATGAGAGAAATGTACATTTGGCAGTAGTTGGACAAATAATACTCTGTACATGTTCATTGGGTCCATTTGTGCTAGAGTATTGTTTATTTTCAATGTTTGTTTGTTGATTTTCTGCCTAGATAATCTGTCCATTGCCAAAAGTGGACTGTTTAAGTCCTCCTCAATTGTTGTATTGCAGATCTCTCCCTTTAGATCTATCAATATTAGCATTATGCAAAAAAATTTTTAAAAAATTGCTTTATATATTTGGGTTCTCTGGTAGTAGATGTATGCTTTGCATATATTTACCATTGTTATATCATCTTGCTGAATTGACCTCTTTATCATCATATAATGACTTTGTCTCTGTTTATAGTTTTGACTTAATATCTATTTTATTTGATGTAAATACAATTACTCCTGACCTTCCTTTCTTTTTTTGCTTTCCATTTCCATGGAACAGCTTTTTCCATCCCTTCACTTTCAGTCTATATGCATCTTCACAGGTATAGAGAATTTTTGGTAGGCAGCATATAATTGAGTCTTGGTTTTTTTTATTAAATCATAGCTGTGTACATTAATGCAGTTATGGAGTACCATGTGCTGGTTTTATATACAATTTGAAATATTTTTATCAAA
>NW_003852401.1:19456578-19491269 GCF_000181295.1 Otolemur garnettii | reverse complement strand
AGATTTATGTATATTGAACCAGCTTTGAGACCCTGGGATAAAACCCAGGTCATGGTGTATAATTTGTTTGATGTGTTGCTGGATTCTGTTTGCTAGGATCTTGTTGAATATTTTTGCATCAATATTCATTAGAGATATTGGTCTATAATTTTCTTTTCTTTTTGGGTCTTTTCCTGGTTTGGGGATCAAGGTGATGTTTGCTTCACAGAATGTGTTGGGTAATATTCCTTCTTTTTCTATATTCTGGAAAAGGTTGAGTAATATAGGTACTAGTTCCTCTTTAAAGGTTCGATAGAATTCTGACGTGAAGCCATCTGGTCCCAGGCTTTTCTTTTTAGGGAGATTATGTATAGTTGATTGTATTTCAGTACTTGATATAGATCTGTTCAGCATTTCCAATTCTTTCTATTAAGTCCAGGAAGTTGGCATGCTTCCAAGTATTGGTCTATTTCCTTCAGATTTTCATATTTCTGAGAATAAAGTTTCTTGTAATATTCATTAATGATTTTTTGAATTTATGAGGAGTCTATTTTAATTTCATCTTTACCATTTCTGATTGATGAAATTAGAGATTTTATTCTTTTTTTTCCTGGTTAGGTTAGCCAAAGGTTTATCTATTTTATTGACCTTTTCAGAAAACCAACTTTTTGATTTATTGATCTGTTCTACAATCCTTTTGTTTTCAATTTCATTTAATTCTGCTCTAATTTTGGTTATTTCTTTTCTCCTGCTGGGTTTGGGATTGGAATGTTCTTCTTTTTCCAGTTTCTTGAGATGTCTCAGTAAGTTGTTAACCTCTTCTCTTTTCATTCTCTTGAGGAAGGCTTGCAGTGCTATAAATTTCCCTCTTAGGATTGCTGTAGCAGTATCCCAGATGTTCTGATAATTTGTGTCTTTATTATCATTTCGTTCCAAAAATTTGGTAATTTCCTACTTAGTCTCATCTATGACTCAAGTATCATTCAGCAAAAGGTTATTTAGCTTCCATGCTTTTGTATGAGTATGCAGATTCCTCTTGTTATTGAGTTCAACTTTTATTCCATGATGGTCCAAGAAGATGTAAGGAATAATTTCTATTCTTTTAAATTTGCTGAGGTTAGACTTGTGACCTAAGATGTGATCAATTTTGGAATATGGTCTGTGGGCTGATGAGAAGAAAGTGTAGTCAGTTTTGTTAGGATGAAATGTTCTGTAGATGTCTGTTAAATCCAAATGTTGAATGGTTAAGTTTAAGTCTAAAATTTCTTTGCTTAACTTCTTATTGGAGGATCTATCCAACACTGCCAGAGGAGTGTTAAAATCTCTAACTGTTATGGAGCTGAAGGAAATCAAGTTACTCATGTCTGTTAGAGTCTCTTTTATAAATTGAGGTGCATTCTGGTTGGATGCATAAATCTTACTAATTGAAATCTCATCATCTTGAGTGTTACCCTTAACAAATATGAGTGACTCCTTATCTTTCTTTACTTTTGTTGTTTTAAAGCCTAGTGTATCTGTGAATTAAATTTCTGATTTCCATTTGCCTGAAATATAGATGACCATCCCTTTACCCTGAGTCTATATTTATCTTTTAAGGTAAGATGAGATTCTTGTATGCATCAGATATCTGGCCTGATTTTTTGTATCCAGTCAGCCAACCTGTGCCTCTTTAGAGGACAATTTAAGCCACTCACATTAATTGAAAATATTGATAAGCCTGGTAAAATTTTGAGTATCGAGTTTTTCAAAAGTCTAGTGGACATTTTTAATCCTTTCACCACTGTGGAAGTTGGAATTTGATCAAAAGTTTCTGAGTGAGTTTACTTTTGTGGTAGAGGATTGCAGTGGTCATTATGGAGGATAGGTCTGAAAATTTCCTGGAGAGCTGGTTTAGTTATGGAAAATTTCTTCAACATGTGAATGTCATTAAAGTATTTAATTTCTCTATCATAAATGAAACTCAATTTTGCTCGATACAGGATCCTGGGTTGAAAGTCATTTTGTTTTAGGTGATTAAAAGTTGATGATCACCCCCTTCTAGCTTGAAAGGTTTCAGCAGAGAGATCTGTAGTCATTCTAATATTCTTCCCCTTGTAGGTTATAGGTTTCTTACATCTGACTGCTTTCAGAATTTGCACCTTCATATTAACTTAGTGAAGTTAATTATGATGTACCTAGGAGATGTCTTATTTGGGTTGAGTCGTGCTTGGGTTCTGAAACTATCTGCTATATGAATTTCAGAATCTCTTGGCATGTCTGGAAAGTTCTCCTTCATAATCTCATGAAGAAGAGGCTCTGTGCCTTGCAAAGCCACCTTCTTGCCTTCAGGAATTCCTATAAGGCGAATATTAGTTTTCTTCAAATTATCCCAGAGCTCTCTGAGAGAATGATCCATTTGTGCTTTACATTTCTCTTCCTCTTTGTGAGTTTGGGAGCATTCAAAAGCTTTGTCTTCAATGTCAGAAATCCTTTCTTCTGTTTGCTAAATTTGGTTATTGAGGGATTCTATCCTTGTCTCAATGTGTCAACATCTTTGGTGATTTTTGTCTTTCAATTCATTGAATTGAGACACATTTTGAAATGCTCCTTGAATTTCTAATTTCAACTTCACCTCCATTCTATTAATCTTATTTGCAATCCAAATTCTGAATTCAATTTCTGACACCTCAGCCATTTGTTTATGAATGGGATCTTCAGTTATGTCCACCATATTGTTCCTTGGGGGAGTTGATCTACTCTGGTTATTCATGTTACTGGAGTTTTCCTGCTGATTCTGCCCCATGTTTATTTTACACCATTGGCTAGATGAATAGATAAGGCGAAGTTGGGTTGGAGGGCTCCTGGAGTAGTGGTAACCAGCCCTTTGCCCAAGAGCTGGGACTGGTGTCTGTACTTTTTCCCCTAGAGCTTTTCAAAAGACCCATACAGTACTATGGCCTGAGCCATTGGGGATTTACTTGGTGTGGTGAGGCCAAGTGGCTCTGTCTTGTTTTCAGCTGGTCTTTGTCCTACCCTAGTGAATTATTTACTCTGGGTTGAAGTCTTAGCTGTGGAGAAATACCAGCAATTAAGTCACCCTGCCCCCCATGGACAACAACTGGAAAAGGAAAATCACATCTTCCCACAACCACACACCCAGGGTACCACTTTGGATCATCCTCAGGTGATTGGTCCAGTCAGAGAGATCCAAATCTCTTGTCCCAGTCAGCAGCTGGTCTCAATTGGGAGAGTTCAAAAGGTCTCAGGCAACTTGATAGGAGGAGTCTGCTGGAAGCTTGAGTATGACTTGTTCTGGTGCTCAGTGGAGTCAGAAGGACCTCTCCCCCATAGCAAATGAATTAGTCTGGGAAGGTTGATGCCTCCTTCCCCACCTTCCATACCCAGTCACTGGTAACCCCGCAGGGCTGTGACTCAGTTCCCTCCAACGAGCAGATGTTCCAGGGGTTTGTGCCTGCTTGAGTCACAGGGAGATCTTTGTCTCCTTGGCCAGGCTGTGGCTCTCTGCCACTATCCAGCAGGGAGAACTGAGGCCTGACAACCTTAGGTGCTAATGGAGGCTAGGGTGATTCAATCAGTTCCAGCCCTGCCCCTGATTGATGTTGTTGCCACTTATATTTTCCCAGAATTTGTGATTCTGTCCTTGCTGTTTTCCCCTGCAGGCCAGGTGCTGTTTGAGTTCACAGAAACTGTTACTCAGCCCCGGTCTGTGACACTGCCTAGAGAGGTGTGTTTTTCTCCACTTCAGTAGGTGTTGGGCAAGTGCTGTTAGAGCTCACACTCAGCTCTGAGTTCTAGGCTCTCCCCACCTGCTTTTGTCTCAGCTGTGATCCCTTGAGGGCTGGGTGCCTCATAGGCTCCCTAAGGCAGTCCTTCTTGCTAGCTACACCCTGGGAATATGCCGTCTCTGCACGTGTCTGCTATTCTCCAATCCTTGCTGTGCCCTGCCCAGGGAGGTACTGCCTCAGTCATACTCTTTGCTCACGGGGCCTGTGTTACAGTCCCAGATCTGTTCTGCCAGTGTCTGGCACCAGAGAAGATGCCCAGCTTTCTCTGGTTGCCCAGAAAGACAGGGAATGTCTCTCCAAAATATCCCCAGGGGTATAAGCCCTATTGCTCCTGCTGCTGCTGCTGCTGCTCTGTGCTGCAGGGCACTGCCTCTCCCTCTCCCTCATGGTTCCTTCAGATCACCATCTTCTTCTTACCCCCATTCTACAGAATCAGCACAGACCTGCAGCATCCCATGCCCTGTCCACACATCTTTAGAAAATGCCCAAGGATCTGGACTCCATGGGGGGCAGGCTTCGAGACCTTAGGGTGAGAGTGGAGAGGATTGCTGGGAGTTCAGAACTGCAGGTAGAGAATATATACAGTTTTATGCCTGGCAGGAGAGTGCCAGGGCACCCTAGTAGGGGAAGAAGGTCCAGTTTTTAGAAAGTCTCTCCTGTGGCATAAAATGGAAGGATATTTGAACTCTGCTCTCTTATTTGTAGAAAGTATACTGCCAGCTGTTCTCATGGGGGAGACAACTCCCATCTGCTTGGTGATGGATTTTGTATCTATTGTTTGTATCCTTGGGGTCACAGCTTACCTCAGCAGGGTTGATGTGTGTTCTTCTACCTTCTCTTGGCTCAGCTCTAAACCATCAGCTTACTTGCTAAACTTCTGTCCTTTAACTTTCCTTCTGAATGGGAGCCTCTGTGGAAAGCTGGCTGCACTGGGCCATCTTGTCTCTGCCCCTTTGAGTCTTGGTTTTTAATCCATCCATTCATCTATGAGGACTCTATGTCCTTCAATTGGAGAATTTATTCCATTTATATTCAATGTAATTATTGATAGACAGGGCTTTACTACTGCCATTTTGTTACCTGTTTACTGGCTGTTGGGTAATTCCTCTTTTCCTTTCTGTTGTCCTTTGTGGTTAGTGATTTTCTCCATTAGTGTGCTGTAATTAGTTTTTATTTTTAGCATATGTACTGTCACTTTTCGCTTTGTGGTTTCCATGAGGCTTGTGGAGCCAATAATATCTTCATGTTAGTTGATAAACCTTAATTCTCACAAGAAAAGTATAATACTTTCTCTCATTTTATAAATTTTTCAAATGATTTTTTTTTGTGGAATTTGAGATGCAGAAAAATATAAATTTCCTAAAAAATGCTAGAAGGGAGTTCATTATTGCTAGGCTACAGTGCCTGAGTTATATCTGTTTTCTCTACTGTGCCTAGAATGAACCTTGAATAGGTCAGTTCTGTAATATGACATGTGTGTTTCTAAAAATTACTGTGCTGTGAAAAATCATGCACGAACATCCACAGAGCTTGTGCAGAAAAATCTGGCTAGGAGTACCACATTTAAAAGCTTTATAATGAGAGATGAAAAAAATAAGAACCTAATCAAAATGATAACATAGTTTTATACACAATTAAATTGTAGAGACATAGGCAGACATTTAAATATGACATTTTTCTTTGAAAAATAACTTGAAGTTGCCTACAATAGTGGTGATTGAAAGGTTTGCAGCTTGTAATTTACTATGAAGTGATGGAAGGAAGATCATCAAAAGTTAGATGGGAAGTTGATTTGTGTGGCTCATAACATATTCAATAAACTGAGGTAGCTGACTGACATTTGAGAGAATGTGTGTACATGTATGTGTGTGTTTTGTATATTCCTTTGTTGTGTTCAACTAGGTGCAGTTTCCTGAAGTATTACTCATAAACACACGTGCATAAATAAATGTGAAATTTATGTATGCCTTAAATGGTTGCCTAGTATTTATCAACCAATTGGAACAAATTTCTGTTTTCAAAACAAGTGTTCTAGCAGAATTGATTAAATACACAGAGTTAATCCAAGTTGCTAAACAAGAGGATGGCTTTTCAGGTTCTTCTGCATTTACTCTCAAGCTATACTTTGGACTGATTAGGAAGTGATACATTTCCTTAGTGGAAATACTCACCTATGGATCCCTAGTTGGGTTGTGCCTGTGTTGATACAATGCCCTTTACTGCTCTTCCTTCCCCTTTGTCTTTGTCCTTAGTCTGGAGAATCAAAGATACTCCAGGGATCAATGAGAAAGATTATATGACTGCCCTTGGGGTATAACATGAAGGAGGCTAAAAGTCCTGCTTGCTTAATAATAGCAGTTCTGCTATACTCCCATAATAGCTTGAATGCTACTATGGGGAAGCAGGACATTGTATCTTTTTGCTAAAAGAGATATGTAATTGATTATATCAGTACTACTCATAGCACTTTATGGAAGTATCTACTGTAATCTATTCAGCAGCAGCAGACTAGATGAGGGATGACTTAATGACTAAGATAAGGAATGGTAAACATTCTTCTTTGTCTGCTTTTATAGTACACTATATATTTATATTTGCTACAAAATATAATTTATATCCATGGAGAATATTTTAGAGAGATAAATAGAAAAGAAAGAATAAAATCATATCCAGTACCTCTGATAACATTTTCATGCATTTCCTTCCAGTCTAAGAACAGTAGGCTTTGGTGGTGGAAGAAGAGAATTAAATGGAGTTACTCATGTAGCAACATTCCTGGCTGGTTCTTTACTCTAGCCTTGTCATTATTCATGTATGAAAGGACTGAATGAAATCTTTGGGCAGCTAAGCACATAGCAACTTCAAAGTGATTCCTTCTACTCTCTTGGATGCTTTCTGTGAGACTGTCACTGCCTGTGATGACCCAAACTTTCCAACCAGGCATTGGTCACAGCTGGCTTTGGACATGCTGGTTTGGCAGCTTAGCTCCTGGATTTGACTTCTCAGCTCTTGGATTTGGCTTGTGAATTTTATTTGGCTGGTCGTTGAATTTCCTTTTTGGCTTTTGAAACTTGGCTTCTACTGGCTGCCTGCCTTGTGGATTTTGTGTGTATGGAGACTTTGTTTTGGTTTTGGATCATGCCTTTGACCTGGGTGTAGCATCCCACAGCACAAACACAGTTGTGAGCAACTTGACTGACTGATTGTCAGGCCCAGCTTCCAGTCCCAGTGTTAAAGGAGCAAGATATTAGATAACAGGATCCAAATCCTGGGGACAGCAGGCTTGTCTTGGGTACCAAAGCAAAGGATGCTGAGCATCTTCAAGATAACTTATACAATCTGTTAATGTCAGTACTATAAGGCTACTGAACTTCAATGCTCCCTGAAGAAGATTTCTTTAGCTTCTGAGTTCTATCTTAGCATCTTGGCTGACAGGAGGATGATACAGGATAAAGTTTTTCATTGTACTATTTAGTGACTCCATCATCTTTGCGATAATATACTAATATGATCAAATTATCTTGATAGCTTTGTGTAATTTTTACTGGGACCTGATATTTCTGAAAGACCTGAGCTATAGAACATCTCTAAACATGACTCAAATCATCTAGGAGTTCTGCAGATTCCTCTGATAACTCAGCAGCCTCTAGTCCCTAGATAGTGGCTGCCACTCTCTCCCCAGCATTGCACCTTATGTATACACTAGTTGCTCTGGGACTGAGGATATCATTCAAGGCTAAGATAGACAGAGCCTTGACTAATGTGTTGGGGCTCAGTTCACATAGGATGGTATTGAGGACACTCTATAATTCAAGCTTGTAGTGCTTTGGTAAGTAGACCACAACAAAAAGAATGACAGTGACGATGACGGCGAAATCTTGTGTTTGTATAGATTACAAAATACACTGACGTTCATGATGGCATTTTATTACTACCCAAACTCTAACAAGTAGGCAAAAGGGAATGGTACTGCTCAGAGAGGTTAGGTGACTCAATGCACCTCAAACACAATTTGATCACATTAGTATCCTTGCCAGAGGATATACAGCTGGAGGGAAGGGATCCAGGATTCAGGGTCAGGTTTTCTGATTCCTAGTCCAGTCTATATTTTAGTTTATTATCAGTGTATATTGCCACCCACTATTTAATCATCTCTTAACATCAGGTCAAAATTATAAACTGAGGAATAAAGCAATATCTTTCTCTTAAAATTAATACTTCCAACCTTCCTAATGCCATGGCCCTTTAATACAGTTCCTGTTGGTTGCAACCCACAGGTTGAAAACCACTGCTGTAGGGCCTACATAATTATTTATAAGTTGGGTTGTTGTTTCATCTAAAAATCTCATCATTCTTTTTTCCTGAGATAGAATTTTAAAGGGAGAAAGAACTGTAGAGATGCAACTTAGTTGCCCTAGTTTATAGATGAAAAGATTGAGGCTCAGAGACTTGAGCCAGCCAGTCAATGGGAGGGTTGGTTTTTAACCCATTTTCTGAATTCCAATTAAGGCACTTTCTCTTACCTTAATCTGGGTGTGGGTCAGCAACATTCTTCATTGCTTCTCTCCTCTCTTACCTCCTCTACTGGGTTTATACCATAAACCTCAGCATAGTCTTAAAATGCCTGAGTTCTCCAGTGTTCTTTTCTGGATTAGTGCCTTAGACAAGTCTGGACATTTGGATAAAATCCAGGTCAGTGGTAAAGTAATATTCCCTTTATGGATGTGCCTTGGCTATTGCCTGACAGCAAGGCTGTGAGTTGGTAGTGCATGGAAGCACCAAGAACAGCTGGCCAGAGCCCAGGGCTATGTGGCCAGGGAGAGAAGACTGGCCCTGGGCTGCTTCTAAGTGGGCATTGTTCCTTCTTGCCTCTGTTTCTTTTCTCTGGGCCCCACTTTAGGGAGTCCTTGGCTCATTGCTACTGCTATACTGTGAGCCTGATTTTGGACTTGCTTCTTCAGAACTCAAGGGGGTCAGGGAGCCCTGGATTCTTTGGAACCAGAAATTATGAGAGGAGAGAAGGGCATGAAGAGGCCTTGCCATTGTTATAAGCCCTTGTTATCTCCTTTAGATAGTGCAGCACTTAAAATTTTATGAAAGTTCATAAGCAGAAGGGAAATAGCAGTTACCACCATAAATACAATAGCTGAGACCATTCATGGAGCAGACCTGTGGGCTTTCTAATGCACCTAACTTTATTCTGTCAGAAATCTTTTCTTTTCTCAGGTGAGGAAACTGAAATTCAGAGGTAAGTGACTTATTTAAGTTCTCCTTTCTTGTGAGGGTAAATGTCAGGATTTGGGCCAAAGCTCTAATGCTCCAATTTCTGTATTCCTGCAAAGGGTAGGTTGTGGCAGTCTTGAAATCTGTGGCAGTGGCACAACAGGCACCCTGGTGTACCCAGAATGAAGGGCACGTGGAGTGTGGACGTGGAGCAGGGCTGGAGAATTGAGAGCTTTGGTTGGGGGCAGGAGGATGGGACTTAAAGACTGTCACTCTTCTTCAGAATGAATTATCCCCACCAAAGACATCTGATCTTTTCTATGGGCTATCCTAGTGACAGTTTATGTGGGTGAGGGAACTTCCTCCAGGGTCTGTGGGCTCATGGTATTATAGTCATGACCTTGTCTTCCAACACTGTCCACAGGGCTAGTTGCCCATTGGCTGTACTTTGGAGACTCTCCCAGGAGGATAATCCAAGTTCATGATATTTTGATGGTGTCTTTTCACATCATCAATTTGTCACTTGCCCAGGAATGTGCTCTTTTCCATCTCTTCTTCTCCATGATCATGTCCCCAGGTGAGCTGAGACAGCTCCCGGTACTCACATGTGCACACCCACTCATGAGGCATTATAAGCCCTCGGGTTATCAAGTATCCAAAGGGTTCAGCCAAAGACCAGCATCTAAAGGCAAAATGACTGCTCTGGGTGGCACAGGCCTCACAGCAATAGGAAAGCTTGTTGGCAATGTGTATTATTTGAGCAGTGGGGTGAACTGAAAGGGCACATTTATGTATAACTTTGGGCAAGGTCTTTTACCTGTAAGTCCCAAATGAAATATAGATGACACTGATCATTAACTTCACAAAGTCATACAGAGGACTACATGAGCAATGACGCAAAACTGGCATGAACCAGGGTGCATACATTGGGTACCCCAAAATGCAGTTCCCTTCTTTTCTCTTTCGTCTCCTTAGTTTTCTAACACTGAAAAGACCAGTGATTTTAGAAGATTCCAACACATTCAGGAGGAAGCTTAAGCTGGCTAAGCAGGAATAGCATAGACTTGCTGGTCATGCTGGCCAGCCCCTTCCTGCCTGCCTGAGGAGAACCAGCCCTAGTAGGGAGTCCTTCGAGCAGACCTCAGGTTCCCACGCTGCTGCACTAAATTATGAACTTGAGGACTTCCTTGCCACAGAGACTGCAGATGCTCTTTGGTAGAATGCCACCACCAGCTCTGTCCCTCAGCTCTCCGCAGCTGCTCCCCACCCACCCAGACCGTTGTGATGTCAGAGGAGCTAAGACCAGTGGAACTGTCCATGTCAGATGAAGTAAGACATCCAAGGGAGCGCATCCCCAAAGCCATCAGCAAGTGGTACGTATGGAGGCCCTGAAAGAGCCTGGTGTGGAAGACAATTATACATGGAAAAAAGAGAAGGCCTGCCCTTGGCCCCTGAAGTAGATCTTTCCAGTTAGACAATGCATAAGAACCAGTTTTGACAGGGCACCCTCCTCCCACCACACACTCATACTCAGCCTCTGATCAAATCTGCTCCCTCAGCCTGTTCCCTTGAAAGCAGGAGACACTGTAGCCTTTGGAGAAGATGGAGCATGCAGGGAAGCAGCAATGGCTCCACTTACTGCAGGAAGGGTTTGGAGCAGCACTGAGGAGCGTTTCAGCGTTTTAGGAAATATGTATCAAGTGCCTGGATGTGCCAGGGTGTTTCTCTTATGATTTTATTTAATTCTGACAACTCTGTGAGACAGAGCTTGTTGCCTTATGTTCTGAATTTTGAAGCTGAGATCTGGTTATGTGAAGGAAGTTGTCCAAGGTCATACTACCCACTAATACCACTTTGTGCTGGTGACCAAGATCAATTCTAATCTTGTCCATTCCTTTCCCTGGGACCTCACAGATTTCACTAGGCAGGGTTCTCTGGAATTTCCAGGAAAGAAAATTGCTGTAATTTTTATCAGCCATGTTTTTGATGCTAAATGCACAATGAGAACTGTGGACCCCAG
This sequence comes from Otolemur garnettii, assembly GCF_000181295.1. Lineage (NCBI taxonomy): Eukaryota > Metazoa > Chordata > Mammalia > Primates > Galagidae > Otolemur > Otolemur garnettii. The sequence goes on along the minus strand of NW_003852401.1, from coordinate 19,480,262 downwards.
GAAGCCTATTGTGATGACATCATCTGTTGGTCTCCCAGTGAAGATTTCTGCCTCCAGAATATCACCACGAACTTTTCTCCTTGTAACATGGGTAGAATCCTTCTTTTGTGCTCAGAGTGATGGATTCATGCCAAATAAAGGAGTGTCCACTCGGGGCAAGAACAAATACATCTATTGTTCCTCACTTTTCCTCTTAGCTGGTGACCAGGCTTTATGTTTCAGATCCTAATGATGAAAGACCATTGACCAGAGAGCAAAAGCACTGGAGGAGGATAAGTCATCTGTCCACTGCCCCTTCCCTACCTGGTCCTCCTGCCATTCCTCAGAGATGGAGCCCACTGCTATGCTGGGTACGGGAGCCTTGTGATGAAGCTGATGATGCTCCTGATCTCCAAGCCTCTGTGACCCTTGAAAGGCATCTGTGAAAGAATATGCATTTTTTTTTGCTTCTGTTCTCCCAGCTCCCACAGTCTCACTTTCCTTCTTCCATTCTGCCTTCTTTGTCAAGTTGATAGCACAGACCCAGGATGCTATAGCCCAATGGCAGGAAAACACAGGAGAAATAAATCAAATGCACATGGAGATCAATTTTATTCATGTTCATTCAATAGAAAATTATTGAATACTTCCTATGTTCCAGAAAAAAAGATGCCAGAGATAAAACTATGAACCAAACAACTTAACTATTCTCATGAAATTTTCATTTAGTGAGGGATACAAAATGATAAACAAATAACCATGTAAAATATGTTTTCATTTTATTCCCCCCAGACACACCCTGGGATAAGGATTTGACTGTTAAATTGTAAGGAGATAACTTCATGAAGCAGAGATGGAATACAGATATGAGACAGAGAAAAGAGAAAAGTCAATAAAGGATGCATGACTGAGTGGGCTACCCCTGTGGGCAACTGTGGCTGTGTCCCTCTGACAATCCTCTGAAAGTCAGGTAGGCAGCTACTCAGAGTTTTCCTCTTGAGGGTTGAAAATCTGGGGTATGTACTGACAAACTCTCACCATATCTCGCTTCCTAGGGTGCTCACTTCTCAGTATTTCTGTAAAGTCTGACTTTAGACATGTTAAATTTGAGATAACTTTTAGATATCCCAGTGATGATGCTGAGCCAAGAGTTAGATTATTTGTCTAAAGCTCAAGGTAGAGGTTAGTTCCAGAAGTACCAATTTAGGGATCATCAGTGTATGTGTTATATTTTGAACCACAGGATTGCGAGATTACCTAGGAGATGAATGTAGAAAAAAGAGATGTGAGACCAAGCCCTGCATTATGGTTGTCCTTAGTATCTGTGAGCAATTGGTTGCAGGATCTCCTGCACATACCAAAAATTCAGATACTCAAGTCTATAATATAAAATGGCATAGTATTTGCATATAACCTATACACAGCCTCCCATATGCTTTTAATCATCTGTATATTCATTTGTATAACCTAATACCATGTAAATTCTACATACAGTAACTACTTATACTATATTGTTGAGGAAACACTGACAAGGAAAAAAGTCTGTACATGTTCAGTATAGATGTGTTTATTTTTAAAAAATGTATTTTCAATACATAGTTGGTTGAATCCATGGATGTGAAAATTATAATTATGGAAAGTAGACAACATTTAAAATTGCAAAGGTCAGGAAGGTTAGGGGAAACCAGACAATGCATCTGAGACCCAAGAGAAAGAGTGCTGGGCCCAGGGCCAGGTGAAGAAGGTGTTTAGAAAGGAAGAAGAGATTGACTATGCTAAATGCACAGGGAAGGCTGTGCCAGTGGTAGGTGAATGGCTGTGGTCTTGGTCCTCTAAGTGAACAATGGAAGAACATGCTGGGTTCCATACTATTCATGAAATTGAGAGTCAAAAGGTTTGACTTCACAGCAAGGCTAAGATGAGAGAACACGTTAGGGCAAGGAGGTGGTCTCTGAGAGACAATGATAGTGGGCTGTCCAGGTAGTTCAGAAATCAAAAGGAGAATGAAATTTAAACTTCAGGGGAAGATTTTGCTTGGTGACTTGTGTGGGGTCATTGTCCCTACTAACTTGTGCTCAGAAGATGTCTACCTTAACAAGGAGACTCAAATTTTGATGATTGAATCAAACAAAGCATAAATCAAAACTGTTTAAAATTTTAGAAATGAATACTTTTAAATTAAAAAAAACCCCACACTTAAAAAGGATAAATTTCCCTGTATATAAAGTATAACTCAACAACTCTGACAAAACATACCAGTCAACACCTCGCAGTGGTAAGGCTTCATTAAACCTCCCTCCGCAGATGTGGCCAGGACATGTGTAGGCTGAACTGTACATCACATGTAGTCAAAGCTCTGTTCCGAATGGATTGTCCTCATTATTAAGAAGAGTTTATCATAACAATGGCCTTAAAAGGCTGGTACCAGTCTGTAGTCTGTTAAAAACCTGCCCACACAGCAAGAGGTGAAGAGCAGGCCAGGAAATGGAGTTTCCTCTGTATTTACAGTTGCTCCCCATTGCTCACATCACCATCTGAGCTCCCATCTGTCTGATCAGCAGCAGCATTAGAGTCTCGCAGGAGTGTGAACCCTACTGTAAGCCATACATGCGAGAGATCTAGGTTGTGGGCTCCTTATGAGAATGTAAAGCCTGATGATCTTGAATCACCTCAAAACGATCCCCTTCACTCCCCACCCCCTGGGTCTATGGAAAAATTGTCTTCCATGAAACTAATCTCTGATGCTAAAAAGGCTGGGGACTGCTGATATAGACTGTTGTAGTCTAATCCAATAACCTCTGGTCAAAAGTTCACAATGGTTTCCCTAATTCCTATAGCAAGCTCTTATGTTGCCCTTTCAAGACGCTTCAAAATCTGCCTGACTATCCCATGTTATTTTCCCAACGTATATACCATTATTCTAAACCATCTCATTTTGTTGTGTGACAAATATGCCTCAGTCAGTCCAATTTACCAGATTTTCTGAATCTTCACCCAAAATATACCTCCTTTTCCCTTTTATTTTCTTATATTCTATTTCTCTCTAAGTTTATGGGAAAGAGCTTGGTTTTTGGTTTGATTTCTATTTTTGCCTCAGTTTCCTCAAGTTTAAAATTAGGGTACTAATATCATCCTCAAAGGTAACTATAAATTAAGCTAGAGCCCGGAATATGACATGTTATTGATCTTCCTCAATTTAATCCTAGAAGGAGCTCCAGCCAGTTCAGAGCTTACCAATTTAGTATCCTCCTCCTCCAGTTCCACGCCTGTACTGTCTTATCCAGCAGATCTTCACAATAATTACTATCTGTGCAAATATTTTAACAGTTATATTTCATCTTATCCTACGAATGGTAGTTTCTTATTTGTAAAATTTACATATTAGCTTGAATACTGCTATACTACTGTATATAGCATGTTCATTAGTCTCTTTAAGAAAATCATATATTGTTGAAAGCAGGGATCATGACACATGGGTATTTTTGTCTTAGGACATGATATATTAATAAGTCCATAGTGGTTCTCTAGATTTTCAATGATTGAGTAAATGACTATATTAGCACGCTTGCTTTCTACTCTCTTTACTTTCATTCAGATACTCCAGAGATGGTTTATTATAAGTGTGGGTTGCCTGAAAGAAGATTTAAAATGCAGACGTCTAGTGTATATTAATACACACACATATAGGGTGCCAAAACGTTTACATATTTTAAGAAAGGAAAAAACTACATTAAAATCACAATACTCAGTATATAATGATTAAAAAAAGGTCAATATAAGTCACGTGGAGCACCTCTTATAATTGCATTAGTCAAATGTGACTTGAGTATTGCAAATTCTTTTTTTAAATTTCTTTTTAAATTTCTTTTGAGTATTGCAAATTCAAAGCAGTTATTTTCCTTTCCTAAATGTGTATACATTTTTTGGGTAGCCTTTGTATATATATTCATATAATGATACTGTGTCACTAAATAAATTATATTATGGCTCATGACTGCTAGAGAGAAGCTTTTTTGCTTTGTTTTGTCTTGGTACATTTAAAATATTAATTGTGATAGCAACATGGTATAATAAAGCATGGGCTTTGGGAAGAGACTCGGATTCAAATTCCAACCCTGCTTTTCACTAGCAGAGTGACTTTGGACAAATTGCTTTACCTCTCTGAGCCCAGTATTTTCCTCAGTGAAAAGGAGACAAAAATTCACATGCCCTGGTTACTGTAGACTGAAGAGGATGCCATGTGAAAGTACGTGGCAGTACGTGGCGAAGTTTCTGAAAGATAGTGGGCATGGAGTACATGCTTAAATGTGTTCTTCCTTCTGTTTCCTTTAAACTGAATCTACTGAAGAGCAAAGATCAAAAGAAGTCATCTGTATTAAGGCCCTTTGAAAACTACAGCGTTCTGGACACCTGTAAGGCATTACCATTGTTATGATTATAAACACAGAAGACAAACTAAGATAAGAACACTGTAGTATTTAGAAGGATGGTCTCCCTATGAGCTATCAGCCAAGTTGCAGATCATCTTTGTAAAGACTCCTACATCAGACCCTGCAGTGATCTCGTGTAAGGTGTGATCTGTGGCTGACTGCCTGTAATCTTCCTCCAGAGACCCCCCATCCCCAGAAAAAAATTCCAGAGAATAACATAATAAATTACAAATGTCATAGTCTTCCTGTTATTCCTCAATATATAAGACAATAAAATCCTTATTTTTTTCCCCATTTGCTTGTCCCTAATCTCTTCTTCCCCCATTTTCCCACTTGGCTTTGATTAGAATTGATGAGGAAAATATTGGTAAATGTTAATTTTCCTCTCCAACCCTTGGGGATGCTGGTCTACCAGAGAAGAGTCTAAAGACAATATTCTCATTGTGACCTTGTTATGCTTTCTGCTATTGTCCTCAACTTCTCCCTCTTCCAAATTGTTATAATTAAGAGAGTGCCCATTAAATGATTTCCTTTTGTCAGATGGATTATGTTTTATAATGGAGCCAAGTTCTCTTCTCATTATGAATCCTGAGGCCAGTGCCAACAAAATGTCGGCAGCCTTTCCCCCGCAGCAATGGAAACAGCAGAGGAAGGTCACTTAATGACAATTTGGGAGGAAACCAGTGTAGCTTTCAGCCAATGGCCTCCTGTTCTTGAATGTCAATAAGATGTTCTTTTACAGTCCAGGTCCTCTGCTCTTTATGAAGTAGGGATTAAAAAATGTGCTGGAATCAAAGTGTCTCAGAACAACAAACAGCCAACAAATCTCCCACTGAAGTGATGTTGATTGACCCACACAGACCTGAAAAATGTCCCACTCTGGGGATCCTGAAGGGTCAAGACATCCGTCATCCTCATGCTGTGTTCTCATGCTGTGATTACACCTCTGGGTCACTGTGGCCAAGCTTCCCTAATGAAAAGGAAATGATCCCATCAATGGCCCAGATGTTTGGCAGGGGGTAGACTAAACATCTGGTTGATTGACTGAATGGTTTTCTTTCCAGCCAGATGTTTGATATCAACAAAGCACAGTGTGTGAGTAGAACCTTTAAAAGGGCATTCTCCAGAGGCCCCCATCACTTCCAGTTTATAGGAAGTTCTCTTATATGAACCTAATTTTTTACTCTAAGGTGGGATACCGCTTACTTTGTTTACTGTTATAAATTTCTTTGCATTTTTATCAACTGCCCATAAACAACTTTACAGCTCTATTTGATTCCCTTTTCTACAAAGACATCTTTGACTGGTGGAGGTTGTAGCAGTGCAAAAAAGTATGAACATGAACAAAATATTTAAATATACTTTCATGGCATAAAATATTTTACAAATTATTCCTGCATTGAGTTTTCTATGGCATGCTATCCAGGTAGCATGTATCACTTAAAAAATAATACTAAAAATTCTGGACTGTACATATGATAATGTAGATTTTAGTTAGCATGATAATGCCCTTTCTACCATCATTTATCCATGGAAGTCTTCTATGTCTGAAAGAAAGTCTCAGTAGCCTTGAGTTAAGCACTTAGGATCTGAAACAGTAAGGATGGAACTGGTAATTGTGCTGTGGGGGAAAGAGCGCTAGATTAGGAGTCAGGATTTGAGCTCTACACCCAGTTCATTCATTGAGTCTCTAAGTGACCTGGGCATCATCTCAACTCTCTGGGCTTCTATTTTGTGATCTGAAAAGTGATAACTATAACTGAGACTTGTAAGACTCCTTCCAGCTCTAACAATTTGTGATTTTCTGAAACACAGACGGTGATGGATGAGATATACTCAATCTCATGATGCTGAGTTCAAACTGTTACTAGAGAACAAAATTCTACATAGGCAAGAAAAGACATTGCACAATGAATTAGTGAGTCTGTTTATTTTCAAATGTTCCCAGGATGTGCAACGTATCAAATTTGATATTGCCATTAATATTCTAGGGTGAATTTGCTTGGAAGTTTAATTTTTACCAAGAAACACAAGCAAATGAGGTTGAAAAATGGACATAAGGAAATACCCAAGAGTCTCAAGATGGGAAAGATGGTTCTTACCTCCTTCCATATCGGGGGTACCTTGGTAAGTAGCACTAAATATGGAGAAGTAAAAAGACAGGAAGAGAAAGTGGAAAGAGAACAAAGTTCCCAGAGCATTAACTTTGCCAGTATCACAATATTGTCAAGAATAGGCTCTCTCTCTCTCTCTTTTTCTCTTTCTCTCATCAATTCTACCAGATCATACATCTCTGGGTCAGAAGGGTTAAGGACCATAAGCGATCTGGGCCCATTTAGCATCTCAGGGTCAGAAGGGCTAAAGACCATAAGAGATCTGGGCATCAATCAGGCATCAAAATAGCTTAAATCAGCTATTACTTCATCTTCTGAAACTGAAGATGACTGTTTATATCTCTGAGCAAATGAAATGTATATTCCAAAAAGTCATATTTCTAAAACTATAGGGCTTTAGAGAAAATAAATAAATCTTCAGGTACTGATTGGTGATGTTTTCCAGATGAAATTTCTGAACTTCCTAGTTTTTGTTAAGCATTTTGAAAGAATTTTTACATTTATGAAATGTTCTTCTAACCATTCAGAAACTGGCTAGTTATTATTAGCATTAGTTTGTTCTTCAGTTGACAGATCTATGAAAAAAATATAAACCATATGTTTGTGGGTTTCCAAATATTTTAGATTGCAAAAACTTTAACCTTGATGGCACTAACTTATACTTAATAAGAATCGCACTGTGAGCATTGGCCATGTGTTCCTTATACAAAACAAGTTTACTTTCTTGTCTATTTGTTGGAAGGGCCGGAGTTTTTAATTCCTTATGTGTGGAGTGCTCTACTAAGTGTTTACCTTTCTCCATCCATCTCTCATTCTTCTTCTCTCTTCCAGAGGAGTCATGGAAGAGGGAATAACTAGAGTACAATTCCCAGTCCTTCATCCAAATACTTTTTTCTCTTGGAAATAATACCTTAGCAAAAGAATTAGATTTTCAAAGAGAGCTTCCAAGAGTACATTTCATGAAGGCAGCCTGTGATTGAAAAAAGATGGAGGGAGGATGTGGATACCATCTCCTGTACGTGAGAGGTAAATTCTCAGCTGTTTGGGCTGGGTTTAGAGCAGTTCTGCTTGGAGACAAGGAGCCAAAGTGACTTTCCAGAGGTCTCCCTGGTCTTCTGGTTCCATAGTAGTACCCAAGAACTGCTCTAACATATGTGGCATAAAAGTCCATATGGTTTCAATTTCCTTCACCACATTACTGTTTTCGCTTTGTTTGTTCACAGACCTTACTCAAAATTCCTGCTCTGCTGGGCTCCTTCTGCCATGGGGTTAGGGGTGGGGGTGGGGGTTAAAAAAAACACTGAAATGGAAGAGAGCTCAACCAGCTCATTCTGTATAATAAAATCCATGCCACTGTGGTCCTAATTTCATCAAGTAATACAAGTCAACACCAGGCGTTAATGAGAGAAGGCTTCCAATTAGATAGTCTGACACTGGCCTGCTTCTCAGTCACCTTCAATTGTCAGCGATAAAAAAGGACAGTTCAATAAGATATGGATCATTCACTCTGAGTCTCCACAACTCATTTATGACAAACACAACTAACAGAGCATGGGGAACTGCAGAATTGTTTTTCATTATCCTGGCACATTGGCTTCTGAGTACAGCTGTAATGATCTTCAGTGGTTTTCCATAGCGCATATTTTTAATGAATGGTCTAAGATGTGATAGTAACTAGAATTTATACTGAAAATCTCAGTAATCCCTTTGTTTTTGAAAGAACAAATAAGTCTTCAGAAGAAGAGAAGAAGAAAAAGGATCTAAAAAGAAAAAGCAATTTATTTTCATGAGTGTCAGAGTTTTAGTGGCATCTTGGCAGTATTTGGGGAGGAAGAAGTTTGAAAATCTTGAAGGTGACCATGAAGTCAGATTACAATGTCTGAAATAATGAGACAAACCAGGGTTTGATAAAGGCTGGTGCTAGGGTCTACACAATTCGAATAGGGCCTAACCACTAGAATTTCTGGGTAGTCATGATATTTAAGGATAGGTATGTGTTAATATTCTAGGTTCAGGTCCAACCAAGATTCCTCAGAGGGTGGGGATATGGGGTCGGCAAACAAATCCCCAAGATCTGGAGATGCAAAGGTGAAGATGATCAGACCTCAGCCAATCAAGCAAGCTGGGGTTCTTTTAACACTTATTCATTTATTGAATGGCTAGATTAATGGAGTTTAATAAATGGAGTTTAATAAATGAGGTTTGTTATTCATTTAATAAATATTTACTGAATACTCTTATGCCCAGATGTGGTGCATCATAGGTACTGGTGATGAGGAATATTAGACACTGTCCCTAGGCACCAAGGAGTAAGTGGGCAGCCTGAGCCCCAGTTCTAGGAAAGGCACACAGGAGCTTTTGAAGTTTAAAGCATGCAAGGGCTTCAGTCGACTATTTCTTCCCTTCACTTAGCAGTAGGGGTATATCATCATTTTTCAATGCTGTTGTTGTTATTACCACATTCATTGCATCAGTTACATCTTACTATCAAACCTCACAGGGACTGGGATGCGGGGCAGCTCAACAGCTGCCCCAGGAAACAGGACCCAGAAGGGCATGTGTGTTGAGGGCAAGACAAGGTAGGTCTAGCTCAGACCGGCATTTCAGATACTGGCAGGAATAGCAAAGCTATAAACTTGGAGCCCATTAATTTAGGGATGTATGTGAAATACCAGCAACAAGAAGACAATGCTGGGTCCAACCTCTGCCTTATGTGTTCTTTGCTGAGATACTCCTGTCTGACTCTTTGGGATCAGGCAGGTGGGTGAAAACCAGCCGTACACATTTATTTCACCATGCAGCTGCTATGTTTAATTATCTCATTTATTTGTGAGGCAGTTTTATAGAGTCAATTCTGATTTGCTCCATTTGGAGGGTGCAAACTCACGTCTCGTGCCCTGCATTGAACCGAAGAGTTCACATTACTCTTCCTACTCTCAGCTCCACAGCCTCAGGATTCAAAGTGAGTGAAAATCAAAACAATGTTGTGTGGTTGCCGAACTATAAAAGTGAGATGAAAAATACTTTTGAAAGTTTGTGCTCCAGCCTCTGTGTATCCATGGGACACAGATTCCAATGTCACTGGCTTATGAATTTTTGTTCAATCAGATTTTAACTGTCCCAAATGGCAGACTCCACCTTAGACCTTGGAAGACAAATCTAGAAAATAAATCTCATTTTAACTATTTCCTTATGTTCAACTTTTATTTTTCCCTTTCTTGATTGGGATCCATTAATTCTAATGGTGTTGGCTTCTCCCTCTCCCTTGCATTTAAAGGGATTTTTGTATCTTCTATAGCATTTGTACCTTTCAAATATTTATAGACTTACTTGTCTCTCTTCAGTCATTAGCCAAGTCCAGACTCTCTCCATAAATCACTGCCCACATTGCTGATGTCATGTTTTCCCTCTGCCTAGCTGATCTTTATCTTTCTGATTCAGAGTGTTCAAAACTGCATTCATTTATTCCATGTCACTAGCAACTGTCACTATTGTTGCAAATATCTCAGTGAAAATCTTTCTCATCTAACATGAAAGGCAACTCTGGACTCTTCCCGCCAAATTTTGTAACTAACTTGGACCCATTTAATCATCTTTTCTTTCCAGACCTTCTGGGAGGCAATACAACAGTTTGGTGAAAAGATAGATGAGCGTGGCTTTAGGTTCAAGTGCTTACATTGCCACGAATCAGCTGTATTCTCCTGGAGAAAGTCACTTCCTCTCTCTAAACCTCAGTTGCCTAATATGTAAAAGAGGGAATTAGACTAAATGTTTTAAAGGAGTCATCAAGTTCTGAAATTGTGTGATGGTCCCGAATTCATGAATTAAACAGTTTTGTAGAAATTACTTCCCCACTTTGACTTCTAATTTTCTCTCCTAAAATGGGAATTATAATTTCTTTCATGTTCACCTCACTGAGTAATTTTGCAGATCAAATGAAACTCTGTATGTGCAAGTGCTTTTAGAATGGTAAAATGCCATGCACACAGAAGAGTTTATTATTACTATTATTACAGTGATAATTATAAGTGTCCCTTCTGTTTCTATTACCCCAAACTCTCGGATAACTGGTTCTTGGGTTTTAGGCTGAAAATCACTGCATGGGTTACGAGTGGCTCTTCCCAGGCTCGTGATGCATGTGGTAGCATTATATGGTATTAAACTCTTCCAAGCATAGAATAGTTTTGTGACTTCTTTATTTATTGATGATGGCAAATATGCTTTCATTTTCCTAGGCTATGTGTCTTGATTTTATGACCAAGTTTATTTCACTTCATCTGATCTCTGGTATTTTAGGTTATTGGTTCCTAGGGAAATATCTTGCATGTCTTTCCTAAATTAGACCTCAATACATCTTTGTCAGAGAGTCTGCCTTATATGTGTCCTCACTGGTGTTTTTACCTTCTCCTAAAAAAATATCAGCTGAAAATTTCATTAATGTGCTATTTACTCCTTTAATATCACTAATAGAATTGATTAAATGGTTAGGGGAAAAAAATGAAAACTCTGAAGGTTAAAAGATCCAGGAATACTAGTCTGAATGAGAAAACATTAAGGAGTGTCTTTAAAAACTCACAACTCAGTGCATTAAGGTGAGAAGACAGCACTATAGAGTAGAAAAACAGAGGTAGGGTTAGAACTCAGATCTTTCAAGTCCAAATCCCATAACCTTTCCTTGTTGCTATGTGCCCTTCTTAACTATGCTTCTACTTTGCTTACTTCTGTGCATTATTCTTAATTGTCTTTGGTGACTTTTAAACAGTTGACTATTCCAGGGAATCTTGCATATGAACACTAAGCTTCCTGGGGTCAAAAGTTTTAACTTAAGAGGCATAATGGAGGACTCTGGTGAGGCAGTAAGTCTGGAGAGGAGCTCTCTTTGGCAGGAGGTTTATACCAATCCCTTAAATTACATTCATAAGACAATTTTCATTACATTGACACATGCATATGGCTAGCCTTGAGAGGGGTTCTTAGTAAATGAGAGCTTCCCCAAAGGTTACTCTGCCTGACATTATTAATGACAGATCATGCAAGAGTACTGCAGCTTTGACTGGCACCTCTTCTGCTCTATTCTCACGTGTTTCTAATACGATCCCAGGGTTAGAAAAAACAAAAAATAAAATCCTTGTCCTACTAAGGGTCTAGTAGTTTGAAAAATATATTCACTGTGAATTTTGAGTCTTAAAAATCCCATTTTTTTCTTTCTGTTTCCCTACTTATTGACTGTGTTAACTTGGACAAGCCATGTCGCTATTCTGAACGTCAGTTTTTCATGTAAAATGGAATGGTGATGCTTGTTTGTATCACAGCATTATGATTAAGAGTAGATGAAATGATTATAAGCTACTAAACTAATGTGGTGGCCATCATTGTTATTTGCACTTAGAAAGTTTTGAGCAATTGAACAGCTTCGTGTGCTGCCAATTAAACAGGAAAAGAAACTAAAGTAAAATAGGGCTGATAAGTACATTGGATTATAAAGATAGCTGAATTTTGTTTGAACTTGGTTCAAGAACTTATTAAGAAAGCTAGAGACTCAAAAGTCACTCTTTTCTAAAGTCCAGCAACAGTTTTAAGTTATTTGATGCAGTGAAGTCTACCAAAGATAAGCATATTCCAGGAAATTTGACTCAGGCTGTTTCCGTACTAGGTCTCAGTGATTATGTGAGTTCTTTAAATGGTGAGTGGTAATTGAGGCGCTCTAGCTAGGCAAAGTAGCAGTTGCGTAGAAGCACTGTAACTTATTAAATTTTGTCCAACTATTCTATATGCTGTCAGTATTCTCATCTGCTATTAAAGAAATAAGTAATTTTGTAATAGTTTGTCTTTATTGATCACTTCATGTGCTTTATGCTAATTGCTTTGCTACAATAAATTACTTATTCATGTGAGCCATTCTCTATCATAACCCCATGTTTCAAAAGAAAAAAATGGAGGCACAGAAAGGTCAAGGAGCACCCTGAAGCCCCACATAGTAAGTTGCGGAGCCAGGATTTGTATCTAAGATAGACCAGCCATACAACCCACATTTAACCTATTAAACATTGATGAATCTGGGTCCCCAAACTTACACAATTGGAGGACTCTCTTTTAAAAAAAGAACACAAAAGAATACAAAAATTATTAACACAAAAATCTAGGGCCCTGTCACAGGCCTTGGGGACATAAGCTTTGTTAAATTTGGAGTAAATCTACTCATTACATGTGTCATTTTGATTGAGTTAAATTTTTGGAGAAATAATAATGTTTTCATCATTTGCTTTATTGAACCATAAACTTTTCCCCATGTGGATAGTTAATAATGGAGATTCCATGTCATAATAGCTAATATCTGAGATTTCATGTCATAATTCAGAAGGCTACTGCTATCCAATTAGTGGTAGTTGCCAGAAATTACAGCTTATTCCTAAGAGGAAGTAAATAACTTTTAAAGTCTATGCTTTGTAGATCACAGAAAAATTGAGAAGGCAGAAACATTAGACAGTGACTTTGAGGTGAAAAACCTGACGCCTAAAGAGGAGTTAGGATAGGGAACTGAGAAGACCCTGGATCTTGGAATCCGTCCATCTGGATCATGGAATCATAGAGCCCAACTACTACAATCTGTGTGGCTTTGTGAAAGTTATCTAACCTCTCTAAACCTCAGTTTTTTAAATCTGTAAAATAGTAATGATAAATGCCCACTTTAAAAGGAAGTAGGGATTAGATGAGATAATGAATGAGGAATTTCTATTTTAATATATGGCAGATGGTAACAGGAGTAGAAATAGAAGTCTTATAATTGTTCTTGGTAATATAATCAAATCAAATTGTTAATATAATTTGCTATGCAATTTTATTTCGGACCAAATAAATACCTTTTCAATCTTTTAAACTGTTTCTTTCTTTAGATGACTACAGTGATGGAAATGACACAATCATGATTTTGGGAAATTCAGGCATTTCTAGGAGACAGGGGTAGTGAATAGGAACAAAATGTCCACTCTGGGTTCCCTGAGTGAATAGCTAAGCATTTTAAGAGGGGGCCTACACAACTTAATGAGGTGTTACCTTTAACTAGTAAGGCTGTTGGTAAAAATTTAGTCCCCACACAATCCCAGCACTTCTTGGGAACTGGAACTTATTGGTCCCAGAGGGAGAAACTTCTTCTGTGGGAAATTCTGTATTCAGGGCCCTGGACCTCCCTCTGTTTTTCTTTTATTCTCACTGTTAAATGCATGTGTCAGTAAAGCCTGGTTAGAAAGAAAATAATGTATTTCTTGTAAGTTTTGCTGGACTGGCCTTGCAAAGCCCTGGATGACCACCTACCGTGCATCTGGCATTAAGCTGGGGACTTCAGCAACATGTTTGAGTTATTTTCATAGATGACATCTTTAAAAAAAGTCTGAAATACATGATCTCTTGGTCATTTGTCTTAGTAACCCAACTGGATTATATTTTAATGATAGAACTTTGATATTTAGCTTCCTTAAGCCCAACTTTATACTCCCCTTAAATGGAGAAATGATTCTTACTTTTAGGGGGCTGTTACCATTTAACTAAGTATCATGGAGTCTGACACAGATGAGGTTTCAATAATGACTAATTCCTATTTTTATCATTAAGTTTTTCCCCTTCTAGAAGAGCATTTGGGGGTTAATATTTGTCATCACAATATGAACTTAGTGATCAAGTGAGTTTGAGGTATGTTTGTTTTTGCTAACATGCATGATGAGCCTACAAGAGGGAATTACAGCCATGCTGAGCTGCCCAAACTTAATTGCTAGGAAAAATTTCTACACAAGCATAGTAGTGTTTCACAGGACACAGTCCGGGAAAGGCTGCATCTTATTCACAACATTCTTTAGGCTGAGAGAATGGTCTCTGAACTCTCAAATCAGAGCCCTCACTCTTTACGAGGATTCTGTGAAGTTAAGCAGTAATCCCAGCAGCGGACGGAGGTGGCTTATCTAGAAATGATGGATGAGTAAGAAGTCTGTATTTTATGATCACAGCTTCAGTGTGGGGAAATGGGATTGATTTTATAGAAATACATCTGTTTAGTACCATTTCCTAAATAAAATATTCCTCTCTCAGGAAAGATTCACTGAACAGCCAATTGGGCTCTTTTTTTCCAGTGCACGGGGGTGTCATTCAGAAGAGGCTGCCCAGCTGGGACGGCATCTCCCAGCTGCTTTCTTCTGGGAGTGGCCGTGTAACCAGTTCTAATCTGTGGCATGGGAATGCAAATCACTTGCACCATTCTGGGCCAAGGCTTTTTAAGCAGCAGGTATGCTTCCTTTAAGTTTTCTTTCCCTTTTGATGGAATAGAGGAAGAAGGTGCCCTAGTCCCTGTGAGTCGTACTACAGGAGGAAAGGCAAAGTCTCTAAAGCACCACCCGGAGGACATACATGTGCCGAGCAGTAAATCTGCATTGAATTAGTCCGCAGTGAGAGAGAAAACTCTCCTGTGAGAAAACCGTGATTTAGAACATATTTGATCCCTGACTAATGCAATCTCATCCTCCTTTTCTTTTCCCCAGAAATGTTTTCTCCCTTAAAAAAATTCTATGAAGTGAAGGTAGTATTAAGTTCTGTGTGAGACAAGGGGTTGGGGAAAGGGGAAATAAAGAGGTTAAGCCATAATCTCTTTCAATGGTGTAGTTGGAGACATAGTGACCTTGTTTGGGACCATCACAGCAGGCAGGCCTCCCTGAGCTCACAAGTCTTATCTCCTGCTTCTCAGGAGACATGGCCACTGTGCCTGGCTGCACTGGGGACAAGGTAGATGTGGAATAAGTAATGTGTGTGCCTGGATTTGTATACATCCCCTGCAGCCCTAGCAGATCAGCCCCTCTTCTTTTGCTGAAAAGTTTCAGCATAAATGGTGGCCTCAGTGATGGCTTTCAGTTCCAGCTGAATAACTATTAATTGTGAGTAAGATAATTTCTTCTAAGGTTTCAACTGGTAGCTGTTCTCTCTACTTATTGGGTTGGTCCACGTATTCATTCATTCGGCAAATCTCTGAGCATGTACACTGTGCTAGGTGCCTAGGATGAACAAAATTCCAACATGTCCTTCATGGAGCTTACACAATCTCAGCCGATGTCATGAGGACTATAATTAAGATGGAGTGAACTCTGATTTGTGTGCTCAGAGAAAGGAGTGACAAACTCCAGCTAGAGGAAACTGGAGAGGACTCCCACCCAAGGTGTTGCTTAGGAGAGTCCTCAAGAAGTAGGAATGGGTAGGGGGAGGTAGGATGTTGGCAAAAGCCAAGTAGCTTGGTGCAGACAATACTTAAAGTACCCTCTCCATCAATAGCAGTGCCCATCTTAGAGAAAGCACACAATAAATATTTATAGAATGCATAAATAGCATACTAAGGAGGTCGGCATTTAACCAGTAAGGAGCTACATGTCATTAAAAAATTTTAAGTAGAGGATTCAGATTTAAAATAGAAAGAAAAAAGCAGATCTGAGTTTCCCAAAAGCACACTATTTAATTATGAGACAGTCCTTTAGAAAACTATGGCTGCAATATGGATTTTCATTATGGGTAATAGAGATGAGATTATAATATTATAATATTGTGCCTTTGAAATCTTAACTATGACATTATTTGCTACTATCTTGTGATATTAGGAAAAGAACAGGCCCTAAGGCGAGCATTGAAGATCACAGAAAATAAGACTTGGTTGATGAGTTACTTACTGAGAACATATGTGAGTGGAAATTACGATGTTGAAAACTTTCCTACATAAGCTGAAGGTTGTTTATCCTAGAGTACAATCAATCCTTATTATACTAGTATAAATAAAACCCTCAGAGAATCAGAGATACTGAGAAGGACTTGAAATTTTGTTTGCATTCTCGTCCACTGATGACACTAAGAAAATAATGGCAATAAAATCATTTGGAGATTCCAGAAAGAATGGAAAACTTATTGCAATTCGAAAAAAAAAAAAGCATCGTTTTGAATTGGAAAGCAACCATGTATGCATATAGGTTAATGCATTTTGCAAGCAAGGAATTGAAAATGCCAAGATATCACTTTCTTTTCAGAGCTCTGTTGAACCCAATCTTTAATAGTACAGAAGATGGTTGCTGTTTCTAAATGACACCATCACCCACAGTTTATATTGGGAAAAGCATAGGGTCCTTAGAAATAGTGAACTTTGTTTCTTACCAGGAAAACCTAGGGATAGAGATTTAATACAATTGGGTCATGAAAAATATCCTCTGTCAACTGTTTGAACTAGCATAAAAATAGTCCAGTTTGATGATGTTCAAAACTTCACTTAGCAGCTTAGCTAAAAAAAAAAAATCTCTTATCATCTCAATTTTCCTTCCTTTATGGGGTGTTTTGGCAGAACCTCTCTGACCATAAACAAGCAGGGTTAAAGGGGAGATAATTAGGAGGACCATTACCTGTGTTCTTTCCCTTGAGGAAAGGTGTGGAAAGAGCCCTGAATCCCTCATTTATAGTTTGTGTTCCAGCCTACTATAAACTCATCCAAAGTTCATCTTTTTTAATGCCCTCTGGATTTGTAGAGAAGTCCGCCAGGGACTGTTCTGCCATAATTCAAATTCCAAATGCCTGGGAGAGTCCTGGTGGAGTCATTCACCAGCAGTTGCTACCATCACACTCACAAGTATGTCTCTATCACTGGGCTAAGAAAGTATCTTTTCAGGTCCTTGACCTGGCCTCTTGGTAATGGTGCTATGCTTGTTCCTTCAGATCCTTGCTCCACCTTCCTTTCCGCCCTCAGAGGCTGACAAGTATAGATTACCTCAGCAGGCTCCTTGCTCTTTGCCTGGCTAGAACCTTCCAGGATCAGATCACAGATCCTGTCAGAAGGTCCTTCTGCACAGCTTCTCTCACCTGGATCTGGTAAATGCTTTCTTCTGTCTCTGCTTTGGTCATGAGGTGGTGATTGTGCCCCCGTGTTACTGCCTCTGCAGTGCCACACTCTCCTTTGGTTTCCATATACTGTGCCCTCATCTGTACTCATAGTTCTTTTGTTAATCTCTCCTTAATTTATGCTGATTCCATCCAAATTCTACTCCAGTTAATGTCAGCTTTATTTTCAGTTGACTCAGCACATGTTACCTTGGGTAGTTGTTATCATGTCAATGAACCAACTTTCCAACATTTTAGAATTTGCCAGAGAGAAGAAATTATCTTACACCCCTAAGAAATTATCTTAGGCTGGTATATCATAGGTGCTTACTAAATATTGTTTGAATGAATGTCTAAAATGGTAATCGATCCTTTCAAGTTTCAGATTCTCAGACTAAACAAGACTAGAAGACCTCCAAATAGATATAACATTTTTCAAATGTTACAATCTAACATTTAGATTGTAATTTTAAAATGTTAAATGTTTTAATGTTTGTAATTTTAAAATTCTCAGAGCTGGAATTATTCAGAAGAGAGAGAAAGCAAGAAGACATTTATCAAAAATCTTTCAAGTCATATGTTAAGTACCATTTATGAAAAAGTTGGAATGAGTTAGCAATTATTTCTACCTTAACCAATTTTACATAGTCTTGGCAAAGGAAAAATATTTTCTTGTCTTTGGTGTTCCATGCCACTCATTACAAAATAAGTGATTTTCAAGGGTCAGAATAATAGTGATTATTGGCTTCTGAGTTCTTACAATGTTCCTATTACTACATACTTTACATGCATGAGCTCACCTAAAATAACAATAATGAAAACTAATTATAGTAAGTCCCACTTACCAAATCAGAGGTAAGCCTTAGAGAAAGTAGGTAAGGTATCAAATACAGGTAGAGGAAAATCTAATTCATCAAGGAATCTTGATTTTCTACATGGATTGGGGGAGGCAAGGTTCTCATGGTTCTTAGAAGGAAGAGGAATGCCTTATCCTGGAGATGGTGGGGGAGAAGCCTAGGAATTTCTGAAAGTGGTAAAAACCTGTTTCCTACTTGCTCCACTGCTTACTGTAGTATTGGCTGTGAGAATCCTGTGAAGGCTGGTATCAGTTTGCTTTTACAATAGTAATTCTACATAGCAAACCATTATAAAACAGTGGCTTCAAGCAACAATCACATATCAGTAGTTCTACTGGGTTTTCACGGATCTAGGCTGGGCTTAGCTGGGTGGCTGTACTGACTACGGGTCTCCAGATTGGCCAGGAGGCTCTGCTTCAGTCTACAGCGACTGGCTTAGCTCTGTTGCACAGAGCTCATCACACTCTTAGGAACTGTGAACAAGCTGGAGAATGTTTTTTCATGCTGATGCTGGAGGCATAAGAGGACAAATAGAAACATGCCAAGTTTTTTAAGACATTGGCTTTTAACTGGCACAATATCATTTCTACCTTATTGCATTGGCCAAAGAAACTCACATGTCTAAACCCAAAGTCAGAGATAAAGGAAATATATTCTGCTCCTTTAATGGTAGCAACTGGAAAGTCAATGGCAAAGGCTATGGATCCTGGGAGAACTGAAGAATTGGGGGAAATGATGTAATCCACCGTAGCCAGACATTGATTCTCATTTCTCTGACGTTGAATGATGACAGCTTTTAGCTTTCTTTGTATGCTCTTCATGCAGTTCTCTATGGCATTAATTTGTCACATGGCCAACTCTGCAATCTGGAAATGGTGGGCCAGAAGAGGCATCTCTGAGCCAACCCAGCAAGGCCATTGCTAGCCTAAACAGCCCCATCGTGCAAATTCCAAAAGAAGTACCTTGTGTTTTTCAGCATTGGGCACTGTTATCATTTTGGAAGAGGAGAATGATTAAATGCCATACTTTTAAATTCGCATATTATATAACTAGTGAGAAGTGCAATTTTTACTTTATACCAAAAATGGCATTATTTAAAATCATTGTTTGTAATTGAAATATTTGTACAAACTCATCAAAGAACTTTAGGTGTGGGGCACAGAGAAAGGTATTTTGAGAGGAAAGTATATGGAATATACTGGAAACCAGAAACAAATTAGTTTAATATTACCTGTCTAGGATTTGTGATACAAAGAAATGGAGGCATTCCATGTTGTCATACCTCCACTGGGCCCCTCTCATACCCTACCTGTCTTTCTTACTCCTTGAAACATCACATGGGAGCATGTGGTCATTAACAAAGTGTCCCATTTGGGTCTCTTGTTTCAGTGAAACTTCTCCTTATCTGTGAGAACTGCAGATGTCCTCAAAGACTATGAGGCTGGAACTTCAGCCTTTCCTAGGCTATCGTAACTGACTTTTTATCCCTTCTTTCTGGAAGCCTCTTGTTTTCACCTTGCATGTTATTTGCCTATATACACATAGCTATGCATAAATGATCTGGACTAATATAGGCATGTTTCAAAAATAACTAAACATTTTCTTTGATCTATTGACTATCATTCCTTTTTTGGTACCCCCTTTTTGGAGTTTAAATATATTTCAGGTGTAGTAATGCTCATTTGCAAAATAGCATGGGAATTTCTGGCATATTTTAATGGGAACAATCAAATAAAATATTTGGAATTGACTTTATCTTAAAACACAGGAAGAAGTTTGCTGAGCTCTTGTACAAAACACTCAACATTATTCTATAATCAAAAGAGAGGCTGTGCAGATTCCCTTGCCCATCCCAAGCCAATTATTTATGGCATTTTTCTAGCAGTGATAAAATGGAGCCAAGGCTTAAAATGTCATAAGGAATGCTGGAAAGAAAAGAGAAGTAACCCTTAAATATTGCATCTTACCTATTCTTAGCAGCATTGACTGATGTTGACCTTTGATAGGGACGTGTGTATGCTTGTGCATGCTCATAACTCCAAATGGACTGTAAGCTCAACTCACAAAGACTGATAACAAAATTATAACTGTCCAATAGAAGTGATCTGAAATTCATGCTGCTAGATCAAAAGCCTCCCCCAGCTCCAAATGAGCAGTAACTGGAATGAATTACATTATGGAGCCTTCCCAACTGCAGCTTAAATCATTTAAGCTTGTTTGGTATGGCACCTGCTGCTCACTTATTTTTAGGAGAAAAAATATACATTCTTGAGCATAAGGGCCTGAAGGATTTTTATACCCAAGGAAAAGCCTAAATGTGCCAAAATTTTGGGAGCTGAATTTTTAGAAGGGCAGCTTAATTTGCTTCTCTCCCATGGGATTCAAGTTGCTAGCTGAGATCACAGGGAAAGGGCTTCCAGCCTCATGACCCATCCCTGTCCTTCTTTCCCATAGGAGGCTTAGTGGGAGGCCATTGTGAAGACTATTTCAAGCTTTTGATCACATAAATGCAGACTTCATTATAGCAGAAAGAGGGTGAGCTCAAGGAAAGAAGCAAAGAAACAGGAATTTCAAATATTTGCTTAGTTTTCAAGGAAGCTTCAACCCTCATGATCCTTCAGAGTGACCTTTACATTTCAGAAATGAGAAACCCTGACCTAATTATTTTCTAAGCTCTCTGGTACTATCATACCTTATGTAATGCTCTGCTGCCTTTATAAAAATAAGGGTTGGAGGAGAGTGCTAAAGCTGTATATACATGTGCGAGGTTAAAAGGAAATGAGGGCCTGTGTCTATGTCATTCATGCCTGCTGTTAGAGTTTTGGAACACAACTTCCACGTTGGTAAGGTACCCAAGGGCCACATGTGGCTATTTACATTTAATTAAAATCAGACATAGTTGAACATTCAATTGCTCAATCACAGTAGCCACATTTCACTAGGCAAATGTGGCCTCTGTATTTGCTAAATCATGGATATGAAAAGTTTTCATCATCATAGAAAGTTCTTATGGATCATAGTGTATAGAACTTGATTAAATTTGGTAAATTATATGTTTATAGTAAATTATTTCACTTAGCTTTCTAATTCTTTTTGCATACAGGTAAGCAAACTGATCTCAGGATTATATTTCCTCTGTATTAATTTTGTAACTTTGCCTCTTTCACCTTTTTTTCTTAATTTAATTAGCTAGCACCTTGTCTATTTTGTTAAAGAGCCGAATTTTTATTTATTAATTTATTTGTTTTTTTTCTCTATCTCAGTAACTTCAACTTTTAACTTATCTTTCTTCCTTTGAGCTTTCTTTTAGTTTTCTTTGTTCTTTTCTAGTTTTTTAGTTGAGAATTTACCTTTCATTTTACATTTTATTGATAATGTTTTCAAAGCTATGGTTTTATTTAACATTGTTTATAAATGCATCTCATTATTCTGAGGTACAGTGCTTCCATTAGCATTATAGAAATCCTATAATTTCTTTTTGTATTTTTCTTTCTACTCAAAAATTGTTTAATTAAAGATTCTTTTTGCTGGTAGAAGAATTTTTTTGTTTTGTTTTTTGTTTTTGGTGTCATTTTAAATTTATAGTTTCATTGCATTGTGATCAGAGTATATTTTTTACAATTTCTTTAATTTATGAATCTTACCAAAATTGTCTTTGCAAAATAATATATGATCAATTATTGTAAATGCTCCTTGTGTACTTGAGTTATATTCTCTCTCTCTCTCTCTCTATATATATATAGATGAAGATACAAAGATATATATATATATATATATATATCTTTTTTTTTGAGACAGAGTCTCATTGTGTCGCCCTAGGTAGAGTGCTATGGCATCACAGCTCACAGCCACCTCTAACTCCTGGGCTTAGGCAATTCTTTTGCCTCAGCCTCCTGAGTAGCTGGGACTATAGGCCCTGCCACAATGCCTGGCTATTTTTTTGTTGTAGTTTGGCGGGGGCTCGGTATATAGGGCCAACACCCTATCCACTGAGCCACAGGCACTGCCCAAATTATATTCTTTATCATCAGGGTGAGTTGTTAGATACATATTATTAAGATTGACACTCTTGATGATGTTCTTTAGGTCTTCAACAACATTTCACAAATATTGATAAACTGTCTTCTACTGAGAATGATGTGTTTAAATCTCCTGTTATTACTGTACTTTTGTCTACCTCTTTTGCATCTTTTGTAGTTTTTGCTTTTTGTAGGTATTTGCTGTTATAGCTATATATCTATATCTACACACACATATATATTAAATATCTCATTGTAAATTTTGGCTTTCAATGTTACAAAATGTTTTTGACTTTGCTTAATCTTGTTTTTGTTTTTTTGAATTCCACTTCATATGATGTTAGGCATAAAACCTTCCCTTCTTTTTTTGTTTTTTCATAACCTGTATCTCTTTTCCTATTCATTTATTTTAAACCTCTTTGAGTTACATAACTTTAGAGGTGTCTGTATACTGCAGAATTAGGTTCTGCTTTTGAGTCCGTTTGAAATTTATTTTCTTTTAATTTTCAAATTCAGCCTAATCTGTTGACCTAACTGATATATTTGGTCGTAATACTGTCATATTATTTTATTCGAGTCTGTGTATATTATTTTTCGTTCTTTTTAAAAAAGTTCTTTTAGTATTTAGGAAGGTTTATATTTTTAATCTGATGTTTAGCTTTGCATCTATACCTTTTATAGTGTTTTTTTTCCTTAGTTCACATTTTACTATCTTTGTTGTTTTCTTTTTTTAAAATTTTAGATTAATATGAGGGTACAAATGATTAGGTTACACTGTTTGCATTTCTAAGGTAAAGTTCACACTGTGGTTGAGCCCTTCAGCGTGCAATATACTGTTACATTGTGCCCATACGGTGAGAGATTACCAATCTTCCTCCCTCCTTTCCTATCCCATTTCCCTCCTGCCCCCTCCACTGCCCTTGAATAAACTTGTGTTTTTCTGTTGTGTGTAGTTGTGTTTCTATTGGTTTCCTATTAGTATTGAGTGCATTAGATACTTGCTGTTCTTTGTTGGTTTTAAATGATAAGCTTTGACTCTCAACTATTTTCTGTGTAATGATCAATGATCACATCTTAATTTTCTTTCTCTCTTAGTTACATTTTTCAACTTTATCAGAATATAGAATGTTTGCATTCTATAATTCTGCCCATGTTCCCCATCCTTGTTTTCATCTTAAATCTTTGATTAAATGTATTAAACTCTCCCTGTCATTCTTTTTGCTAAATCTTCCTAGTCATCAGTTAACTGGGTGGAACTTGTCCTCTAGTGGATCTGTCAGAAAATGCTTCTAAGAAGAGCATTCCCTAAATTCTTGTGTATTTATAATTGCTTTTCTATAGCTTTGCTTCTTGAAGGAGAGTTTAGCTGCATATAAAATTCTTTTTTTTTTTTTTTTTTTT
>NW_003852401.1:19326484-19445169 GCF_000181295.1 Otolemur garnettii | reverse complement strand
TTTTTTTTTTTTTAATTTGTTTTTTCTGTTCCAAGGCATTTCTGCAACAAGGCTCATTACTAAAGACTACACTCTGGCACTAGAATAGTGAAGTTCAGTTTCACTTATGGGTGAAACTTTCACTATGGGTGATCATTTTTGTTGGTGAGATATTGAGGTAGGAGTTGGTGTAATTTGTTCTTTTTTCTTTCTACAGAATCCTGACATTTTTCTTTGTTATTTTCTTATGTTGCTTTTATGTCACATCTTTGAGAGGGCAACCTATTTCTCCATCTTCTTCCCCACAAATGCTGCACAGGCACCAGTGACACCTCTGCTTCTAATAACTTTCAAGCTGCTTCTCTGTTTCTAGTACTATTAGCTACTGAGTCCCAGATCTTGCACTTTCTCTTTCTGGGAGTTATTTTTATTTGGGCTTTATTTAAGCCTTACGTACTGATCTCTTCTTTTCCCCAGAGACTCCTGGGGCAACTCTCCACTCTTTAAAGCCACAAGTTTTCAGTGGCTCTGTTGGTATTTCGTACTTGTTTTACTACTTGTGGGTAATTTGAAGTGGCATTATCTGTCTTCTAGTAATTCTGAAGAGGTGGTTTGTATTTGGTTTTACTTGAATTCCTTGTTTAACTTAATACTCTAGGTGCATGTGTAGAGAATTTAAGATTTAGGGAGCTGCTTTTATGCTAGGGCCAACCATAATCTCTTTAATAACTTAAAAAATTTTTCCCTTTACCCTTGATGATCTGTATTTTACTGTAATGGGCTTGGAAATAGATTTATTTTATCTATTCTTCTTCACACTTCAAGTGTACTTTAAATCTGAGAACTTAGGTATTCTTTAATTTTGGAAAACCCTATCATGTGTGTGTTATATAAACCAATTATTTTATTTCTTCCTTCTAGTCTTTCACATTTTATTTCCTTGTATCTTTGAATTGCCCTTGGATGAATTTCTTGATACTATTTTCTGTTCCACTAATTCTCTCACTGTGTCAATCTGTAATGTATTGCATCTGTTGACTTTTTGTTATATTAGTGACTACATGTTTTATTTCACATTTTCTGATTGTTTTTCTTTTATATCCACTTCTACCTTTTAACTTTGTAAATTTTAATAACTTTTATTACTTTGTTTCTCTGAGCAACTTAAAATATTTATTATAATTCTTTATCAAAATGTTTAAAACATTTTTTTTTCTGCTGACTTCTTTTTTTTGAAGTATGTATATGGGGGAACTGCCCTCTTTGGCCTTATCTAACTTATAAGTTTTTGATTTCTATTTTGTAGGTTCATTAAAATTTGGACCTTAATCCTTTTTTCAGCTTCTTATGCACTAGACTAAAACCAGGATTTGTAATAATAGCTTAGAATTTCAGCCCATAATGATATCAAGAATATTGCAGATTCTTCCACTGAAGTGGAAAGCAGCTTGGTTCAAGTCCTGGATGTGGAGGTAGTGATTGTGGCCTTTAGTCTCCTCGAACCCACAGGCTCCATAATCCATAGCACCAGGCTGTGATGAGCTCAGCTTGGCAAGTTCTTTTAGTAGCTTATTTTAATGGATGAGGAAGCATTATTCCATCTCCTGATTTCTTAAAGTCTGGGGTAGTTTTTTACTCAGAAAATGACAACCAGAACAAGGGAAAATGGAAAGAAGATATCTAGTGTACCTGAATACTATGAATGTATCCTTTATATCTCACTTCGCATATCGTCCTAAGAGATTGTGCCCCTGGTTTCACCTCTTATGTCTGAGGTGTTTCCTTTCCTCCCCATGGCATCCTGCATGAACCTATCCTGACACTCACCTTTTGCATTTTATTTACCAGTTGCTTGCTCCCCCCACACTTGACCATATGCTTTGTGTGGTCAGATACCATGGCTTATCATTTTATCCCCTGTGCCTAGTACAGAGTCACAAGCAGAGTAAAAGTTTAATACAGTACAGTGGTTAAATGAGTGAATGTAGATTTGGACCTTTTTCCCCCTTGCTTTAACTTTCTGAGGACTTTTATGGGCTGTCATTCATAGCCCCAAGGCAGCAGATTAAGCAGCAGTTGTGAGCTGCTCCACAGCATGAGGCTGCAGTTTGAACAGTTTCCCTCTATAATATACTGGTCTTTCAGAGTGCCTGGTGTGACACTGCTATCATTTTTGCAGAACACCAATAAAAAATGATTTCATATTGTTAAAAATGAATTCTCAAATGTGTTTCTTGGGAGGAAAGGGACACAAGGAAAAGAAGCAAGGTTTTAAAAAAATATTATTTTTTTTTTTAAGGAAAGAAATAAGTGTGAAGAAATAAAGGAGGGTGAATGAAACAGGAAGAAAAATATAGGAGTAATGTCAAAAAGTGGAAAGAACATGGATTTTAGAGTCAGAACTGAATTTGGATTTCTTATGAGCTGTTGGGCAGGACAACCCCTCTGCCCTCCTTTAAAATTAACATAGTAAGAGCCATTATGTAGAGTTGTAGAAGATTAAGACACTTTCTGTGGAGGGCTGATACAATACATGACATATGGCAGATGCTTAACAAATGGGTGCTGCAGCATCCTCCTCCCCACAGTCCCCCCATCACCACCATGATAACTGTGGAACTATGAATGAGAAAGAGCTGAAGATGGGGCCTGTGAACATCTGCTGACCTTCCTGAGGTCTTTGTGTCACCTAATGGGCTACTGTTGATACCCAATCTGGATGGCTTTTTTTCCCCCTCAGATATAAATCTAAGACAGATGAAAGTGAAAGAGACAAGGTCAGAATATAGAAATAGTAGAAGTGATGGCATAGAGCCCTCTTAGTCATTGATACAGCCCTGAGGACCTGATTTACAATCAGTCAGAGGGAAGATAAGCCTGAAGAAAGAGAGAGATGACCCAAGGCTTCTTCACCGTCAGACCAATAACCTATTCAAGTGTTTTGAGCAGAAAATATAACTACTGGCTAACCATAAGACACCATACAACATAATTTGTTACTCTTCTCATTGTGACTCACATATTTATTTTATCACCCATTTCTTTAGATTAAGAAATAGCAATTTGGAGAAGTTGACATGACATAACTTTTAAAGATAATGGCTGGGATTAAAATTAAGGTCTAATTATCTGAAAAATCTGTAGTTGCTGTATTACAGCAAGGAAGAGTCAGGATGTGGAAGAGAGGACCCCTGCATGCAGATGTCGGTGTTGTTTTTGTTTGACAGTAGAGTATCAGAGCATTATATGCCCTTTTACTATAGGTGCATGGGGAGTATGTTTGACCTGGTTGCCAGAGTCACTTTATAGGGTAACACAATGGTAAATGCCTTGAAAATAATTTACTTTCTAACTCTTGAGGAGTAGTGTTATAATTATTATTCTAGCTGACTGATGTAAAAGTCAACTATCTTCAAGTTTCTTGAGCTTGTGAGTGAAATACTGTTGGACTAACATTTAAAAACCTAGTTTCAATGGCACTGGGTCTCCCAGTTTCTAAATCTTCAAGGGCTACACTGCCAAATTTTTAATGAGTTTTGTTTCTTGACTCACAGGTACTTCCTAAAATGTATCCAGAGTATCATGGCATCTTCTTGCTGCTTCATTGGCTGTGCAAGAACTGTTCTGTCTCAGTTCTAGGAAATTCCACAGAGATGCTAATTCTAGCTAGGCATCTATAGCAACTTCTGTGAGAAATTCTCCTTAGATGTGAGTGGAGTAGGAAGTCTACTAGTTCTCTACTAGGTTTTCAATGGTGGTGGATGTGGAGCCCCCTGAATAACATTGCTACAGGAGCCAGAACTCCACGGAATTCTCCATGCTCTGGAAAACCAGTAAATCCATAATCATAGGAAAAGAATCCTGCTGTGTTAGCTGAGTGAAGTTCAGTCCCATAGCAAAGTTGCTTGAACCACACATGTTACAGTGGTCAGTGATACGATCCTTTAAATTTAGAGCCTCTTGTCCACTAGTTGTATAGATGAAAAGTTTTGAAATTAATCTCCCGAACCCTGAATTTCCTCCAACCTCTAAGATGCATTACTATGTTAATGTATTTATAAATTATGATGCTGATGTTCAATCCTGTTCCAGTGCTCAAATTTGATAGAGCCATACAGTGATACTGATCTCAAAAGAGTGGATGTAAAATTTTAGGCATTACTGTGAAAACGTTTGAAGTCAGGGCTTTTCTTCATGCTTCAAATCACATATGTTTATAGGGAGGGTTGACAAACTTTCTGTACAAGACCAGAGGGTAAATATTTTAGGCTTTGTGGGCCATAAAATCTCTGTTACACTATTTAACTCTACTTTTGGTGGAGTAAAGACAGACATAGGCCATTATGTAAACAGATGGGCATGACAGTGTTTTAACAAAATATTATTTACAAAATCAGGCAGTAGGAGTAATTTAGCTCAATGGTGATAGTTTGCCAACCTCTAACCTAAAGCATACCTTTTGGTATTATTTTTCCATTTGAGTCCTCATTCTGTCATTTATATCTATGCAGCATTCAAGAATTTTGTAACTCGCTCTAAGCTTTAGTTTCATCATCTATAAAATGGGATTATACCATCAAGTAATTGGTCTATTGTCAAGATTGAAAACATGTACAACACATTCCCATCTCAGGGTGGGCAAGGGACTTGAATAGAAATTTCTCTAAAGAAGATAGGCGCATGGCCTACAGATATATGAAAAAATACTCTCCATCCTTAATCATCAGAGAAATGCAAATCAAAACTACTTTGAGGTACCACCTAACCCCAGCAAGATTAGCCCATATCACAAAATTCCTAAACCAGAGATGATGGCGTGGATGTGGAGAAAAGGGAACACTTCTACACTGCTGGTGGGAATGCAAATTAATTTGTTCCTTTTGGAAAGACATCTGGAGAACTCTGAGAGAACTAAAAATAGACCTGCCATTTGATTCTACAATTCCTTTATAAGGTATATATCCAGAAGACCAAAAATAGAATTACAACAAAGATATTTGTGTCAGAATGTTCATTTCCCTGCTAGGTCATGGAAGAAGCCCAAATGCCCATTGACCCATGAATGGATCAATAAATTGTGATATATGTACACCATGGAATACTATGCAGCCCTAAAGAAAGATGGAGACTTTACCTCCTTCATGTTTATATGGATGGAATTAGAAAATGTTCTTCTTAGCAAAGTATCTCAAGGATGGAACCCTATTTTGAAACTAATTCATAGCTTTTATAGGAATGTCATAACCTAATTATAGCCTTAGAATATGGGAAGGGGGTGGGAGAGGGGAGGTAAGGGGGAGTGGATGGGGGAGGGAGGGTGATTGGTGGGGTCACCTATATGGCTTATCTTACAAGGGTACAAGTGAATCTTTCTAAAAGCAGAGTATGAATGTCTTAACTCAATGACTAAGAAAATGACATGAAGGTTATGTTAACCAGTTTGATGAGAGTCTTTCAAAATGTATATGAAAACAGCACACTGTACCCCATGATTGCATTAATGTACACAGTTATGCTATAAGAAATTAAAAAAAAAAAAAGAAAACATATACAACACACACCCTCCACAAAATAACCTGCCTAGCACATAGCTAAGCATCCTGTAAAAGTTCGTTTACTCTCTTCTGCTGTGGTTTGAGTGTTTGTTTCCTCCCCAGATATAAATGTAGAAATCTTAACCCCTGAGGTGATGGTATGAGGAGAAGGGGACTTAGGGAGATGGTTAAGCCCAGAGAGAACCCTTATCCCATGTGCTAGGTGAGGATACAGCAAAGTCATTGTTTATGAATCAGAAAGCAGGTACTCACCAGATGCAAAAATCTGCTTTGATCTTGGACTTCCCAGCCTCATGATCTGTGAGAAATAAATTTCTCTATTGTTTATAAGCCATGCAGCTTATGGCATTTCATTATAACAGCCTAGATGAAATGAGATATCTTCCTTTACTTCTACTCACTTTTTTCTAATTATTAGTCTCAATTCAAGGACCATAGCTGGAGCATTCAAGGGCCAGGGATGTCTTATCTAAGGGTACACGCCCAAGGTGGGCAAAACAGGACTGAGTTTCAGAATCAGACACTGTGGAGTCCTGAAATGAGCATTTCCATACGTGCAATTGTTTTTTTTTTGATCCCTTTACAGAAAGTTGAGATTCAGGCAAAGAAACATGATGATAGAGGGGAAAAAAAATTTGTTATACTTGGCAAGAACAAGGACTCTGAAGTCCCCTCTGCTATAACACCCTGTACCCCATCCTGTACCTTAAAAGCTTGTCAGTAGAAAATCCAAACCCAGGATGATCTGTATTGGCATTGAGTGGAGGGCTCAGTGTGTAGGCTCCATGTTCCCCATTTGCAGAGAGAAACCACACACATTTGAGGGCTGGAAGGCAGAATACTCTCTAGTATTGGAGATGTGAATAGTTTGGCTGAGTGAGAAGGGGGAAGCAAGAAGCTCTGGGGCCTTAGATACACTTTATGAGGCTGCCTCTTACTTCCCTTCCCTTTATGATGTGGGATTCTTCATGTAATTGGTGGGAGCCAGGTATGCTTCTTTCTTTGCACAGCAGGAGCCAAAGAAACTTTAGGACAATTTCCAACAAAATTGAGTTACTAGCTTAATAAGCATTTCCATGCCTTAGTTTAAGCTATAAGGCTCAGGCTATAAGATTGACTATTTACTTGTTTGCTTTCTGATGATTAACTGATGCTTCTGGAGCTGGAGTTTCTGATCATTTGAGATGTCAAATGACACAGGTAGCCAGGAGTTCAGACCTTCCCTGATCAGGTAAGGCACAATTCAATAGTTCCCACTTCCACCACCACCTTTTGTGATGTCTTAAAGAACACTGAGGAACAGTTCCCAAGTGCGCTCAGCAATATTGTCAAATGGCAAGTAAGTAACTCAGAAAACATCTCTAGGAATTATTTATACACTTTAACAGACATTTATTTATTTGGTTGAATAGGAAAAAAGGACATAATTTTGGAACCTACATTCAAAATGCACCTTTAAAGAGGCTTTACTTAAGTTTTAGTTTTTCAGAGCCCAAGTGTTTTTTTTTTTCTAAATTAGCAAAAAGAAGGTAACAAAAATACATTGTAGAGTTGCTCTGATGAATGAGAACAAATATATATAAAGTGCCTATTACAAAGATTGATATACCGTATATCTCAGCTGCTCAATACATGGATGCTAGAATAATTATTAGATTAAGGAAAAACAAAAAGTGGAAGGGGTGGGGGTAGGGAATTTGGGAGGGAAGAGTGACAGGACATGTTGGGTAGGGGGTAAGTTGGTGATAAATTCTGAAGGGTTTCAGGAGTTCTGGAATGTTTGTTAGTAGATAGATCTACTTAAATGGGATTAGATTAGTGAAATGTGGTTGGTGATTTAGAAAGAAAAATACGCTCTTCAGGGTTGTTATTAATTGAAAGACGGTGACTTGACTGGGCAGTGGACTTAGACATGCAGGGGCAGCAGGGCACAGAACTCAAGAACAGGGATGCCAGAACCTAGCTGCCTGGGTATACCTGGCTCTTTCACATACAAACTGTGTGACCTTGAGCATGGTGTCAAATCCTTCAACATCTCACTGTCTTTCTTCCTAAAAATCAAGATAGTTATAGTGCCTTCCTCACAGGGACCTGGGAAATGATGAGCATTTTTAAGACAAAAACATAAGTCATGGTGGAAAATAAGGTTCACTTGAGCATAGATTAGGAGTAAGCATGTTGAAAGAACAGAAGACAGATCCAAGGCCCCGTTTTGAGAGACCATGAGTGTGCTGGTGCCATTGCTTGACACAGAAATGGGAGGAGGAACAAATTTGGGGGCTTATGTAATAGTCTGGAGCCTGGAAGAAGGTCTTGATTGGAGATATAATTTGGGAATTACATCTTGGAAAGTGATGGGAGTGAATGAGCTCACTCAACAAAATTAGGTATTCAGACAAGAGGAGTGCTATGGAAGCAGGGTGCATTTCTGTTCTTCAGATGGGATGAGGTCTAAGGTTTGAGGAAGAAAGGATCTCAATGACAAGAAAGGGAACCAAGAAACTTTGGTGGGGGTGATAAAAACCTAAAGTAGAGAGAATTATACATCTGAAAGGGTGGTCAACAGGATCAAAGGCCACATAATTATACATGGGTATGAGTTTATCATTGTACAACTTACCTCCCAAGGGGCCATGTCTCTAGTGTTTCTAGTAATGGGATCTGCCTTTTGCCCTGTGAATTTCCAGCTGCTTTCTATTTTCAGTTATTTAATGAGTCCCAGACACATCCAAATGTCAACTGTGCAGCAGTTGACCCCTCCCCATATAAGCACATGTGCATTCAGACACACAGAAATAAGCCTAGCCTGGGAAATGAATTAATCTAGCCAAAAGGAACTTTCTGTCCATAAGTTGAACACTAATGGTTTTCTGGAAGTTAACGAAAATGGTGCTAATCAGTTTCCCTGTCCTGCTTTCTGGAGCTCACTGCTCCCCACCAAACCGCAGAGCCTCTTGGATGGCCTTGTTTTTTTATTTTGGCCGCACAATGCATATTAGTCATTCCTGAAAAATAGGCTCCATTAAGTCAGCTCGTAGGGTTATCACATTCTTAAAACCCAAAAGGCTGGATGGCAGAATTGTCTCTCTCTCACCTTTTACTCACTAACAATGGGGTGAGCAGGATGTCTAGTCCTTTTGATGGGAAGGATCATGCAGCAGTTGTTGAAGCCATCTCTCTGCCTCTGGGAAGGACTGCATCAGAAATGCCCCAAATAATAAAATAATTTAGGTTTCCAAAGAATGAACAATGTTTGATTTCATTCAAAAAGAAAAGCCTAAATTATGCACTGGCTATAGTCATGTTCCTGAGCAATTAGCTGAGGCTGATTCCATGTAGAATCCTTGTCTTCCAGCTCACAGTGAGTTGGGGAAAAGAAAACTGGTAACACTGGAGAGAAAGAAAAAAGGTGCTTGGATGTTTGAAGAAGTGGAGGAAGTGCAAAGTAATTGGCTTTGTTTTCAGAATGCTAATGAGAAGATTGAAAATGGAGAAGTGATTACTATTGACCCTGTGATGTATTTCAGAGTTGCTCTTATTTTGGGTGGAAGAAAAGTAAAAATTGGAATGTGCAACAAGAAATAATATTGACAAAGAGACTTTTTAATCAGTGCAATTAGAAGACGTGGATTAGATCATCCATTAATTAACTTAACACATACTTATCACATGCGCACGAGGCAGTGGGAACTCTGCTAGGTGTTGGGAACACAGGTGGCCACACTGGGAGTGCCAGGTGCTAGTGGGCATTTCCTGTATATCCTCCTGTGCTGCAGAATGAATGTTGGGGGATGAAAGAGGAGACTGTGAAGAAAGGGTTACATCCAATTCTGTGTTGTGCACATTCATGGAAAACCCTTCTGAACCTCGACTGAGTGGTTATTTTGCTGATGCATCAAGCATTTTACTCCTCTCACTTCTACCATTAGTGATAAAAACCTAAAGGGTGGGAATAAATTGTCTATTCCACAAACCATTTATAGAGATGTTTAGTTAATGGATAGAAAATGCACAGTAGTTAAATGTTAATTAATTCCTTTTTTGAGCTGCATATTCATTTTATACTATTTATGAGAGTTGTCTTATAAACAGATTCCTATTACTTTGGTTCAACCATTGAATTTCCCTAAGTCACTTATCTTAAATGTTCATTAATTTCAACTAGCTCTAGAGACTAAATTCTCACTGAACATTACGACAAATGCGGATCAAAAGCAAGGACCGTATCTGCTTCATCCTCTAAAACATGCCCGCTAAGGAAGGAGAAGTGCTTGAGGGATCTCCAAAGATAGGAGTTGATGAAGTTAATGATGATGATGATAATGATAGGGTAATGGAGATGGCAATGATGGTGATGACAATATTGGATCTATTCCCTCTTTTGATGGGGAATGAAGATGAGAACTGTGGTGTAATTTGTCCTCCTAGGTACATTATAGGAATTTTGTGTTTTTTAACAGGTGCATAAAAACTATGTTCACTGGGAAGGGCAGCAGAGGACTGAATAGGCCAAAAAGATTTATCTGTCTTCCAGCAAAATGAAGTAAGCCTTCAGGCAGTGTAAGGGAAGGACTTGAAGACAACCTGGCCTAAGTATAAATCCAAGGTAATTTACGTGATTTGAGGTGATTATATAAATGCTATCTCCCTTTCCATATCTGCGTAAGTGGGACACAATTTCCCACCTCTCAGGGATGTTGTGGAGAATTAATTGGGTCATGGAGTAAAGTGTCCACATAGTTCCTAATGCAAAGGTTGTTCTCAAAAAGTGTCCTCATCTTCCTTCCCTTTCCCCATGATCACAACTTTTTTCTCCTATAAAATAGTGGCATTAATACCTGCATCAAATGCAATAATGTATGTGAGAGTGCTTTGTAAAGTGGAGTCTGTTGTAATGTTTTTTTAGTGTTCCACCCCCAAGAGGTGTGCCATACACTATAACCCCCATCCCCCTTCCACCTCCCCTTTACCTGCTCCCTCCTTCCCCTACCTTGTATTAGATCATCTATTGCCTTCACGTTAGAATTGAGTACATTGGATTCTTGGTTCTCCATTCTTGTGATGCCTTACTAAGAAGAATGTGTTCCAACTCCATCCAGGTTAATAAAAGAGATGTAAAGTCTCCATATTTTTTAATGGCTGAATAGTATTCCACAGTATACATATACCACAGCTTGTTAATCCACTCCTGGGTTGGTGGGCATTAAGGTTGTTCCACAATTCAGTGATTGTAAATTGAGCTACAATAAACCATCTAGTGCAAATGTCCTGATGATAAAATGATTTTTTTTCCTTCTGGGTAGATGCCCAGTAATGGGATTACAGGATAAACCTAACAAAAGCATACAGTGGGGAAAAGAATCCCTATGCAACAAATGGATCTGGCAGAACTGGATATCCACATGGAAAAGACTGAAACTCACGCCTTTCACCCCTTACAGAAATTGACTCAAGATGGAAAAAGACTTAAATCTAAGACACAAAATGATAAAAGTCTTGGAAGAAAGTGTGGGGAGAACTCTTGACACTGTTGGACTGGGGAAAGATTTTGACAAAGACTTCAGCAGCCATCACAACAATGACAAAACTTAACAAATGGGACTTAATTAAGTTTAAAAGCTTCTGCACAGCTAAGGACACAGCTAGTAAAGAAAAAAGTCTGTTGTAATTTTCCAATTATCAATTATGTCCTGGTGAGGCATATGCTATTAGGATTGAGTAGGTCCTTTTGAAAGTCCTTACAAATCTTTGAGATGTTTCAAGTTTCTCTGACCTTGAATACAAATTCAATGTCAATATCATCCACCAGTGGAGAGTGATAAGCATCTTTTAGAACAGTGAGTCATGGGGAGGATGGAAAGGGGAAGCAGAGGGTGATATAATGCAATGGCCCCTTTGGGACTCAACTCTGGCAGTGAAGGGAATGCTGATCCATCTGTAGTCAGTTGAGGGGAGAGAATAAGGGATGGGGGCTCTATAGAGGAACTGCCAGGAATTCATGAGGCTTTGCAAAGTTCATCTGTTTGACTGTTTTAACAAATGGCAAAGAGGGCAGCCCCAGCTATAGAGGGAGTCTGCTGTAGGGTTGTCACTTCCAGGCCCATGTGGTGCCCACTGAGTGTGGTCCTAAAGTGGTCACTTCTCCTGATGGTTCGAGTGGGCCAACAGCACAATGCCTGCAGCTCCTACCAGCTCCCACTCTGCCCTGCCCACAGCTCCCCTGGAAAGACCTGCATCATGTGTGGCAGCTCCCTCTGCAGCTAGCAGAGGGGAGGAGAGAGG
This sequence comes from Otolemur garnettii, assembly GCF_000181295.1. Taxonomy (NCBI): domain Eukaryota; kingdom Metazoa; phylum Chordata; class Mammalia; order Primates; family Galagidae; genus Otolemur; species Otolemur garnettii. Next base: position 19,433,353 of record NW_003852401.1, on the reverse strand, counting down.
CCAGGCTCTTTAGGGTGGATTCAGGATGATCTGTCTATATTTGGGCCCCCTGTCAACCCAATCAACATGCAAATAACTCCCTTTGTTCCTGCCAAACTTCTCTTTTGAAAAATTGAACCATCTTGTCTTTAGTTTAAATTTTAAACAGGCAAATTAATTTTATTAGTTAAACCACTCTGGAGGAAGAAAGGGGCTTTTTACCTTCAATGCCATGACATCATCTCATTTGTCACCTTTTAAAAGCCCTGTGTTTGGAGTCAAGCCTCTTGGCAGATTTTGCATTAGGCGGCAGCAGCTTTAATAAGAGAGAAAGGGAAAAAGGGCCATAAAGAGAACTGACTGTTGGAAATTTAGTGACATGGTTACAAAGAACCAGACAAGAGAGGCAGAGCTGGAACAGCTGCTCCAGCCTTAAGAGGCTGAGCTCTGGAGGCAGCCAGCTCCCCGCCCAGTGCGCTGTGGCAGATGCTGACTGCAGCAGGAGCATTAGTGGTTATTAGAATGGGGATAAGGTTTGAAATTGTGTCGCGGCCGCATGTGAAGGAATGACTGTTCCTCTCTTCCGTTCAAGCACTAGGGAAGTGGGAAGCATCTAATCTCTGAAGGGGAGACTTTCTTTCATTGACTCCACAAACAGTCTGTTCTCTCATGTTCCGGGGCCCTGAGGCCTTGAAAAGTTTCATCAGTGCACTTCTCTCCCCAAGATCCATTGCCACTATGGTTGAGGCTACCATTTTTTCTTTCATTGCTAAACTTGTGTAGTTGTTAGGTCCGAAAAATTCTCCCAAACAACCCCAACAGACAAATCCGAGACACACTCCGATGTAAAAGGCATGAGGTGAAGTTTTATTCAAACCCGGGTTTGGACTCTCCTAGTGTACACACCAAGGAAGAGCCTCGAACCCCGGGTGGAGCAAGTTTTTATGGGGTACAGAAAGCAAGAGGGGTAGGGTTGGATATGAGTACACTTTTCATTGGTGGTTGGTGATTTCATTAGTAAAGGAGGAAGTAAAGGAGGATTTGCATTGGTAGCTGATGATTTCGCTAGTAAAGGTGAATTTGGATTGGTACAGGTGAGGGATGGGGGGGTCCCTTAACCAGGGGCTAGAGTTGGTGCAGCCTGATTACCTGTATTTCAAGGTAATAGAAACTTATTGTTTATTATAGCAGCTGTTTGCCTAAGGTGACTCAGTTTACAGCTCAGTGGCTGTGCAACCTGGGGTGGGGGAAAGGCAGCAGGGAGTGGCCCTGCAGGTTTCACTGGCAGAGGTTGGGGCGGAGGGGCTATGAATGGAACTTATGCGCTAAACAGCCAGGAATGGGGCTTGTGCTGTAAACAGCCAGGAATGGAGCTTGTGCTGTAAACAACAAAATGGAGCTAGTTTGGCTCTCACATAGTCTTCTGATTGTCATGCTGTCTGGGGTGGGGATTCCTGAGAAGCAAATGTTGAGATGGAAATTGGCATGGGTTAAGGTTGTAAGTTACTGGGGAGTGTCCTGGGGGTCACCTCCCATGAGAAACAAGAGCAGTAGGACTGGGCAGAGAATACAACCATGGTGCATTTGCAATGAGGCCTCAGCTGATCCCATAGGGACCTTGGGAGTGTAGCTGGAACCCATACTTATCAGTCATCTGATACCAGGAAGAGACATAGCCTCCCTATGGCAGCTTCCTTGAGCCAGAGGCAATCCTCATAAAGTGACTTAACCCCGAGTTGTCAGTGACCACCAGTTTTATAGCTGGGGGGACGCAGGATGTGCACCACAGTATCTACTACACTGCTCTCAGCTCACTGCTGTGAATCTGTTCTCCATTCTGTACTCTGCATTAGCTTGCTAAAATGCAATTGAAAATGCCTCTGCCTGCTTATAAATTAATCAATGGCTTCTTATCACTCAAGGTACAAGCCCAAATTCATATATGCCCTACACGGACCTGAATTAGTACTACTCTGCCTGACTTTCCACCCTCTTCTGTCTTGCTCAATGCTCAGGGTCTACTTCTCAGGCAAGAGCCCCAGGCAAGGGCCCCTGTGCACACTGTTCTCACTCTCTGCGAGGCCTTACTTTCCCCCACCCCAGGTAAATTTTTTTCTCTATTTTTTTTTCCATCCAGCATTCCACCCCTCTTTCTAGTTTTGGGAACTACCATTGTTTAGGTTACAATGAGGAGGCCTACTTCTGACACCTGACCTAGGCTTGTGTAGCTGGGAGTTACCACCCTCTACTTTGAATTTGGAGTTGGGGACAAAAAGACCAAGGGACAATGAGACTCAATTGCTGACCTCAGTGGCCATTCCATTGGGCTGGAATGATATGTGCTTGGGAGCAGGTCCAGAAGTGTTTGTTTCCAGCTTTCCTTGATTCCTTGTGTTTTTTGAGCGTATTTCTCTCTCTTGTCTTCCTGTGAATTTGGTGCACCACCCAGTATCCTACTCATTAATTCCCCTATTGATGTGCTTTTGCTTTATTACTCATACTCTTGGTATCAACTCATGAGTCACTTCCTTAGGGCAAGGAAATCTCCAATGGCTCCTATCCAGTACAGGTCAATTTCTCTTTGTATCACCAAATTCTCTTCATTCAGATCATATACGTATTGGTTTATAATCAAACTTTAATGAAAGTGATTATTTGATTAATGTCTATCTTCCCAATTAAATTTTTAATCTTCTGAAAGTAAGATTGTTCTATTTTTGTTCACAAAAAGCACACATTTTGGATAAAGAAAAGAATAATAAAAGTCAGTGGTGAGAATTGGATGTCTATGACTTTTTTAAAAATGTGGCAGATGATATGTGCTTGGAAGCAGGTCACCACATATGGGTGGCGCCTGTGGCTCAAAAGAGCAGGGCACCAGGCCCCATATGCCGGAGGTGGTGGGTTCAAACCCAACCCCAGCCCCTCCTCCAAAAAAATGTGGTAGATGTGAATATTGAGAGGAAAAGGAACAGGACATTTTCCTGAAGGACCAAGGAAACACCATGTTAGTTAGGCACTGTCTTCTTGCACCTGTCAATAATTTCCTGTGTTTCTTTTCTTCTCTCTCTCCCTTTTGTGGGCTGTCTTAACAACATAATTGATTGCCTCTCTTATATTCTGATCCTTATCACACTTGAGGAAGGCTGAGAATTCCAGTTTCACACTTTTTGGATCTAGGTTTTCCTGCTGTTTAGAGACAACTTTGCTTTTCTTTCCTTCTCACCCTTAATTGAACCTTTGAAAGAATGGCTGATGAAATCAATAGGCAGCCCCATGTGTGGAGCCAGATTCCTTTGCAGAGACTTGATTAGGCTGCTCCAGGGAACCACAGTGGCAAAGATAGCCCTTCATCAGAAGAAGCATTAAAATAAGAGAGGCCTCCAATTGTTCCCTTTCTTGGATCTCTGCCAAGCTCACATTTCCAACTTCTGGGCTCAAACTCAATGTCTTTTCCATTTGAGCCTTGCCAGGGAGATTGGTTTTCAGTTGGCCTTGAGAGGTCTGAAGCTAGAGAAGGATGAATGTTATAATGATAGCTGTCCAGGACCACACAGCCACCAGGATATTTGTGGGAAGGACAGAAGGAGCTCAGTTTCACAATCTGGAAGCCCTTTCAGATAGCATAGCTTAGCTTTATCCCACATCAGAGCCCATGGCATCCAATGTGTTCTCTTTGCACAGAGCTCCATGTTATCTCTGGTCCTCGGGTCTGAAGCCAAACTGGAAAAGGGAATCCATTACCTTCCTTTGAAAACTTCCCTGCCTCTTCCCAGGGCTTCTCTCTAACACCCATAACTAGTCTCTATGGTAGCATCATTAAACAGGGAACTTACCTGTAGGGAAAGGAAATTATTGCTCAACAAGATAGCTTTGTCTTACAGAAACTACTAGTCAAAAAGAGGGGAACAGAAGGAGTACCTAATGGGCTCCAAATCTGTGGTAAGCAGTTTTGTACATCTTAGGTTACTAGATCTTTGCACTACCCCCAGAAAAAGTACATAGAATTATCCTTAATTTTCAGATAAGAGTATTGAGATTCAGAAAGGGGACGTGACTAGACCACAATCACACAATATTAAAGTGGCAGAGCAATGATGCCAACTGAAGATTGACTGACTCAAAGTCTGCACTTTTCCCCCAGTGCGGTCTGCTGAAAGGGCACTGTGGGACAGAGAATTCCCAGGCCTGGTAAAACCTCATCCTGGTGGCCGCTGCAGCTCATATGCAGTGCCCATCCCTCTCATCTGGAGATGCGGCTTGGCACTGCTCTGCTGGCACTGCTGGACCCTCTACATCTTAAGATATCTATGTTCAGAACTTTTTTTCTGGGTATCCTGCTTTTGATTGGCATGACATCTAAAGCAGACAGGGCAGTGTAATGAAAATTGAAGGGGAGTTGCTTAAAAGTTACAAAATGTTGGATTTGGATGCCCGCTCTGTCAGTCACTAGTTGTGTGACTCTAGGCAATTGCTTTATTCTCTGAGTTGCACCTGCAAAATGGAAATCCTATTACCTTTATGGCAGGATTAACTTACTCAGAAATAAAAGCCGTGCTTCCATATGTTCTTTAAGCCAATTCAAATCCGATTCTGAGCTCTCTCCTACCTGGCTCATGGAATTATTTTTTTTCCTTGAATATTGTAAGAGTTCTCGCTGTTAGGGTTGTGGAAAACTTAAGTGTAGAAGACTGACTTATGTGGTATGTGTCAAACGGAGGGTGGGACAGGAGGCTTGGGTGAGGATCCTTGTACCAGCCATGTATTTGTAAAACCACCGGTATGCCCCAGTCTATGATAAATGTGGGGGAGAGAGCAGAATATCAGATAATGTGACAATGTGGTGTGATGAATATTATTACAGGGGAAGTACATAGGACGACTAAACTAATCTGGTGGGGATGTAGTATTGGTGAAAGGAAGGATCATTTGTACTGAAATCCTATTTCATATTAAAAGGGGAGGGAAAGAGTATTTCAGGCAAAGGGAATAGCATATGCAAAAGACAGTATAGCAGCCCATCAAAGTTTAGCACAGAGACCAAGAGGGAAGAGAGGAACGAGACAGGTCTGGAGAGTTAGCATAGACCAGAGAGTTTGCATTGTCTGGTGCAGTCTTGTTATCAAGGCTCCCAAAGTCTTTCACCAAAGGATTTATACAATGGCATTATCTAAGGCAAACATTTATAAAGCAGAATGAGAAATACTTTAAATGAGAAAGATTGCTATGAGTCATACATGCATGTGCTCATTTCTTTAGTGTTTTTGAACACTTACTGTGTGTCAGACACGTTGCTACAGGTTTCATCTCATTTAAACACCACAGTGACCTCGTGAAATGTGAACCATTATCAAACCCAGTTTATAGAGCAGAAAATTAAGGCTTAGTGAGGTTGAGTAACTTGCCAGAGATTACACTGCTCATAAATTAGAAAACCCTGATTGAAATGAAGTATTCTCATTCCAGAGCCCTCATTTTTACCTTCACATTTCCAGATAGTTGACTGGATAAGTCACTCCTTAGCAGAGAGTAGTCTTGAGAATGTACATGTGGGGTTAATGCATTTTGATGTGGAGAGAAAGGTGGCTTTGGAGAGCTATGCTAGAAAGAGAAAATTAAGTGCCTCCAGAAGGAGCACTTACCATAGTGGCGTGTGTGTTTGTGTGTGGGGTGTGTGTGTGTACATGTGAGGCGGGTGAGACAGTAGGTTGAAATCCTAAATCAGAATTTTAGCATTTTTGAAACTGTATTCTATAAAAATTTCAATCTGGCATCTGTTAAGACATGTTTTATGAAAAAGTTTTTATATTCAAATGAGTCTAGAAAATCTTGGGAAATAGAGTTAGATTTTTTTATTGCAGGATTTCTCAGTTCCTTTAAAATGTTATATAATATGTTACCCTTTTAGAGTGGATTAGTATTTTTCAAAAATTAATACCAGCACTTCTTCATATTATTATTTTCTTTGAACATTTGCTAAGCAATACCATGTATAACATAGGTTAGGAGTGCTGTTTGAAACAATCTATAAATGTTATGATTTTACATTGGTGAAATCGATCATGACAGTACTGTTGGCTCTCCACATCCACAGATTCTACAACCACAGATTCTTCATTCACAGATTCAACCATCCCTAGATTGAAAATGTTTAAGAAATGTATAAATAACAACAATAAAAATACAAATAAAAATGCAGTATAACAACTATTTATGTAGCATTTACATTGTAGTAGGTATTATAAATAATCTAGAGATTTAAAATAGACAGGAGGATATGTGTAGGTTGTATGCAAATACTACATTATTTTATTTCAGAGACTTGAATGTCTAGCTTTTAGTCTGAGGGGCGTGAGTTCTAGTACCTTATCCCCCTGAAGATAAGAAGGGGCAAATGTATAATTATATGATAGCTTTTCATAAATATTCCCTGTAGGGATACTTTCTTTGAGAGACAGGGATTTTTTTATTAACTTGTTTAATAGGAAAGGATTGTTCTTACTGTCTTATTGGTGCCCTTGTATTAATCTGAGCCTAAGGAAAAAGCACGGACCTCTCCAGACACATTCAAACAGTGTAGATTATACTGAGATCTAATAAAGCCTTTACTATTTTGTTATAATGTGTTTGTAGAGGTGAATAAATTTGGCATAGGATGCTCCAAATTAGACTTTAAATCCAGGGACCAGAGCATCTTTTCCCACAATATACTTTTGTCTCAGGAAAAGACATGTTTGTCCATGTTGCAAAGATGAACATAATGAGGAGTCGATTGAAAATATGGCTTTTGGAATTAGCAATAGCACAGAATGGAAATGCAAACAAAACAAGAGAGGAAGGAGAATTTCTTGAATTGTAATTTACTTTTAAAATTTGTTCAAAAAGACCTTTGCTTTTATCACAACATTCATCCAGTATGTTTTCTCTTATTAGCAGTAAGCATTGATATGTGAATATAATGGCTTCCACTAGAAATGAGAATTTCATTTAAAAAACTCTATTATCTTCTAGTGTATAGTATCTTTTAAAAAAATCTAAAAGACGAAATTGCCAACTTGATTTTGTGAGTTTTCACTGTGATTTATTTTTCAAATTCTTGGACTGTTTCCATTGACAGAAACAATTTTGATGCTTATGGTTTGGCAGGAAAAGAACTTTATTTTTGATTCCCAATAATTGTTTTCTTTAATGTTTCCAATTTAGAAAAACAACAAATTTCCAAAAGATAAAAACTTGTTCAAGTTTGAGTGTTTGAGTCTTTTAAAGTCATGCCGAAGAGTGATGCCAAATGGAAATCGTCCGGATACAGTTTTCAAATGGGTCAAAAAGAAGAATCTTCACCAAGTGGAGCAGGGTACACGTGATTCCATTCTTTAAAGCAGGGGACAGCACAGAAGCTGTAGCAGGGAGAAGGCAACACTTTAAAAGGCACACAGTTCCTGTATATAAGGAATGCTGCCCAGGTACAGTGCCTCTACTAAATAGTGATCTTGTGATGTAGGTGTTTCCATAATCTCTATTTTAAGAGAGATTATGGGGAGACTGAGGATAATAGAGTTTAACTTTCTTGTCTAAGATCATAGATTGAGAAATAGAACTAACATTTAACCCAAGCTGCATTAGGGTTCTCCAGCGAAGCATAACCAATAGGATATATATGTATAGAAAGAGATTTATTTTTAGGAATCAACTCATGTCACTGTGGATACTGCAAGTTGGAGACCCAGGAGAGCCAATGTACAGTTCCAGTTTGTGTTAGGACCAAGAGAGCTGATGAAGTCAATTCCAGTCCAAAAGCTGGAAGGCTCAAGACCTGGGAAGATCCAATGTTTCAGTCAAAGTCTAAAGTCTGGATGAGACCAATGTTCCAGCTCAACAGTCAGGCAGGAGGAATTCTCTCTCATTGAATCATTTTGTTCTAGTTAGGTCTTCAATTGTTTGGATGAGGCCCGTGTACATTAGGAAGGAAAACAAGCTTTGTTTAGTCAACTGATTCATACATTAATGTTATTCAGACATCTGCTTACAGACATACCCAAAATACTATTTGGCTAAATATCTGGGCACCCTGTGGCCCAGTCAAGTTGATGTATCACACAAGCCTCCTCAGTCTAAATTCTATGCTCTGGTTTTTCAATTGCAATATTAAGTCCTTCCAAAACTGCTTTGAAGCTGTCATTCATGCTCTTGTTTATGTCTATATTTCTGCAATAATTTTACCTACCATTGTATATATTTCTTTGCATGACTCTATTGATCAAGTCTTTCTTTTCTTAAAGTTTTATGTTCATCTTGATTCTTAAGATATAAATAGGGCTTGAATGGTTTTTATTTGTTTTTTGTTTTTTTGTTTTTTGGCCTTCTCAAGGGGGACACATAGCCATGGCTCCAAAACATTTTTTATTGTAACAACTAAAGTGGGGTGGGCTTCTGGCATCTAGTAGGAATGCTGCTAAACTTCTTGCAATGTACAGGACTGATTCCCACAGCAAAGAATTATATAGTCCAAAATGTCAATTATGATAAGGTTCAGAAACTCTGATATAGTGTAAATGTTCTTAGAGTCCATTGTAGGTTTTAGAAGATCTATACATATCGTGAAAATGTATGCAAACTTTTATGTATACAATATGTACTTTATTTTCTGAAAAGAACTGTGGCTTTCTTCACATTATGATAGAGTTTCATGCTTTCCATGTGGATATGGCAGATTGGCAGCTACCATTGAGCTTTACTCTAGTTCTTTCCTGCACTGAAGAAGATAGATGGCTTAAAACAATTTCTTAAACTCACTTGTTCTTGTACTGCATATAAACTCAGTTTTCCCAACTATATGCTCTAGCATGAGATATGGAAGACAGAAGTGAGACAAGGACCATAATTCTGCTCCCTTTTTGCTGGCACATGTGCTGGTGGTCCCATAAAGTTTTTTTTATATTATCTTTCAAGGGACCAGGCAAGAGTTTCCTGGGTGGTAAAATGCAGTTAGTGACAGTGGTGGTGAAGGCAGTGGTGTTTTGATCTTGGATCACCAATATGACAGTATGTTCTTGGAGATCACAGTTTGAGACTCAGCCTTCTTGTTCTCTATTTGCTACCTTTCCAGCAGAGGCAGAGATAGATAGCAGGTCCCTTCATAGATTGCTGTTTTTTTTTTTTTTTAAATATATTTCTAGGAAGTTTGGCTTAAAAACTGTTTCTCCAAACCTTCTAAAATTTGAAAGTCCCAAGTCCCTGTAATAAATATCATTCTACTTAAACTATTGAGTCAGGTTTCTGTTTCTCAAAGCTGAAGCCTGCTGATATACCTCTGAAAAGTTTAGAACTGCTAATTTATTGGACTGCTAGATTGGGGAGACTGTTAATTACCTAGAAGGTATGTTTTCCTTTAAGTTAGCAAAGTATCTCAAGAATGGAAGAAAAAGTATCCAATGTACTCAGCCCTACTATGAAACTAATTTATAGCTTCATAGGAAAGCTATAACCCAATGTTAGCCTAAGAATATGGGTAAAAGGGAGAGGGAGGGAAGGGAAGTGCAGGGGGGAGGATAGGTGCAGGGAGGGTGATTGGTGGGATTATGCCTATGGTGCATCCTATAAGGGTACATGTGAATCTCTCTAAATGTGAGAATATGAATGTCTTAACACAATAACTAAGAAAATGACATAAAGGCTATGTTAGCCAGTTGGATGAAAGTATTTCAAATTGTATATAGAAACAGCACACTGTACCCCATGATAGTATTAATGTACACAGCTATGATTTAATTAAAAAAAAGAAGTATCAGAAGGGAAAAAAAATGTTTGACCTGTGCCTCAGTAAGCTTGTCATTTTGGAGAAAAAGAAATGACCAGAGTCTCATGTGAAGCACACTTTACTGATATAGAAGTGTTGATTGTATTTGCAAGAAATATTGAAAAGTTAATATTGGAGAGGTCTTAAGAGACCCTCTAATACAGTTGTTCTTAGACAGTGGAAGTTCGTGGAACATTTTGGGTTGTTATAATAATTAGGGAGTGCTACTTATATTCAGTGCCCAGAGGCAATGGATGCTAAACATCCTTCCAGGTGTGGAAGAGTCCTACACCATAAAAAATTGCTCCCTGCCCACCATTATCTATAGTACTCTTGTCAGAAATATCAGCTCGGTATCCTCATTTAAACAAAAAAGCAAGTGGAACACAGAACAATGAAACAATTTCTTTTTAAAGTTATAATACACATAGAACTGAGACTGAAACTCAGACACTCTGACTTCCAGGGCAGAGGTCTTGGCTCACCACAGTCACCAAGTGACACAGTGAAGCAGGGCGGGAAATGGAGATAAGAAGAGCTGCAGGAGGCAGGTGGGATATTCAGCCAACATGTACCTGAATGGTCAGGCTGTTGTTCTCTTTTGTTATATTGTATATGGACAGGTCACTTCTGATTGCTTAGTGCCTATGCTGTACCAGTAATTAAATATTTTGCATATTGGCCCGAGGTAGAGAATCTTCCTGAATAACAAGGGAAATGGAGAGATACTGGCTTAGCATTTGCCTTTGTTCCCGACTTGGTTTCTCTAGCTTGAGATGTTTATTCCTCAGGGCACACAGGGAATTTTAAATTCTTCCCCCTCACCGCATTTAAATGGCGAAGCAGTGATCCACTAGCTACCAAGTCCCCGAAGGAGTCCTCACTTGTAGATTTTTGTCTCTGCCATGATATTTTCCTTTCTGAGGTCTGATAGATTAAATTAGAAAGTTCTGCAAATATTTTTGAGGCTCTTGAATTGTCCCCAGACTCCTGGTGCATAACTAATTGTGCAGGGATCAGTGATTAGTTCTTACTTTGGAAAAGAATATTATTTGGCTGAACAGAAAATAGATTTAATGAGCAGGCTACTTTTTTCCAGTGTAGCATTCAGTTATAATCACTCTTCTGTGAGAATCAGGTTCATGGACCTTGTTGAATTTCATTGTAATTTTGCTATTTACTCATATAATAGTTTCTAAAATGTGAATACGAGAAATGAGATAAAGAATTAAGCTAGAAATTAGAACATATTAAATTAAACATTGACTTGGCCCTATACCTATGGGTAAAAAACCATCTCACGTTTCCTATAACAGTGAAGTGCTTCTTGGTGAAGGCAATGTCTTATTGCTTTTGCATCTGCCCAAAATAGGCATTAATTCATTTGTTCTACTGTTGACAAATATTTATTGAGCACTTATGATGTGTCAGGCACTGTAAAGTAGAAAAAAATTTATCTAAGGTGATTTACCTAAGGCTATGTTCCCCAGCCAAGGCTGTAAGTTTGTTTGGGGGATATTGTAATTTTATTCTTGCTATTTAACAATGGCCTTGGTTTCTTTATTCTATTTCCCATTTTGTACAATAGCTTGGAGGTAAGACTGACAGTGACTTAGAACAGAGGTGTCTCTAAAGTGGTGAAGAAAACCAAATTGTCCTTGCCTTCAGGGAGCTTATTTTCTCGCACAATAATTGTACTTTGAATTGAAGTAAACTCCCTTATTGGAGTATGACAGGGGCTGTTGGGAAATAAAGAATGTAGTACAATGTCTGATTCAAGTGAACAGTGAACACACAACACTTTGTATTTGTTATAAAATATTAGTTCTAGTCGTTCTAGTTATAAGGTGAGTTTTTGCAGCTATTTTATAGTTATCTGTCCATCCCAAATATCAGCATACTAGCCAGTCTCCATTCGCTCCAGATCTCTGTTTTCTCCTCCAGAGTCCTATAAAAAATAAGAAATAAAAGAAAGAAACCTAGGCCATTGTAAAATATCAAGAATAAAATTATGATCCTCTCAAACAGACTGATCCCTTGGCTGGAGAGCATAGTCTTAGATTGTTAGGACCGAAAGTGCCGCTGAGAGACCATGCACACATGGAAAACCAAAGAGTTTTTATTTCTTAATGGGCATATGCTCGGGTCACTCCTGCCATCAGAGTGGCCACAGAAGAGTGGCCCTGATACAATGGCAAGGGAAGTTCTTATACATTTTCTTGTGACATACTATGGATTGCAATAAAATGCTGGGGAAGGTAGTTGAGGGAGAAGCCTGTGTGTGGTCACCTATTGGTCATTGGGGAAGGCCTGGGGATTCTAATAAGTCAACTGTCCTTCCGTGGTGGGGGGGGTGTATCTCCGCTGAGGTGAGTTGTGTGTGACTCCCTGATTGTTTGTTGCCCCACTCCCCCCCACCCCTGGGCTGTTTACCTGGTTTTTGGCTTTCCTGTGGAATTTCCTATGCCCCCCTCTTTCCTTAGTCCTTTGTTCCCTCTTATCTACTAAATGGAGTTACTGCTATCTCTTCAAGATAAATTAGCTAAAATTTCTGTTTGTTTCTACATTCAAGAAATGGACATCATAATGTATGTCACATCCTCCTCCTCCCCCTGGAGCTGGGAGGATCAATGGGGGACTAGATTACAAGTTTATTAAGCACGTAAGATGTAAGCTTTCTTAGTGGTAACCTATTGTCCCAGCAATACCACTACAGAAGCAGAGCAACAGAAGAAATGATGCTGATGGTATTCTCTACTTGAAATTTGATAGTCATGAAGATGGGACTAGACCAGGTACATCAAATAGAAAAAAAATAAAATTAATTGTAAAAGACTAAGGAACATCCAAGAATTAGAATTAATAAGAAAAATAATGCAGAGCTTTAAAGGCATTGGAATGAAAAGTAGAGAATAACATAGGCCATTTTGTAGAGTATGGTGTGATCATAACAGAAATTTACTCTGCACTGAGAAAAGAGAAAAGTCAAGTCCAGCCCTTGACTAGCAAATGACTTTGGGTATCACTCAATCTCTGGGTTTCAGTTTTCTCATCCATCCTGGTCCTCAGAAATTGTCTTGAAGACTTTTGAAAATAAAAATAGATAAGAAATATGAAAAGTCCTTATTACAGATTATATTCCCCTCCAATCAAAATTCATATGTTGAAGTTCTAACCTCTAGTATCTCAGGCTGTGACTATATTTGACACACAATCATTAAAAATGTAATCAGTTTAAAATAAGATCATGATGGTGGGTCTAATCCAGTATGACTGATGTCCTTATAGAGAAAATTAGGACACAGACACACTCAGAGGGATGACCATGGGTGACCATGGGAGAAGATGGCCATCTACAAGCCAAAGAGAGAGGCCTCAGAAGGAGCCAACCTTGCTAACACCTTGGTCTCAGACATTCAGAATTGAGAGGAAATCCACTTCTGCTGTTTAGGGCACCCAGTCTGTGGCACTTTGTTATGGCTGCCTTAGCAAACTAATACAGGCTCTGACAAGACAAAGGCCCTATCCACTAGCACTGGACACACAGTAAATGCTCCCCCTAACTCGGATGGAGCCATCAATAACACTTGGTAGCACCACTACACAAGGGCAAAAGTCAAACATGTGAAGACAGCACAGTACAACTGTTTCATATTTCTTATCTTATTTGTGTGGGTGGGAAACCTGGGGACTGGAGGAGCAAGATTTGGGATAACTGGTTAGTTCAAATCAATAATAATTTAATGCATTTTTTTTTGTTGTTGCATTTTGGCCAGGGCTGGGTTTGAACTCACCACCCTCAGTATATGGGACTGGTGCCCTACTCACTGGGTCATAGGCACTGCCCATTTAATGCATATTTTTTAAAATTTCAGATTAATATGAAGGTACAGATTTTTAGGTTACATTGTTTTCAGTTCTAAGGTAAGATTGTAATTCAGACCTCACCTGGGGGTGTGCTAACACCCTCACATTGTGCATATTAGAATGCATCGTTATTTACTAAAGCAAACAATAGATCCAGTAGGACTACTTCTCATGAGTGATCTTAGTGATTGCAAATAAATAGTGGCTAACTTAAGAATGCTTCAGAGTCAATGATCTCATCATCTATGTGCGTTGTCCAAGAAAGAAAGAGCCGGGAGGCAAATCGGCAGGGGAGGGAAACATGCAGATGGAAGAAAAATTGGGCACAAATACGCTGCCTCAAACATGCTTGGTTTTAATTTCAAAGAGAAAGCAGGAGGCTGCAGACTTCAAGGTCAATGTACTTAAATGTGAGTGGGTAGATGGCGATTTTTGCTAAAAATACATTTGGTAAGAGGGAGACAAGATGATCCCTGCCTTTATCACTCTCATTTTATTTATAGTCATTTTCTTTCCCACGGTGGAGGATTCCCATATAAATTGACAGACACCTGTCCAGATGACTTCACTTGGTGAATTAGCGCTTTCTTGGTCCTTGGTGCCCTTGTAGGAATAGCAGACTAGAGGAACGTTTACCAGATACTCTTCTATTCACTGAGTCCTGTTCCTAGTCCTGGCTATGGAAAGGAAATAGTTAAACCCTGCTGCCAGGGGCTGGTGGTGGTGGTGGTGGTGGGGCTCCTGGAGGCCCCAGCTTGCTCTGTGAGGGTGACTTGCTGCCTTGCTAAGCAAGAAGTAGTCTTACCACAGCTTTCTTATTTGTTTCTGGAAGTCGCATTAAGGCTTTCAGTGCCAGTTAGCAATTGCTACTTAATCTGGTCTTCCAGCTAAAGTATATGTCAGCAGCAACTGAGAAGAATCAGCTAGCTTCTGGAACAATATTTCCAAACCCCCTTCTGAGCCAGAGGATGTGGATCAGGGGGTCATTAGCATGCAGAAGCCATGGGAGAGTGCCTTTTATTGCAGATAGCATTTTATCACCCAGAATGATGTGTATGAGTGTATATGCAAAGGGGCTTTTCAAAAATCTTCCACGAACATAAACCTTGGCCTACCTCAGCCTCCTGGCCCCTCCCTCGCCCCCAGCTGTTGTTTTCTGGATATTGACTTTGCAGCTGGCTTGTGGTTGCTATTTTAAAAGCACCAAGGCTGCTCTGTGTTTTGTTTTGTTTTGTTTTGAGCTGACTGAAACTTTCGAAGCCAATCACCCTTTGGAGAACTCAGTGGCTCCACTGTGAGACATAAGGAACGTATCAGAAAGGAAGCAAGATTTAAAAATGTGTTTTAGCTTTTCTGCTAAATAAAAGGCATCATATATGCTTCTCTGACTTTAACAGGGTAGAGAGTGGGGAGGGAAAGGTTGTAAAGACTGCGAGGGGCAGGGAAACCTACCGAGCTCCCCAGGAGCCCTGCTCACAGCGGGAGAGTGTGCCACCAAATGCTTGGACACACACACACGCGCACACACCCAATTCCTTGCTAAACACATTCGAGAAAAAAGCTGCTTCGTGGGGGAATGTGGAAGGGAAGGTGTTTCCCGGGCTCTAGTGTTTTCTGTGTTTGAGCCATTAACCGTGTTAACCAAGTAAAGCAACTGCCAGGCACAGCTGTTTTATTCCAAATACTTGCTGATCCACACAATTTCTACAGCGCTCTGACAGTTGTTCTGGGCTCATAAAGGACATTTGAATAGATTGTTCTAATTCCGCCTGGCACTGGAGTGTAGGATTCTGACCTCCCCGGAAATGGCATTTTTCCAAGGGGAAAGATGGTAAATAGAATATTTCCCTCCCCTTCCCACCCCTTTATGGCCCATGTTGGCTGGGCTGAATTGTTTGGAGACCCGTTTCATACTCCATCTTCCTTTCAAAGAGGCTGCAACATTACAACTCAATTACCATATGGCAATATTTAGAAATGATCTGAATAAATGAAAGTGAACAAGCACATAAACACACATACTCATATACTTTCTGGGTAAAAAGCTACCACCCTACTGAACATGTAACTCCACATTGGCTGTTCATTATTGCCACCCAGGACACACATGAGGGCAGCAAATCATTACACATTTCTTGGCACCATTAAAATTTGTGCTGATGGAATCTGAAATAATATTAAAGCTATCCTGTTTACTGGGTACACTGAGGGCTTAGATTGTTCTATTTTGACAAAAGTTCATTATCTTCTAAAGTTGTAAGAATTTAATTTCTTTCTGTAATCGTCTTGATTTCCGTTTTTTCCATTAGGACCACAAAACCAAAACCCAGAATTTCCTTCCGACTGCTATGCCAGCATGTCTGGTGGCAAAGACTTTCCCCTTGACCAGACTCTAGTCAGAGTCCTCTGAGCCCTGGTCTCAACTAGGCCACTACCTGGGCCCTGATCATGCCTTACCCAAGGGTAGCAAAAATTCTCCTAAGTCAGTCTGGGGAGAATCTCATACCCTGCAGACCTGATCACTCTTGATAATATGATCACATTTCTCATCTCCCACCTTAGCTGTATAAGTCCTTGGGAGGCTTTAGCAAGAATCCTGTTAGGCCTATTTAGTAAGAAGTCCCCCACCCTTGATATCTTCTCTTAATAATTTTCCATCTCCCCTTTCCCGTTCCCTGCATCTCTTGGCGACAAATCTCCAGCTGTCCTTGCTATATTAGGAGTTGAGCCCAATCTTTCTCCCCTATGGCAAATCTCCATTGTATGTTGAGTCAAGTTTTCTTTACCATTTTAGCAAGTATCAGAATAACTATTTCTTTTTTTTTTTTTGAGACAGGAGCCTCAAGCTGTCCCCCTGGGTAGACTGCTGTGGCATCTCAGCTCACAGCAACCTCCAACTCCTGGGGTCAAGTGAGTCTTCTGCCTCCGCCTCCCAAGTAGCTGGGACTATAGGCGCCCTCCGCAACACCCGGCTATTTTTTTTTTTTTTTTTGGTTGCAGCCGTCATTGTTGTTTGGCGGCCCGGGCTGGATTCGAACCCGCCATCTTGGGTGTACGTGGCTAGCGCCTTAGCCACTTGAGCCACAGGCACCAAGCCACTATTTCTTTAATACTGGAAAACTTAGAAGTTTTGGGAAGGAGCCCCTGGGATATTAGAGGAAGTTCCAAACAGCCTGCACTTCTCTACCTAGACTCTGAGCATCAAGCTGACCCCGGAGTCCTGATAACCTAGCACTCTGTCTTGCCGTCCCTGAATAGAATGTGTAGGCCAAGATGATGGTTAGGGTCTGACAAAATGCCTCTATTTCAGGGTTGGGTTGGGGAATAATGTGGTAGAAGGATTCCTTTTTTACACTGAAACGTAGCTTTTATAAATAGGCCAGCCAACCTGTGATCTTAAGTTTCAAAGTATTAGAGCTTAAAAAGCATTTTTCTATGTACTATTGATACGTGGATATCTGTATCGTTCATGGTGGTGCAATCTCTTCACAAGCTAAATACTAGACTTTCTGAGCTCTTGCTAACAGAAAAGCACTTGAACTTTTGTCCTACAAATTACTCCATACCCACAGCCTTGAGGCCACATGCAACCTTCTGGATCCTTGAGTGTGGCCTTTTGACTGAATCAAAATTTCATAGAACAAATCCTTTTAATAAAGGGCAAGAGAGGTCCCTAGGACAAAAAAACGTAAGGAGATGTTCACTCTTAGGGTCATGCAAGTTCCAGGCCTGCTCCCAAACATAAGGTTTTGGCTTTAGGAAGCAACACAGAATATCTCCGTTCCGAGTCTTGGACAGAATAAAATCTTTACTGGTCTGTTATTTGATCCTTAACAAAGCTCTGTAAAGGGAAGTGATATTTATGAAGGAACATGAAAAAGATCCGCGATTCACCTACTGCTCTAGATGATGTAGGTTCTATTCTTGGATCAGGTTAGGTATTCTCAGGACAATACACAGCTGAATTCTTTTTACCTTAGCTGCTTTCAGAATTACACCTTGGGTTTTCTTTTGATGGCATTCCCTTAGCTTTTATTAGGAATGGTATTTTTAAAAAGCCACATCAAATCCCTAACTACATCTTTTCTAGTAATCTTATTAGGACATTCCCTCTAGAATACTTAGTGTTTCCCAAATTAATTTTTTCAGGATTTTGTACTAGGAAAGGTTTTATCTCCCTTGAGGAATAAGTATAAATCTTCTTTTTCTAATAATTGATTTTATGTACTTATCCGTATCCTCTCTTAACTTTGGGGAAGTTCATGATGCTCAGATTGCAATTGAAAGCATACCTCTAATAACTATGTTAATGTCAGGTGATTGGCCTTTTAGTCTTCTTCACCTTGGAATTGACATTCTGCTTTTCTTTATATCTTTTTAAGCTACAATTGTCTAGTTTGCTTTATATTTTAAAATAGGAATACTTAATGTTTGTTGAATTCTTACAGGTATATTCTAAGGTAGGTATATTTGAAGCACTTAGTGGGGATTATTTCATTAAGTTTTTATAATGCTAACAGTTTCTTCTCCCATTTTATAGATAAGGAAAGTGAGACATAGAGGAGGTAAATAATTTGCTCAATATCATGCAAATGTTAGAGCCACAATTTGAACCCAGGCAGAGGTATACTTCTAAGTCACTTTTAGCCACCATCTGTTAGCTATGTTTGAGTACATTATTATAACCATTATTTTTCCTGTATCTTTATATAAACCATCTAAATACTTCTGTGGTGGGTGGGGTGGGGAGAGCAATGTGTCTATTTATTTTTCTTCCAGTCTCAGTTATACTTAAAATACAAGAGTTGGCCAGGTGTGTTGGCTCACACCTGTAATCCTAGCACTCTGGAAGGCTGAGGAGGGTGGATTGCCTGAGCTCACAGGTTCAAGATCTGCCTGAGGCAGAGCGAGACTTCATCTCTAAAAATAGCTGGGTGTTGTGGCCCGCACCTATAGTCCCAGCTATTTGGGAGGCTGAGGCAAGAGAATGGCTTTAGCCCAAGAGTTTGAGGTTGCTGTGAGCTATGACACCATGTACTCTATTGAGGGTGACAAAGTGAGACTCTGTCTCAAAAACAAATAAATAAATAAAAATAAAATACAAGAGCTGTTTAAATCAATACCATTCTGCTATAGACTTTTTCAGTGGACTTATTGTTTTTTCTTTTGAGACAGTCTCAAGTAGTCACCCTGGGTAGAGTGCCATGGTGTCATAGCTCACAGCAACCTCCAACTCTTAGGCTCAAATGAAACTCTTGCCTCAGTTTGTCTATTTTTAGTAAAGATGGGGTCTCGCTTTTGCTCAGGCTGGTCTTGAACTCATGGCTCAGGAAATCCACCTTACCCTCCCAGAGAGCTAGGATTACAGGTGTAAGCCACTGCACCTGGCTCAGTGGACTTTTTATTTTGAACAAATTCAAGTTTATAGAAGAGTTGTAAGAATATAATGAATCTGGCTCAGTGCCTATACCTCAAGCAGCTAAGGTGCCAGCCACGTATACCAGAGCTGGCAAGTTCGAATCCAGCTTGGGCCTGCCAAACAATAATGAACTACAACCAAAAAATAGTCAGGCATTATGGTGGGCACCTATAGTCCCAGCTACTTGGGAGGCTGAGGCAAGAAAATCACTTAAACCCAGGAGTTGGAGGTTGCTGTGAGCTGTGATGCCATAGCACTCTACCCAGGGTAATAGCTTAGGCTCTGTCTCAAAAAAAAAAAAAAAATACAGTGAATCCTTGAACACTTTCAAACTAGAATCATCAGTTGTCAGTTGTCTACATTTAACTCTGTGTGCTTTGTCACTTTTATTTACATCTGTATCATTGTTATTATCACTTTTTTTTTTTTTTTGCAGTTTTTGGCCAGGGCTAGGTTTGAACCCACCACTTTTAGTATATGGGGCTGGTGCCCTACTCCTTTGAGCCACAGGTGCCACCCTATCACTATTATATTTTTTCCTACTGATTTGGGAAGAAGTTACAGCCATTATGACCTTCCTTCTTGAATATGTCAACATGTATGTCCAAAGAATATAGACATTCTTTTCCCTATATAATTATCCAATTCAAGGAAGTTAATGTTGATACAGTGCTACTATGACCTAATATACAGTCCGTATTGAAATTTCACTGACTGTATCAAATATCCTTTATAGCAATCAACTTTTTCTTCCTACTCTGTCTTCCTTTCTCCCATTCTCTCTTTCACTCCTACCTAGGATTCAGTCCAGGATCATGCATTACATTTAGTTTCCATACTTTATTATGTACCTTAAGCATTAACTGTCCTGAAACCTTTACTTTCTCTACTGGCTAAGCCGGGCTTCCTCTAATTTGGAGCTCCAAGCCACTTCTTCCCTGGCCTCTATATGATTTTGAACTATTCAAGGAAGCATGAGCTGCAGGTGTTCCCAAACTTCAGGGCCCCTCCTTCCTGGAGAAGGATCCATTTTTTTTTTTAAACAATTGTATTCTATTCCTTCCAAGGATTTCAAAACAATCAGAAAACACAGGCATCAAGAAAACCTCAAAGTTGAGTTTTTCCTCCTCATCTTTTCATCAGAAAACTTTCTAAACTCTATTCTAGATCAAACTGGGTTACTTTTGCCCAAAAGCTGTGTAAGTGCAACAAAGCCAAAAGCAGAGGAGTGTGATTTGAGATCAAGTACTGAGTAGGAGTGTGTCAGGGTGTGAGTTTCTGAGAGTGAATACATGCAACACATCAGGGGGAATCTTAATGAACGAAATCATCAAATCAGCACATCTCTGTGTCAAATAGAACTATATTTGAGTCTGCATCATCTTCTAATTTTGATGCAGTAAGGACAAAAGCAAAAAGTCTTCCAAAAGTGAAAAATGTGGCTATTTTAGTAAGTTCCTAGAACACATGTCCCAGAGCTCTTCCAGTGCATATGTTTATATTTTAACCCATTGAGGTAGCGATAGACATAATGCAAGCCTCAGACAATCAATTTCCCGTCACCATTTCTCCTAAGAAATAGCAGTTTTAATTTAAATAAGCTTATTTTGATGCCTAAAATTATATTTTGAATTATTTTACAATTTGAGTAACTTGAGCAGTTTTTATTTAAAAAAAAATCCCTTTCCATCAGTTAATAGAATATTTTGACACTCTAATTTTAAGGCTCTCACCCTCCACCCCCAATCTTCATGTCAAATACTTAATGATCTATAAATATTTAGGAAGCTCTAATGGAGCATGCTATTAAAAGCAAACCTATAAGAAAGTCTGTGTTCTTTGAATAATTTCTCCTAATTTATCTCTTCATAAGTTTGGATACATGAATATTGAATTTTCTTAAATGAAGTCTTATCCTCATTCACTATTGTATTATATGGTATTTCTTCCCTCCTCTTTAAAGCCGATGGGGACAAATCTTATGACCCTGTGTATAGTTTACCAGTTGGATAATTGGAAAAGTGACTTTCTGAGAGTGAATACATGTAACATATCAGGGAGAAAGTTAAAAAACAGTATTGTCTTTTGTTAAAATAGTATTGTCATTTAGTAAATTATGAACATGATGGCAATAATTGCAACCCGTTCAGTAGGTTAACTTCTTTTGGATTCTTCACATATCTCTTCTAACTTCAGTTCTAGGGTATGTGTGCTTGTGTATTTATGGACCCAGCATTGTCTGCAGGTAAGAGCAATGATCTGGGAATCAGGAGGTACTGTTTTTTTACCTGACTTTGTCACTAGCAGGATTCAAGACTCCATGCTATAAGTTTCACTCTAGAACTCCACACCCTTGTCTTCAACTAATGGAATAAATAATTTCTTGTTTTCTTTCCAGCATTAAAGCACACTCCCCTGAGATATAAGGCCATCCAGTAGAAATATACAACTGTTAATTTGCATTTTTGATTGGTATTTATATACTCAAGCAGTACCTGTACATTTAATATGGCTTTCTCTTTATTTTTCTAATGATTTGCCAATGCTCTCCTGGATGTGATTCCAGGTAAGGTCCCTGAATTATAGATATAAGAAAATGTTAACAGTAGAACATAATACAGCTATGCAGAATTTTGGTTAAATGTTTTCATTAAAATTTTAAATTAAAGTAATTTAAGAATATGCTTTTATTCAAAATGCATTTTCTGTAGAATTATATTTTTTAATTGTATCTTAACTTATTTATGTTCTAAATGAGGGGCTTGTCTTCAATCTAGGATGGTCAATTGGCCTTACCTCAACTATCGACGATAAGGCTTAGTGAGAAAGAATGCTTGGTGTGGTAGACAATCAGTGCCTACTGGGGGTGGGGGAAGTACTCAGTACTGTATTACTTTAATTTAAATTACTTTAATTTAAAAGGTAAAGCCTTAAATTATTGGTGACAAATATCCCAGGTTTTTAGAAGGTCTTGATTATAGTAATTACCTCAAGGGATAATGATCACATAACTGTACAACTAAAACATGTGATTGAAGAAAAAATTTTGGTGGCATGTGATCTCATCTAGAGGGCCAGGAGGCCTTCCACATTTGCATGGCCAAGCAGAACTCTTGATACCCTCTTCCTTCCTCCCCATTAAATATTATGTTCCTCATTCAGAAGTCCCTTTTAATGGCTCAAATCACTGACATCAACCTTGGATTCTTCTACTGAATCCAACGTATCAGTAAGACATATTAACTCTGTCTTAAAAATACATTCAGAATCCCCCTCCTTTCAACCCCTCCTCTGCTATCACCTCATTTCCAGCTGTAACTATCTCCTACCTGGGTAACTTCAATAAGCTCCTTACTGTTATCCCTTTCTCTGGTTTTGATTCCCTAAATCAAATCTTCACATATGGCCATAAAATTTTTTCAAAATGTATACATTAAACCAAATTGTACTCCTTCTCAAATTTCTCAAGTTTTCCAATTTTCCTTTACCTTCTTCAGTTTGTTTTACTTTTTTTTTTTAGAAGACAGAGTCTCACTTTGTCACCCTTGGTAGAGTACTGTGGCATCATAGCTCACAGCAACCTTGAACTCTTGGGCTCAAGCAGTTCTCTTGGCTCAGCCTCCTGAGTAGCTGGGACTACAGGCACCTGCCACAATTCCCAGCTAGTTTTAGAGATGAGGTCTCACTTTGGCTCAGGCTGGTCTCAGACCTGTGAGCTCAGGCAATCCACCCACTTTCCAGAGTGCTAGGATTACAGGTGTGAGCCACTGAACCCAGCCCAGTTTTGTTTCACCTTTAAAATAAAATACCATTCCTCAGCATGGATTTAATGCTCTAAATACTATGGCTCCTGCTTACATCCTCACTCTCATATCTTGCTAGTCACCTCCCCTTTTTTGGATAATTTTGAGCCACAATAGTAGCCTCCTAGCAATTCTTCAGTCAAACAATATCTTGTCTAACTTTAAGACATTCATGTTTGCTGTCCCCTCTGCTTGGAATTCTGTTCCCTATCTCATCATATGGGTGACTCTTTTTCAATATTTGAGACACAGCTTAAAGGCTCAACCTACCATCACTTTCTATCCTATTATACCTAGCTTTATTTTCTTAATAGCATTTATTACCATCTAAAATTACTGTATAAATTTATGAATACTTATTTTTAACTGTCTTCCTGTATTGACATATAATGATCAAGAGAGAAAAAGTCTTAGCTGCCTCATTTCCTGCATTATCTTAGGCCCTGGAAGAATGCCTGTTACTCAAAATATAGTTGCTGAATGAATGAATGGAAACTCACTTCAGAATTGACTGATAGCAGATAAGGACTAAAAAACAATAAAAATGTTTCTGCAAAACCATTTAGAAAGACTCTAGTCCTGCAATTATTTTTATGCTTTCCTAGCCTGAGGCTTCTATACTATAGAGAGTTTGCCTACAGCTTTACCTTGGAGCATAATCAATCAATGGCTATTTTTGAAGAGTAAAATTTTATGATGGATTGCATAAGTTTAATGTTTGTGACTGTAAGTATTGGGATTTTTGCCAGGAAAGCATTTTTGTTAAAATAAGTAACTAATCATTTTTTTTTCCTGGCACTGGTCAATTAGCTGATTACTTAAAGGACATTGAATTATTTCTCAGATTCTTTCCCAATACTTTCAGTCTAAAATTCACATTTTTATACCATTATATCACACAAGCCTCCATTTTCATCAAGCATTGAATTCCTAGACAGTAGGGACATCTGGATGGCAGCCTCAAGAGTTCACATCCTCATCATCCATCCACTTTGCTGTCTGCTCGTCTGTATCTGACCACTAGGTGGCACACATAAGATGATAAGGCAAAATACTGAGGATTGGTGTTCTGATCTTGTGAGGGAGTCATGGGAAAATCTTGAAATGAGGTAAAGGCTGGTGAAGTGTAGGAAATATTGAAAAAAGGATATATGAGAAATTTGAATCACCAAAATCTAATAGAATGACCACTTGCATTTTCATCAGGGTAATCTCTGCAAAATTTTAAAAACCATTACACAGTAATTTAGTCATAGATGTAGAGACTGTTGATTGCTTGCCATACTCTGGACATCAGTTTTATTAAAATTTTTAAATCAATAGCTTGTTATATTTATGTATGCCTCTTTGCTATTGAGGTAAAACAATCTAGGTAAATGTGACTTACATTTAGTTGGAAGATAAAGATAAGAAAGTTTTATATAATTTTATCAGAGTAATAAGTATATATGATAAAACACCAAATTCTACACGTGGGATTATAATAAATATTATTAGTTAAAGTCTGGCCTGCTTTCAGCCTTATTCTCCAGAGACAAATTTTAAGAAAACTTTACAAAGTCATTGTTTAAGTAGTAAAATCACAAAATAGTTTTGACTAGAAAATAGATACAATCTTTCTAGGAAGATGAATGGGAAATGAGAATATAGCATGGGTATGATTTTGTACACTACTTTAAGACTACTAATTCCAGTGACTTCTTTGTAATAAAACCATAGACATCTGTTGAAAATCTTTCAGTTGTATACAAAATGGTTATACCTTTGGAAGTGTGTTCTTATAAATGATTATGCCAGTGAATAAGGGAGTGAAAAGAGTGAGAAGGAAAGAGGAGTGATAGCAAAGTCAGAGACTAGCACAAGATAAGGATATGGGAAGAGAAGACAGTATTTCTGGCCTATAATACCTCTGGTTGGCTAATTCCTTATTGAGAGACTCTCAAGGCCACTGAAACCTGAGTAAACTAAGCTATCAAATCCTACAATAGATCTCTGAGAATGAGCTCATCTGAAAAGCTTCTGGTGGTTCTCTAGCTTGCTGGTGAGACCATGTCACCTATAGGTCAGCACTGCCTTTGCCTCGATAAATGCAATGTCTTGTTTTCATACTAGTTATAATTGCCTTTGTGAACCATTTCTTAGGCATTTACATTTGCCCAACTGGCTACTTCTCAGATTATCCTAGATGAATGGAACAGTCTTGATTCATGGATAAAATCATGTTCATGAGCATGTAAAACCTCCTATGAAGCCTTATAATAAACCTTATAGAAAACCATCTTGATTAAACTTCTAGAACACTGGAAGTCTTTGTTTCTCTCAAAATCTTTGTTTCTCTCAACCACCCATTTTCTATAATCCATAGCTGATGTGGGACCCACAGCATGGGAACATGACCAAGCCCATATTGTCCCAGTACTTATTACTGAAACTATCATTTCTACAATTGAACAACCTCACCTCCAGAACTTTAAAATATGTGACTGAGGAGGATGACTAGAGAACTTTAAAATATCTGACCTAAGAGTCATTCTTGGGGTGCCTTAGACTACCCTTTACCTACTAATTCTCTGCTTAGATACAACCTGTAGAATGACAATAATTAACCAGAAATTATATTCCTATAATTTATACAGTAATTTCTTAGGCACTAAGAAATTCTCTTGCTCCATACTCTCAAGGACCTGTTGAGATTTTCCACATGTTCACTTGTACATGTGTGTCACGATTCTCCCTGTGACATTCTTGCAGCTACTGGAGAGTGGGCTAAATCCAAGGTGGCTAATTTTCTGATGTTTCCCTGTTCATACCCTGCCCTTATACCTTTTCCTATTCCTTGACATTGGGACAATTCTGTCTCTTCTCTTAGCTTTCCCCTTTTTCTTGATCATTCTGAATTTTAGAAAAATTAGTTTTCATCCAAATTGACCAGAAACTTGGTCATAGTATGTCAGCACAAGCCTTTCAGTAGCCTCATCCCAGCTGAAACTTACATGGGTGAATCATGCTGTTAATCATGTTTCTTGGAAGTAAAATAATGAACCATAACACAATCTGTCTCAAAACTTTCATAGTGACCCACATAAAAGAAGGCATAACATAACCACAAAAATGCAGTGCTTTATAAATATCAAGACCCACAGAAATAATTATATTTTATATTACAGTACAGTATACAGACAGACACACACAATATCTAACCAAAAAAAAAACTTATGAAACAATACCTTTATGTTTCTGTTAAAAAGCAAAAACATAATAAAGTTAATTTAAAGCTAAGAATATATTAACAGAAAAATTCTTAAAAATACAGAACAAATAAATGACAACAGCAACAAAATTCAAGCTGTGAGCCTTTAAGTTAGTTTCATGACCCACAAATATGACTCTCGGTTTGATATATATTGATTTTGATTAGATGAAAGATGATATATATTGATTCTGATTACTTTGGTGGGTGAAGCCTCTCCTGTATACTCAGAGAGTACCATTTTCTTTGGATATCCTTTGATTTCTTCTAGGTCCAAGTATAATTATCCTTCATCTCTCTTACCTAAGTCCTTGGTCTATGGAGACATGCCCAGAGAGATCATGATTTCTAAGAGCCTCCAGGATTTCCCCAAATTTCTGCCAGGTCCTAAAAGATTAGACTGAGTTAGGCTACTAACAATATTTCCCCAGAACTATCAGGGAATCAAATATGTTTGCCATGTTGAACTGGCCATGATGATGAGGAGGGAGAACAAGTTTGCAAAGCCAGTAAGGAACTGGGACTCCAAGAAGAGTTTACCCAAGATATAGACCTGGCTGAAAAGTTAAGTGGGCTCCATCTTCTTTAGAAAGGAAGTCTTATACAGCAGCCAGGCCA
Source organism: Otolemur garnettii (assembly GCF_000181295.1). Lineage (NCBI taxonomy): Eukaryota > Metazoa > Chordata > Mammalia > Primates > Galagidae > Otolemur > Otolemur garnettii. The sequence continues at coordinate 19,406,621 of NW_003852401.1, read as the reverse complement.
GGAAGTTGTGGTCCACCCTGCCAGTGGTTTAGATAAATGCTGACCAGTGAAAATTTGACAGCATCAACACCCAGGGCATCAAGGAAAGTCCATATATTTACAAGATTCTCCTGAGGGTATTCCTGTTTCATCTGGCATGCCAGGACTCACAATTTGTCATTGGTAAGCCCAGTTCTAATAATCTCAGAGAAGCATAGCCAAATATAAAAAGTGACTGGGGTAAATAAATCTGTGATCTGCAGAAACTCAAAGATCTTTTCTACTAGGATGATACTGTCTAGAGTGGTGATTCTCAACCCCCAGGCCATGGATTAGTTCCAATCAGTGGCAGTCAGGCCACACAGCAGGAGGTGAGTGGTGGGAGAGTGAGTGAAATTTCGTCTGTATTTATAGTCACTCTTCATTATAGGTGAAAGGCCTATATGTCTCTGGCCAAAAAATCCATTTGAAAGAGAGCAGTGAAAAGACTTTGTGCAGGCATATTTGTGAGAAACTGAGGCAGAATCCCATATGGCCAGGTTGATTGCGGGCCTAACTTGACCAAGGCTCAGGCTGGAATGGCATTTCCGGAGATGTCCAGACTGCGTTAAGGAATTAAGGTTGACTTTATAAGGCCAATAAAAAAGCCCTTTGGAAAACTGGCCAGATACCCATCAGTAACCTTTCCTGATCTGTGGTAAATGATGAAGGTTGCTTGCTGATGGGTCCGGGAATGTAAATGTGCTCGGGGACCTCAAGAGAAGAGGAATTTACCCAATGCATACAGGTATCTAATGGCACAGATGAAACCTGGGCTCATTAGAGGCTTTTAAGAAGTCCAGCCTGAAAATTCCTTATAAAAGTTTCCAGCAAAACCCCCCTGACTTAAGGCCTACATGGGAGCAGAGGTTTGCACACAAATTCCTGTATGCTCAAGAAATTTCTTTATGCCTTATTTAAAGATTCGAAGGGCAAGTATTCAGTCTACCTTGTTCCTCCATAGTCTTAGGCTTCATCAGATAAGAACAAAGAAAATAATGACTGACAACATGTTCTTCATTAAGTTATGTTAAACCAGGTTATGTTCAAAGGATTATGCTTAGAGGTGTATGTTGAATGGATTATCAGATTACTAGGAAGGAGCTACTTACAAGGCGGGTAGTCACAAGATGTTTAAATGGATTAATTAAGTCATTGATGGCCAATGCGCATGTGCAGAAGGATTGTAATGAATATTAATGAGGTCATTGCTGTATAGTGCGCATGCACAAAATTGATTATATAAACCAATAGTGAATAAAGAAAGCTTACCATTTTGCCTGAGCAAGCAGATGATCACCTTTATTTAAAACACAATTTCAATAAGTGTGCTTATTCTTCGCAACATCACTTTTCTGTGAGACCCTAATGGCAACACCCTTACGGCAACACCCCATCACTTGAATCACCACCTGAGTTCCACCTCCTGTTAGATCAGTGTCAGAATTAGATTCTCATAGGAGCAGGAACCCTACTGTAAACCACATGTACAGGGATCTCATGCTCCTTATGAGAATCTAATACCTGATGATCTGAGGTGGACATGTAATGCCCTTGAATCATCCTGAAACCACTCTCACCCCATCCCAGTCTGTAGAAAAAATGTCTTCATGGAACTGGCCTGTAGTGTCACAAAGATTGGGGACCATTGGTCTAGAGGACCTTCTGAGTTTTCAGGGGGAGTGTAAGCCTTTGCTGTCTTAAATTCCTTCTATCCTCTGATCACTGTGTATAGGGTGTCACAGCTGCAATCGTATCTACATGCCCTTGGAAACTCTGGATCCCAGGACATCTCCATGCAGGTGGAGACCAAAGTTTTGCAGACTGAGATCCCTTTTTTTTATTATCTTTGGTTCTGTCATAACACTGTCTGTAAACTTGCTCCTCAGAGGTATAAACTTAACTCTAGTCTAAATGTTCCTGTCTTAATTATGTTTATACCTCATCAGAAGCTGAAAGCCAGAGGGAGATTGTACTCTTTTTACCACTGGCTTCTTCAGTTCGTCTGTGAAGCAAGGCAGCTACACTGGTTTTTGTAATTCTAGAAGTGATTTCCATACCTTTATATGACATGATTATGCATACTTCTGTATTATTTCAAGTGGTAATATGCATCATCATTTGACCCATCGCTTTCTTGTTCACTTTTGTTTTTTCCTAGTTTATATATTCGTTCGTCTATGTCAAACCGAAAGACTGCTGTAAATGCAAACCAAAGTGCCTTTAGGATATTTACTCGAAAAGGTTAGAAATAGCACTGCCCACATACCTTGGGAAATTGCTTTAATTCCCACATGTACCTCTGGCAGTACAGTTTTATAAGAAACCATGAATGTTCAGAAGCATCATGGGGCTTATGAGTGCTACTAGCAGATGCCTCTCCTGGAGATAGAGTATTGCTTTTAATTTCGCCTAGTTGAGTAAGAGGCTAATCATCAGAAAGCTTACATTGTAAAGGCTTCTTTTGGCTTGCAGATTGGGATCTAGTCTTAAATCTGTAAAAGATAATGTAGTAATAGTGCCATCCATCCCTGGTAATATTGCTCAAGACCCTGGCCATTGCAATACCATGAACTTTCCAATCTTATATTTTCAGTCTTATAATATTGAATGACATGCTTAAACTTCTATTCCTTGCCAGAGAATGCATACATTCACAGAGTTTTGCTTTGTACAATCTACTTTCTGCAGGAAAAGTGATACAAGAGAAGTGAGTTTCCTCTGTGATGGTTTTTGTTCCCTTCCCTCTCTCAAGTATCTCTTTCCTGGAGTAATATGGATCCACTCAATCGTTTAACAGTTGGTACTCGGCAACTTTTTATTTCTCAGCACACTAATAATATACCAGACAGAAAAGATACCTGCCTTCAAGGGGCATACAGTGTAGCTGAGAGAACAGTTAATATGAGTTAAGAGGAAGGTATGTTAAATGCTGCAGGAGTGAAAATGTAGTTACATGTGGGAGGATCAAAGCCAGTCCAGATGTGAGAGGGCATTCCTGAAGGAGCTCTTCTTTTGCTGGACTCTGAAGTGTGATACAGAAAGTGCTGTGCAAAGGGAAGCTCGATCTAAGTAAGGTAATGGCATACTACAAGTCTCAGAGGTGAGAGAAAGCTGATGGGAGGTTTTCAAGTAACTGACAGGGACACTGGTAGGAGGGAGATCTTCAGGAAAGCAAGAGCCAAATGGTCCCTGGCTTTCCATAAGATAGGCTGAGGAGGCTGAAATGTCTTTATGGCCAATAAGAATAGAAAGTCATCACAATCTATTAGGCAGGGAAGTGACATACTCATTTTATGTTTCAGAAAGATTGTGAAGGCTTCAGGTTTGGAAATGGCTTGGACTGAACTTAGTGTTGGATTCTATTGAAGGTGAGAGAAAAAAGGAAGAGCAAAGAATGGATCAATATTTTAAATGAGCATCTAGATTGATGGTAGTGACATCTTGTAAACTATGGGAGAAGGAACAGGTTTGAGAAAAAGGTAGTGACTTAAATTGTGGACATACTAAGAAGGGTACAAGGCTTCCAAATTGAGATGTCCAGAGGCACTTAGACAAAGGGGTTGTCACGTTGCCAGATAGTAAATATTTTAGGCTTTGAGGACCAGGCAGTCTCTCTCGCAGCTGCTCAACCCTGCCATTACGGTGTGGAAGCAGACATGGACAGTATAGAGACAAATGAAGATAGCTGTGTTGCAATAAAGCTTTATTTACAAAACAAGTAGAGTGCAAGATAAATGCTCTTATGGACCTGTGAGTGAAGAAAATGGAGCTGAGAGAATGGAGATAGAGGATTAAGAACTATCAGTATATTCAATGACCTTGGTGTGAAAAGATATCATTTTTGATAACTTCTATAGATTTCCAAATTTTTCTGAAGACCCTTTTCAGAGAATTAAAAGCTAACACCAAAGTTTCCAGGAAAATACATATTGGTGTGAAAGAATACATTTTATCCAGAGACAATGGTATCATTTTGGCTTTTGATTTTTTATTTTAGTGATTTTTAAGTGTTATGCTGCAAAATAATATCATCAATCCTAAGCCAGGAGGGAGCAAGACATTCTCAGATGGAAGACTTGTGAAGCAAAGAGAGGTGGTAGAGCCTTCCTATGTGGGGCAACCTGCAGAGAAAGCAGGTAGAGAAAGGTCCTGGAAAAGGGGAGTGGCATGGCAGAGTTCCCTCCCTGTGATGCTAGACTTGGCGGGCCCACAGAAGGGTTGTCTGTGGCAAAGCTGCTTTGCCTTGTCAAATCAATATAGTTTTGAACAATTTAATTGCCTTCCTCAGCTTGAGAAAGGACTGAGTATCTATCCCCTGGGGAAGAGTTGATCTTTCTTTGGAAAAGCATTTTACCTATCTTATTCTTTCCACCCTCAAATAAGTCACTATATTCTTGACTCTTAAATCATCCTTCTAATCTGAAAATGTTCTGCCTTGAACCAAAATGTTTAAACAACATTTCAGGAAGTAAACCTCTGTTCCAGAGGAGAACTGTTGTCGGTGGTCATGGGGGTGGCGTGTTGCACTCAGGATGCCTCTACTTCGGGATTGTCAAAGCCTCACTGTTAATAAGGTCTCAGCAGCCCCAACCCACTCCCTTCTTTCTTTCTTAGAAGCTGAAGAGATACAGGAGGTGGTGCCTAATTATCCTCCCAGGATTTCTAGGGCTTAAGTCAGCATGGGCCTGGCTCCTTCCTCCTTTTCCTGTTGAAGTTACTAAAACATAGTTTTGTCAAGTAATTTTGGGGCTGTTACTTAGCAGTTCAGATAAGGGACTTGAAAATGAACCTGAGATACATCTTTTTTAATGTTTGTGCTAAAAACAGTGATTTTCATATCCCCAGATTCAACATGGGGATTTTAGAGATACATAGGGACCAAGAGGACAGCTGAACATTCTGAGCTTCTCACACCCCAAACTCCTTGCACCACTTCGTAGGTTTCTGTTCTTAAAGTTATTCTTAAGAATTCCATAGCTTGAGGGCGGCACCTGTGGCTCAGAGTGGGGCACTGACCCCATATGCCAGAAGTGGCAGGTTCAAACCTGGCCCTGGCCAAAAACTGCAATTAAAAAAAAAAAAAAGAATTCCATAGCTTGAAAAAGAAAAGGCTAAATATTTTTCTTGAAAATTATGTGCTTTGGGGGCAGTGCCTGTGGTTCAGTGAGTAGGGCACCAGCCCCATATACCAAGGGTGGAGGGTTTGAACCTGGTCCCAGTCAAACTGCAACAACAACAAAAAATTAGCCGAGATTGTGGCTGGCACCTGTAGTCCCAGCTACTCATGAGGCTGAGACAAGAGAATTGCCTAAGCCCAAGAGCTGGAGGTTGCTGTGAGCTGTGATGCCACAGCACTCTACGAAGGGTGACAAAGTGAGACTCTGTCTCTAAAAAAAAAAAAAAAAAGGAAAGAAAATTATGTGCTTTTTGTTTGTAAATTTGTGTTTCTACCTCTTTAATCTTCTCATTGACCCCTATGGCAGCCTTCTTCCTCTGGATGCCTACTGATGTTATAAATACAGGTACTAGTACCTGCTGTGCTGTGCAGTGGACTTCCCTGTGACCATGATGATAAACTTCTCTAGTAAAAACAACATTTCACTGGTCTGTGTAAGCTCCTCTTCAGGTGGTAGTTGTTAATGAATGCATACCTGGGTGGATGGATGCACTAGATAGTTTCTGCTTAGATATTTTTCAAAGAATGGCTCATTTTTTTTTTTTGTTTGAGACAGACTCTCACTTTATTGATCTTGGTAGAGTGCCATGGCATCGTAACTCACAGCAGCCTCAACCTCTTGGGGTTAAGAGATCCTCTTGCCTTAGCCTCCCACATCGCTAGAACTACAGGCACCTGGCACCATGAGCTACATTTAGAGAAGAGGTCTCACTCTTGCTCAGACTGGTCTCAAACTCCTGAGCTTAGGGCAATCCACCTACCTCAGACTCCCAGAGTACTAGGATTACAGGCCTAAGCCAATGTGCCCAGTCTCTGCTTGGATTTTTTTTTTTTTGAGAAAGAGTCTCACTATGTTGTCCTGGGTAGAGTGCTGTGGCATCACAGCTCACATCAACCTCAAACTCTTGGGCTTAACCTCAGCCTCCCAAGTAGCTGGGACTACAGGCGCTTGCCATAACACCCTGCTATTTTTTTATTGCAGTTGTCTTTGTTGATTTTAGCAGGCCCTGGGCCAGGTTTGAATCCACCAGCCTCAGTGTATGTGGCCAGTGCCCTACCCACTGAGCCACGGGCACCACCCCTGCTTGAATTTTTTTTTATACGATGCTAGCTATAACCTAAATAGCAATTCATTTACTTTTATATAACTCTGACCCACTAGCCTATGAGCTTTAAGAATCATTTCTCATTCATCTTTGCATATTTTTCATGCCCAGGAAAGAGGCTGGCTCATAGTAAACACTCAATAAATAAATGATTGAATAATCAAGGAGATGACTTTATAGTCAAGGTGATTCCTCTAGCTCAGCGGTTCTGACCCACAGGGACTGTATTAAAGGGCCACGGCATTGGGAAGGTTCAGAACCACTACTCTAGCTGAATTCATTCCAGGAAACACATTGAGAATTTTGTATGTTCCAGGCAGTAATCTCAGGGTTGAAGTTAGAGATAGTCGTAAAATCAGGTCCATGCACTGGAGGAATTTTGATTTCCAGGGTTAGAAGCCTGATAATCCATGGAGGATAGGCAGACAGGACAATCACACCACTCAGAAAAGGCAGGAGCTGGGATCCAGGTTTGCAGCAATACTCAATAGGACTTTAGGGATGAGGTGAGAGAAAGATTGCAAACCCAGGGATATCTCAGAACTCTGCAAAGATTCTTTGAGCCAAATACCTTGCCCTTCCCCTGCCAAGTATTTTTGTTGTATAATAATAAGCCACTGGTTTTCATGGCAGTGTGTATTTTTCCTCTGGTCTCTTGGTGCCCAACATAGTTTAAGGATGAGTCTTGACTGTCTGGTGGCCTACCCTGAATTCACAGCTGCTATTGTTGGCCTCAGCTTTAATCCCTTTCTGCAAGGGGAGGACATTTCCACATGGAATCTCTTCTGCTATGTTGTGGACTGAATTTTGTGTCCTGTAAAAACTCATATGTTGAAACCCTCACTGTGATGCTATTAAGAGGTCAGGTTTTGAGTAGGAAATAGGATTTAGAAGAAGTTGTGACAGCGGAGTCCCACAGTGAGATCCGTGTCCTTATACAGACAGGAAGACACAAAAAGCCTCCACTCACCACCATGTGAGTGCACAGCACAAAAGCAGCCATCTGCAAGTGGGGAAGAGGGCCCTTGCCAGAACCCAGTCACATCAGCACTTTCCACCCTCCAGAACTATGAGAAATAATACCCTGTTGCTTAAGCCACCCATATCTGGTGTTTAGTTGTAGCAGCCTGTGACATAGTAAGAAATCTTGTATATTTGGTTTCTGTCCCTGCTTTGTGACACAGAATGCCTAAAACCCTTTAGTATTCTGACAGAGGACTAGAAGCCTGTTTCCTTCTAATATTTGCTCTTTGATCCAGGTTCCTCACACAAGAGTCTGGACTGTCCTGAGTGGTAGAGGGTAAGAGGAGTTTGTTATTCCTAATAAGCCCCTTTCAGTATAATTTGTGCTAAGGCAGTGAGCCATGGTGGGCCCCACGCTAGTTTTTTTTTTTTTTTTATTAAATCATAGCTGTGTACATTAATACTATCATAGGGTACAGTGTGTTTGTTTCTATATGCAGTTTGAAATACTTTCATCCAACTGGTTAACGTAGCCTTCATGTCATTTTCTTAGTTATTGTGTTAAGACATTACATGGCTGGAGCTGGAAAATACTCTTCTTAGCAAAGTATCTCCAGAATGGAAGAAAAAGTATCCAATGTACTCAGCTCTACTATGAAACTAATAGGAAAGCTATAACCCAATTTTAGCCCAAGAATATGGGGAAAGGGGAGAGGGAGGGAAGGGGAGGGGGGAGGATGGTGGAGGGAGGGTGATTGGTGGGATCACGCCTATGGTTCATCCTATAAGGGTACATGTGAATCTCTCTAAATGTAGAATATAAATGCCTCACTAGTTTTAGAATGGGGGAAGGATGGTTAGAGGGATCAACCATGTGATTAGGAGGTTGGTACCTTCAGCTTTACCCCAGACCCAGAAAGAAGGTCTGGACATTGAGGTAATCACCAAAGGTCAAGCATTTGGTTTATCATACCTCCATGATGGAGCTTCCATAAAAATCTAAACTATAGGGGCTGGAGAGCTTCTAGGCAGGTGAACACACAGAGATGCTGGGAGTGTGGTGCACTCCAGCCCCACAGGGGTAGAAGCTCCTGTGCCCAGGATTCTTTTAGATTTTTCCTTGTGTACCTCTTTAGCTGGTTGTTTATCTATATCCTCTAAATACCCTTTTAAATAAGCTGGAATAGTAAGTAAAGTGTTTCTCTGAGTTCTATGCGCCGTTACAATAAATTATAGAATAGTAGAAGGAAGTCGTGGGTACCCCTGATTTGTAGCCAAATCAGAAAGAGTTTGGGTAATGTGGGGCCCCATTCTTTGTGGTTTGCATCTGATGTGGGAGATGGTTTTGTGGGATTGAACCCTTAATCTATAGCATCTGTGCTAACTCTGGGTAGTTAGTGTCTGAATTGAATTAAATTGTAGGACACCCAGTTGTAATCTGCAGAGAACTGGAGAATTTCTTGGTATGGAAACCCTATACATTTGGTGTCAGAAATATCAGGAGTAGAGGAAGAGTTTTTCCTTTATAGACAGAGCTGATTAAGGTATTTCACTTTAAATAAAAGACAACCTTCATCTTCTCTCTTTCCACTTATAGTTTCTGTTATCAGTTGGTGAAATTCTACAGTTCATTGTGTTAGTCCAAACACCAAAATTCTACCCTTCTTATTTGCATGCATGCTTTTGAAGGAGAGCCAAATTCTCCTGTTTCCATATTTGTGTAATCTATCATCTTGATTATATTTGCCTTGAATGTGGCCTGCTCCGAGTTTCCGTTTGCTGATCCCCTACACGTCAGCATTCTGCTCTTTACCGTTTAAATTCTTCTCTCTCATGCTCACACTGTCTCTCTGGATCTTGCTGGGACATTTGGATGCTGCTGACAGAGTTCATCAGTATCCTCCCCTTCCAGGCTAATCATGCCGTGGTCACATGGATCACCATCATCTTTGAAGATCTCCCAAATTGATCACAGATATTTGCTCCTTTCAGAAGCCTCTCTAGTTTCTCACAAATAGTAATTGTTGCTCTCTGAACCTCTATCACCTGTGGTTCTTATGAAGTGCTTTGTATATTTTGCCTATTATGAGTGTTCATTCTTTATCAGTTCCTACTTTTTAAATCACAAGTATGTGGAAGGTAGGACAAGGAGTTTCCCCATCTTTTCTAGCCTACCTGCCTAACTAGTGATAGATATTTAATTAAAATTTGTGCCACTTTCACTGTAACTACAATGACAAATAGGTTTCCCTGACTGCTCCATCTCTAGTAGATTGACAGCAGGCACTCTGGGATCCAGATGGAAAGGAAAGGTGTCAGTAGGGAAACTGTCCCAATCAGTTAGCAATACCTGCCACTGGTGAGGGGTGAACTGCAGGGTGAAGGCATGTGGTGTTTTTTTGTTTTTTTGTCAATCCCAGTTCTGCCTTTCTGCAGTACATTTGTTTTCAGTAAGTCTACTTACTTATTTGTTTTGCTTTTCTCCTACTGTGATTCTGTTCATCTCTTGCTCATGGACCGTATTTCTTTTGTTTCCGTTAGTTGCTCAGAGTACATTCTTTCCTATTAAGTCATAGAATTCCTTGCCTTTAAATTATAACTCAAATCTCCCTTATCCTAGGAATTTTTTTTTCATACCAAATCCTAACTGCCAGTAAAGTGTCTCATTCCAGAATATTTTTAATAGTTGAGAGGAAAATTTTTTACTTCTTATTAGAGGATACAAATTGTAAAAATGGCAAAATACAAAGAGGGATTGTTGAGGGGAGGGGTAGTAACAAGGTTTGTTTGTATTCGAAATAGAGTGTGGAAAATAGTCACCTTTTAAGTGGTTGTTTCTCATTAACTGGAAGCTGAGGAGAGGGGCTCAAAGTTTAAAGTGGCTCTGTCCATTGAAATAAATCATAAGTGAATATGTAACATCTCAGAAAGTATGTGCTAACCAGGGCTTACTTGGCAAGACAGGGAAATGAGAACAAACCTACTATCAATTAATCGGGCAAATGAAAAATGGCTCTAGTAAATAGTCCAGCAGAGAGTCCACAATTTATATTTGTAGTCAGAGATATAGCAATTAAAAATCATAAGGCAAATTATACATGATTCATTTAAACCAGCGGTTCTCAATTGTGGGTTGTGACCCATCGGAACTGTAGTAAAGGGCTGTGGCATTAGAAAGGTTGAGAACCACTGATTTAAACCCTCTCATCTTAAGGATAAGAGCTAAACCTGTAGTAGTTAGTCTTTATATTTCCTAAAGTTATTCCATTTTTATAGGAGAACAAGCAGGAAGACCCAGTTCTCTTAACTGCTTGTCAAGTTCTTTTTCTCTGTGTGTATTGTGCTTAGGACAATATTAGCCATGCCCTGACCTTGTTGTCTGACTCTTGAAGGGGTTTGGGGTCTTGACTCAAAGGAATAAAGAGGCTTGACACATAGTATGTGTCGAGGGACTGAGGAACTCTGGGAGGAGCCCTCCCAAGTAAACCTTGGGTCTGTATTTATTATTATGAAACAGGAAAAAGTAGATGACAGCTGCTTATCCGACAGCACCGATTAGGGAGGAGATGGAGAAGGTCAGATAGAATGTCTCCACCTTTGCTTTTGCAAAACTGCAGACCTTGACCACAACCTCTGCCTTCAGCATCCAGAGACTTTTGGAATCTAGAGAATCTTTACAGTAACTATTATTACCACACCTCACACGTACATTCTCTCTTGGAGGCCAGTTTTCTGATCTCCTTCACACACACAACTCACATACCATTCTCATGATTCTCTGGGTCTCTCAAGTAGGAACAAGTCTTAATGCTAAAGATTAGGGCTCAATTTTCCCTACAGACTCTAAGGATATGAGGGTCCTTGCTAGCTAGTGCAGAAGGGCAAGTTCTCGTGGCCTGTGAGGGCTACAGGGGTTGTCAAGAGTAGGAAGAGGGTGAAACAGAACCAATGGAAGATATATATTATGTATGTATATTTGTATAAATAAAGTTATATATTATATATATATTTATAAAATAAGGAATTAGCTCACATGATTTTGGCAGCTGGCAAGTCTAATTTTCAGGATGTACTGGCAGGCTGGAGACCAGGTAGAGCCAGTGTTCTACTTCAAAGGCCATCAGGGAGGAAAATCCAAAGTTGCAGCCGAAGTCTGAAGGCCAGCAGGAAGATTTCTCTCTTATGCAACGGAGAGTCAGTCTTCTTCTGTTGAGGTTTTCAACTGATTGGATGAGGCCTATGCACATTATGGAGGGATATTTGCTTGATTCTACCAATTAAAATATTAATCTCATCCAAATCACTCTTGCAGCAACACCCAAAATGATATTTGACAAGTATCTAGGCACTTTGTGGCCTACTTCAGTTAACACATAAAAACAACCTTCTATTTATGCACAACACACAGGTGGTATCCTGGTTATTCTCTAACTTGTGCAGAGCACACAGGTAGACTTTAAGTATCCTTCATTGGAACACAACAATAAGATATTATCTTGACTTTATTTCTCACTTAAAATTGGCTGGGAACAGAAGCCACTCATTTGCATTCAACTTTTCAAAAGCATAGATAATCAAAAGAGTAAGACTATAACTTAGGGTGTCTTCACTAATTGGTATTATTGTTTGAATCAATTATTAGGAACCAAGCCACTGACAGGCAGGAACCATATCTCCTTATCACATATACATTGTAGATGCTGCATAAATATAATGACTTAACTCAGCTTGATCATTAAGTCCTTTGCCAAGAGGGAAACTACACCTGAAATTTTGGAAGCATTACCTCCCTCATTTATTTTACTTGCTTGGAACTTGCTGAAAACTTATCCTTTGGGTTTTGAATTTTTATACTTGATTTCACCCCAAAGGTGGTTGTTGGATGTTGAGAGAAACATCTGTTCAGCTGTTTCTGACACTTGGGTAGCTGGAAAAGAAAAAGAAAAAAAAAGCCGACCCTCTGCCTCATGCTGTTAAAAACCATTTAAGATTATTTTTGCACATGAATAACTCCAATACATAATAATTTTAAAATTTCAAAGTTTCTGTGCATCTGCTCCTTGCAGGGGAAAAAGTGGGTTCATTTTGGAATTTTTAAAAAAATGCATATCCAAAACAGTTTCTAGTGACCAAAAATTTACTTTGTACATGCAGAGCCAGGATTTAAGAAACTGTTTCCATGGTTCCACATTTGGCAAATATATAATAGCTCTAATACTAGCATATGGATTTTTGCAAATCTGATCACAAGTTTGTTTAAAGTTAATAATACTATGTCATGTGTAGGTAGACAAGAAGGACTTGAGTTTCGTTTGGGGCTTAATTTTTTGGCCATTATTTTTACTTCTTTTCAAATGCATGTTCTTATTTCTATGCTCAAGGAAAGTTAAGCTTCACTCGTACTCAGTAAATCTCAGTCCTGAGACCTCCTTATTACTTGTCCTTGTACCTCTGGGACCCATTGTACTTGGTATTCTCTGCCTTTTATTGGGGTATATAGCACATTTTCTCTGCCTTTTACACTAGACTCTAAGCTTCTTTTTCAATGGCAGAGATTATACTTTATTTGCCTTTTCCCAAGTGCCTACCTCCAGGTCAGCTACACTTTCCAGACACTCATTCAATGTTGGGTAGCTGGATGATAGAATTCAGGTGTCCATATGGACCACTAAGAGGACCCCAGACACAGAGCTCTGGATCTATAGTCTGGCCTTCTGCCTCTAAGCTGATTCTATCTCAATCATTGAAAACAGTGATCCTAACTTGGAGTTGCTTCTTAGTAAAGTATATCAAGAATGGAAAAAAAAAAATCCAATGTACTCAATACTAATATGAAATAAATGTATAAACAACTGCATGCCCACATGAATGATAAAACACAAATATAGTCTAGCAAGGGGGAGGGGAGAGGAGGATGAAGGAAGAAGGGAGGGCAATTGGTGGGAACTCCACAATGTGAGGGTTTGGCATGTGCCCTGGATGATGGGGTCTTCTATAACTTGAACTTTACTTTGGAAGTGAGAACAATGTAACCTAAAAATTTGCATCTTCATATTAATTAGTAATAAAATATAAAATTGTGGTTAAAGCAGCCATATACACTGAGACTGGCAGGTTCAAACCCAGCCTGGGCCAGCTAAATAACAATGACAACTACAACAGCAACAACAAAAAAATAGCTGGGTGTTTTGGCAGGCGCCTATAGTCCCAGCTACTTGAGAGGCTGAGGCAAGAGAATTGCTTAAGTTCAAAGAGTTTGAGGTTGCTGTGAGCTGTGATGCCACCACACTCTACTGAGGGCAGCATTGTGAAACTTTGCCTCAAAATAAATAAATAAATGAAATTAAGGAAAACATTATTCTGTGTATCAAAACATTTTTTCACAACCTGTTCACTCTCACCCCTATTTTATGAACATAAAATAATCCCATGACTCTTACCCTTACTCCTCTGAGTATCTTTCTGGATCATAAGTATATACAAGACTTTCTTATGTTTGGCTTTTTAGTTTGCATTATGAAAATAAGAAAGCTATTCCAGTTTTATAAATATATAATATTAGTATATTGAATATACTTTAAAAACTATCACCTCCCTCTTTAGCTGTGCCAAGATGTTGCTGTGTTCCCAAGGGGCATGTTATGACTCTTAGCCATCTGTGTCCCCCTTCTTCTTACCCACAACAAAGCTGTTTTTAACACATTAGGAATAGCGCTGACACAAGTTTACCTTTGAGTTCAGTTCCCATGTTTAATCATTCCTGCAGTCAGGAAGCTCTCCCTTAAGTTTCTGTGGTTGTATATCCTCTACTATTTAGTTCTGAGAACTGTTGGTCAATGTTCCTTATCCTAACCCTCCATGGTGGAAAATAAAGAGGGTAATTTCTTGATTTTCTTTTTTCTAGATTAAAAGACGCCTAATTGCTTAGACTTTTCTCTATGGGACTGATTTATAAGACTATAATTAATTTCAATTGATAGTCTACATAATTTTTAGTCATTCTTCATTTTTCTATATTGTTCTTTATACATCACCATGAAAAATCTAACCAAGGATAAATGTCATGGAGAAAAAAAAACTGATTAGCTTTCCTTTTAGAGGGGAAAAGCCATTTCTCAGGAATGAAACTACCTCAAGTTTCAAAAGGTTTGGTAAAATAGAAGAGAGTGAAAGAACTCAGAGCACATTGAGTGGAGAGAAGACTTGGAATCAAGAAATGCGTTTGAGTCCATCATCTCCCTGCTGTGCTACTTATCTGCCTTCCATCAAGTGGAAATAGGAACATATTCTCTCTCTTTCCTAGAGACATCACAAAGTTCATCAGAGGCCATGAGAAATAATGGTGAATTGTAAAGCTTTATACAGAAGTGTCATTGAAACTTAAAGCAGATAATAAAATGTCCCCAGAATGCCAAGAGAATATGAGCCCCTGAAAGTGTGATGAAGCAGTTTGGCAAATACATCTAGTGATTTGTTGAGCTAAAGAATAGTGAAAAGAGTCAGAATAGCAAACCAAATCAAGAAGATTAGATGGCAGAATTAGGAAAAGAAAATTAATAAATTACTCAAGTCCACAATATAATAGGCAAATTATGGTATAGTTTTCAATTTCTATATATAAAATAAAGCATTGCAGTAATATTTTTTTCCTCCATCACAAGAAGAAAACTTAAATGATTTGTCCAAGGCAATACAGGCATGGGAGACAGGGACCATCTCCTTATCATCACGTTCTATTTTTGTTTTCTTCGAAACTTGATGTGGAATGAACACATGACATGACTCTATGAATACAGCTGAGACCGCAACCTAATGAATTGCAATTATGTGACTGAAAGTGTAACACAGTCAAGCACAAACTAAACACAATGAAAGAGCTAAATCTGACTAACAAGAAGCTGAAATAGGAATTGCATTATAGAAAGATGGTATTAACCAAAAAATATGGTACTAATGGAATGTAGCAAGAGACATTTCAGAGAAAAAAGACAATGTTTATTTGCTCAGTTTTGGGAAAAGTACACTGCCCCTACAGGGCAAAAGAAGTAAATGAAACCATGGGGACCAAGAGGGCAATTCTTTAACACCATCTCTTTCCTTGGACTTAATTCATTTGCTGGTGACCTTGGGTTGAACAAAGTTAATAGAAACATATCTCTTTCTGTACAGAAATACTTCAGCAGTATGGTTTACACATCAATGTCTTGAAAGTTTGGTTACTTTGCATCAGTCACCTATAGCCAAACCCATGTCCAGTAGATATTTGGATCTGCGAAGTTGAAGGCTAACTGTAAACCATAGCAACCAGATTCTAACACTTCTCAAAGGCTAGGCTCCTGGCAAGCCCTCCTTCTGTGGCATCTGTCGTGTCTCTTTGATTGTGATTACCATAATACTTTGTGTTTTATATACCTTTGCTAACATTTCAAAATTTTACATTTTAATCTTATTGTTCTCATTCAGTTGACCTTGAAAGGTGAGGTAACTTTCTCAACAGATACAGCTGGTAATGGTATTTAGACACAAACCTAGGTCTCATGAGTTCCATTCAAATTTCCTCTCCCCTTTTCCCACACTACATATATTTCCTAAAATCTATAATACTTTCATTGTAGTTTTTAAAAACTCCCTTATAGCATGGACTAAGTTCTTGTCATCTGTGTTTTAATTTTCTCTTCTCTAGATTGTGGATAACTACCTTACTTTGTAGGGATGACATGAGAATGAAGTAAGACAACAGATGTAAAACCATGGTACCTCACTTGGCATGCAGTCCATTCCAGAGTAAGTGATAATTCTTGTTCATCCCCTTACTCCAGGTGCTCCACAGACATTTCTTCAATGAACTTGATTTCATTACTTTTCTTTAATACACTAGAAGCCAGTGGTTCGAAGCCTTGACTGTGATTGGAATCACCTGGAGAGTTTAAACTGAAGCTTGGGTGGGTCCTATCCCCAGAGGATCTTGTGTAAGTCACTTGGGGAGAAGAATGGCTGGATATTAGTATTTAAAAATTTCTCTAGGTGATTTAAATGTGCAGCCAAAGATTGAGTTAATCTCTGAAGTTATTTTAAGGGCTGGGTCCTTAGCTTTGCCTAGGACCAATCTTAGCATCTCATCCCTAAATTTGGATTGGTTGGAAGGACTTACATGACTATGTACTCACTCTCTTGTTACTGTATTTGTTCCCTCACTCATTCATTAACTCATTCAAGTTAGAGTTAATGGCTTAGTATAACTTGCTATGATGGCTTGCTCTTCCCTCAGATTCAGTGTTAGCTACAACATATTTTTACCAAGTCATTCTTTCTTTTATTGGAGCACATTATTCCGTATGTGCTTTCCCTTTTTTTTGCCCTGTTTTCAACCTCAGGCTTCCAATAAACTTGGAGATTAAATGCCAATTGAAATGAATGAACTCATGCATTGATCTTAGGAGGCTATAAGTATGTATGCTGGCCACTGTTTTGGGCAAAAGTAAACATATGAATGAGACAAAAGGTGTTTTCAAGGAGTATCAAGTCTGCTATTGAGATGATCATATAAACAAATAATTGTGATAATCACTTGATAAAGGCTTTGGAAGAAATATGACCCATTCAGTTACTCAGAAACGGCTATTACTTTTTTTCTTATCTCTTTAATCTATTTTACTGTCTATATTATATAGTATATAGCTATAATTTCATTTTAACTATGGATGGAGATTTTTATGGAACTAGTTGGAGAAAGACAATCAAACTGATAAATAATAAAATAAATAAGAAGGTATTCTTGTATACAGTCTGAAACTATCCAAATAAGCCCTAGAAAACTATCTGTCTTTGTTCCTACCAGAGGAGTATTTTTGCCATGGAATTGTGATAGCATTGATTATTTATAGCAAAGATTTCTATTCTCAGTCCTTTTCCATTAGCACATGAAGTATATTTTAAATTATGCAGAGTTGAAGAACAGGCTTTCCTGATTATAAGGAGGAAATTCTTGGCAATTTGGGAAGATTAAACTTCTTTCCTTATCTTCTGAGTGAATTACACTCACCCACCCACCTACTATCCTCCAGAGTGACACAGGATACATTCATTTTAGATGACAAGGCTGGAGGATGGGCTCTATTTGGCCAATGAAAATAAAATATTATACTCTGAGGTGGGAGAGTAATGATAGAAAACATTATTCTCAGCTTTTATAGTCCTACTCGTTTGATTGGCATTTGGCCAGATGAATCATTTTAAGCTTAAAACCAAGTTACAGGTACTTAGCATATGGTGTTGGTTAGTCAATAATTTTGAAAAGCTCCTTGAGAATGGGATCAAAGAGAATATACTTTTTTTAATTTTAATTTTTTAAAACTCTTTTTATTTTATTAAATCATAGCTGTGTACATTAATGCAATCATGGGGTACAATGTGCTGGTTTTATATACAATTTGAAATATTTTCATCAAACTGGTTAACATAGCTTTCACAGCATTTTCTTAGTTATTGTGTTAAGACATTTATATTCTACATCTAGTAAATTTCACATGTACCCTTGTAAGATGCACCGTAGGTGTGGTCCCACCAATTACTCTCTGTCCACCCATCCTCCTCCCCCTCCCCTTCCTTTCCCCTTCTTCTTGGGCTATAATTGGGTTATAGCTTTTGAAGCTATAAATTGGTTTCATAGTAAGGCTGAGTACATTGGATACTTTTTCTTCCATTCTTGAGATACTTGGCTAAGAAGAATATGTTTCAGCTCCATCCATGCAAACATGTAAGACTTTTTGAATGTATCAGAAAGTCCCATATAAAGAGTTATAGTTAGATAAATCATCCCACAGGAGAGCTAAACATAAAGGTCCTAGAACAGTATGTGTGTCTGCCTATGTAAGAGTTATGGCTGGAAGAGAAAGGTAGTGCTGAAAGATGGACAAGGGTAACAAGGCATCATTTCTAGGTTTCTGGAGCAGAATTTCTCAAATAAGTATAAATGATATTTCAGGCTGATATTTCTGTTATTGCAGGAACGATCTTGCACATCATTGGATGCTTAGAAATATCTTTGGCCTCTACTTGTTAGATAGCATTACCACTGGCAGTTGTGACAACTAAAAATCTTCTAGACATTGTCCCAATCCCTTGGGGGCAAAATTCCCTGGTTTGGGGTAAGACCAAGAAGAATAAAGACAACCAAGTTTTAAATCTTTCTTAACAATCTTTAAAGTAGTACCAAATGTACGATAACTAGATAGTAAAGTCAGTAAGGGAAGGTATTATGTATATATTATTCACTGTTAGCATTGAATGAACAAACTGAAATTGAATTGTGAATGAACAGAATCATTAAATGGATTAGGTATAGGGAGAATACAGCTGAAATATTATTATTATTATTTTTTAGAGACAGAGTCTCACTTTGTCACCCTTGGTAGAATGCCATGACATCACAGCTCAAGCAACCTCCAACTCTTGGGCTTAAGCAATTCTCTTGCCTTAGTCTCCTGAGTAGCTGGGACTACAGGCACCCGCCACAAAGCCCAGCTATGAAATATTCTTGTTTATGCTGCATCTACCATTTTTCTAAGGACTTGGGAGATAGGAGCATAGATTCTATACTCAATATTCTGGGTTTGATTTTATATATTTATATACACACACAAATTATATATACTTATGTAGTGCCAGGCACTTCAGTTCTTTGGGATTTATTAGTGATCAGAACAGCCACTTATTTTCTGTGTAATCTTAGATAAGTCATTAGCTTCCGGGAGCCTCAGTTTTCTGATCTGTAAAATGGGCCTAATAATATCCTCTTAGGTCATTATTATGTAAAAATAAAAAGACAATATATAAGGGATTGATATCAACAAGATGACAGAATAAGAAATCTTGGACCCTGTTTCCTCAAAAAACAGTAGCTTAATAAATATGTATTCTAAAGTTCAATTTTAGAACTCCTGAAACCAGATAGGAAGCCTCAGTATATCAGGCAAAATAGTTACATTAAAATGGGTAAAAAAAAAATACTGTTGATATTCAACCACATTAGCCCTTTTCCTAAGCTTGCACAGCTTGTGATAAGAAAGAAAAGCCTAATTCTCACCTTCTCTTTTGGGAGAGGAAGAAAAAAGTGGAATGTTTGTGTAATGTCCTGGTTCTCTTGGGGGCTGCCAAAGGGACTGATTTCTGTCTTGCCTTCCACATAGTGCTAATGGAAAACTGGCATACTATGAATGTAGGGCTGTCAAGAACAAGAGGGAGCTCAGTGGCTTGTGGCAGCACTAGAGAACATATAATATCTCGGATAGAACCTGACATAGCTCACCAGTATCAGGAGAAATTGATCAGCTGTGGCTTCTCCCTTGGGAGAGAAAGAGAAGAGTAGAACAGGTATGTATAATATCTTGTTTTTTTGAGAGAGTGTTTGGTTTCTGTCTCACCTGACTTGGAACACTAATTAACCCAGCATACCTTATATGCCTGGGATCACAGACAACACAAGAAAGTTCAGCAGCTTGTTGCAGTCCCAGAGAACCTGCAACACTGCACACAGACATTGGTGGATGGCAGGAGAAGAGCACACAAAAGATTGCATGCATCTAGGAAAAGACAAAACAAAACGAAACAGCAAAGCTCTATAATTGGGAAATTACCTGTTTAAGCCTGAGGAAGTATGTTACCATGAAAGTATTGAGAGGGTCCTAGAATCTTTGGCTGAAGTAATTGATGAAAATCTTTCCCTGTATAAAGCCAATCTGTAAAGACTAGAAAATATGGCTGATTTTTAAAATGCAAAAATCACAACAATGACAATGCACACAAGGAAACAGAGAAACATGGCTCAAAGAAAAGACCAAAATAAGTCCTCAGAAACTGACTATAATAAAGAAAGATCAGGAAGGGGGCAAGATGGCAGACTAAAAGCAGCCCACATACACTGTTCACAAGGAGAAGTTCAAAAGTTGTAGGTGGATGTGCATGTACATATGACTCTTCTTGGAAAGAGCATTGTAAAACACAAGAGAGGTGACAGGGACATTCATAGTGAAGGAGAAGGTAATGAGGGGATTCATTTTGTAAGATCAAAAAGGAACTTGAGAAAAATGGGCATCTCAGATGCCACAGACATCACCTGAGAAGCCTTGCAATGACTGGCTCCACAGGACCTTGGCAGAGGGAGAGACTTGTCTGCTTAGTAGCCCCAAAGCCTACTACCTATCCCCTATGGCTCCACTTCCATGATTCCTGTACTCCTGTCCCATTCTGTGACCCCATTCACATAGCTCTTATCTTGACTCCAGGCCATAGCTCTAGTTCTGAGGTTCTCACTGTGCCTGGCCCTGAAGCTCCCCCACTGAAGGCTCCAGTACTGTTATTGTTCCTGAGGCTCCAGCATTCCTGTTAGGGCCACAGGCTCTTCTGAGTCTCCATCTCTGCTGAAAGGTCTGTGGATCCACCCTCTAAGGCTCTAGCACATTCACTGGGCCCTAAGACATGGCCCCTGTTGCTCCAGTGGTGCTGTTGAGCCCCCAAGCTCTGGCTCTGAGGCTCCACCACAGCTGTTGGGCTAATGGCTCTTCTTCCAAGCCTCAACTGTTGCCCCTTGACCTAAGGGCTCCACTCCTAAGGCTCAATAACTGGCACTGGGTCCATGGGTCTATCTCCAAGGCTCCAATGCTGCCAACAGGCCCATGGACCTGTCTACAAGGCTTCCTGCTGCTATCAAACATTGTAATCCTAACCCTGCAGCTTCCAATGGCTTTGTGGTGGGACTCTCAAGTCACAGTGCTTTGCAAGGGACTCATCAGCCTCAAAATACCATCATAGCTGGACCTACAAATGGCCACAACCCAGACACCCACCCACCCTCACCTAGACAGCCTCATCCAGCTACCATTGTCACCTTTATGGGAAGACCTATGCCAAGACACCTCCTACAATGCCTGCCTTTATGGAGAAGGTCTTTCCCAGCCCTCAACTCAAGTTTACAACAATGGCCAGGGGAAAAAACCACCGATATGCACAAAGATTATTCAATAAGGGAATTGGACAAAATAAAACAGCTATATTACAAGCTATCAGTGAACTTTTCCCTTCCATGAAGGGTCAACTTCAAGAGTAGGACACAAAAGTGCCACCTAGGGACATCTTCTTTTTCTCACTAACTGGGGGAGAGTTCCCAGCAAAGGAGAACAGGTGCCCTGCAAACCTATAAGCACTAAGGTAAGAGAAGATTCTAATGAGAAGAAATCAGCAAAAGAACTCTGGCAATATGAAAATACAAAGCAGTTCAGCACCCCCAAGGCATCACAATGGATTTATAGAAATGTACCCCAGCCAAAAAATAGTCAAGCTGTCAGAAATAGAAAATAGAATATGGATGACAAATCAGATGAATGGAAGAGAAAGTTAAAAACAACCAAAAAAAAAATTGTGAGAAAAATTTCAAGACATTGATGGAAAAAATAAAAAACAAATTACTAAAAACTAGACAACATAAGAAAGGATATAATAGAACTTAAAGCAATGAATGGAATCATTTAGGGAACTTCAAAATAAAGCAGAAAGGTTCAACAGTAGGCTAAACCAAGCAGAAGAAAGAATCTTGGAGCTTGAATACAAGGTACTGAAAAATGCAGTCATTCCAAGATGCAGAAAAGAGAATAAAAATACTGAATAATCACTCAGAGAAATATAGAATTATCCAAAGTGAACTAATATATGAATTATAGGTATCCCTAATGGAGAAGAAGAAAGAGCAAAAAGCATGGAACATCTATTCAAGGTTATAATTGAAGAAAAGTTCCTGGGTATTATCAGAGATTCAGACACCCAGATACATGGTGGCTATCAAACACTGGGAAGATGCAGAGCAAATAGTTCATCTCCAAGACACCTAAGACACATAGTGATCAACCTGGTCAAAGTCAAAATGAAGGAGAAAATTCTACAAGCATCAAGAAGAAAGCAACAACTAATCTACAAAGAAAAACCTACCAAGCTAATGCTTCTCAGTGAAGTCCATAAAATTCAGAAAGGATTGAGGACCCCCCCCCATCTTCAGTCTTCTTAAATATAATAAGAGCCTGCCAAGAATCTTGTATATTATAAAACTAAGTTTCATAGGCAACGGAGAACTAAAGATTTTTCCAGACAAACACTGAGGGACTATGTCACAACTAAACTTGCTTTACAGGAAACAATCAGAAGAGCATTACACATGGGTAGTACAGTAGATACTCACCAGTGTAAAGTCACCCAAAAGCTAAATTTCACAGCTCATTTAAAATAATAGCACAAGAAAGAAAACAAAGCAATAAAGTACTACCCAACATGATCAATAGAAAATATCCCACATGTCAATACTACTGTTCTATGTAAATAATCTGAATGCTTCACTCACAAGACGTAGACTGGCTGAATGGATTAAAAAAAATACTAGCCAAGTATCTGTTGTCTCCAGGAAACATATCTAACCCACAAGAATAAACAGACTGAAGGTGAAGGGATAGAAAGAAAAAATGACACAAATGCAAATCAAAGGTGAGCACGTGTAGCCATCCTCATACCAGATAAAATTTATTTCAAATCAACAATGGTAAAGACAAAGAGGGGCAGTGCCTGTGGCTCAAAGAAGTAGGGCACCCTCCCCATATGCTGGAGGTGGTGGGTTCAAAGTCAGCCCCAGCCAAAAACTGTAAAAAAAAAGAAAAGAAAAAGAAAAAGAAAGAAAGAAAGACAAAGAGATCACTATATAGTGGTAAATAGAGCAATTCAATAAGAAGACATAATAATCCTAAATATATATGCACCTAACATAGGAGCATCCAGATTCATAAAACAAATTTCACTAGAGCTAAACAAAGAAATAGTAGTAGCATCATTATTGCCAAGGATGTCAACCTGCATGGACAGAGCCGAGCAGATCATCATAGTAGAAAATAAATAAAGAAACACTGTCCTTAATGAGACTCTAGATATAATAGACATTTAAGAACATTCTACCCCCAAATTACTAAATATACATTCTTCTCTCAGCACATGTGACATTGTCCAAGATCGATCATCACTTAGGCAACACATCTGAACAAATGAAAAAAAATTAGAAATAATACCATGTATCTTCTCAGACCATACTGGAATGTACATAAAGCTAGAAATCAATTCTAACAGAAACATTCAAATCTACACAAGTCATGGAAATTAAACAACCTGCTGTTGAATGATCCCTGCTTGGGTCAAAGATGATATTAAGATGGAAATCAAAGTATTTCTTGAACTGAATAACAAAGGGGGCACAGGCTCTCAACATTTATGGGATTCAGCAAAAGCAATCCTGTGGGTGAAATTCACAGTCTTAAATTCTTGCATCAAAAATGCAGAGAGATCACAAATGAAATGTAATGAAATTTCATCTCATTTTAAATGAGATGAAAACCTAATGTTTCATCTCAAGGAACCACAAAAGGAATAGCAAATCAAACCCAAAGATAGTAGAAGAAAAGATATAACAAAACTCAGAGGAGAACTAAAAAAAATAAAAACAAACAAGAAAAATACAAAGAGTCAACAAAACAAAAAGTTGGGTCTTTGAAAAGATAAGCAAGATTGATAGACCCCTTGCAAATTAACCACAATAGAAGAGAAAGGAAACAAATAAGCTCCATCAGAAATGAAAAAGAAGATATTACAACTGAAACCACAAATATCATTTGTGAATACTAGGAAAATCTCTATGCACATAAAACAGGAAAGGTAGAGGAAATGAATAGATTCCTAGAAACACATAACCATTCACAACTCAAGAAGAAATAGAAATCTTGAATAGACCAATAATGGGAAGCAAGATTAAAGCAGTAATGAAAAATATCCCAAGAAAAAAAGCTCTGGATTAGATAGATTCACAGCCAAATTCCATAAAATCCACAAAGAAGAACTGGTACCCATACATACTACAAAAGTCACTCCATATCATCAAGAAGGAGCTAGTTCTAACTCATTTTATGAAGCCTTTATCATCTTGATAACAAAGCCAGAAAAGAACACAATGAAGAAACAGAACTACAGAGTAATATCCCTGATGAACATAGAGGGAAAAATCCTCAAAATAATTCAATGCACATCAAAAAATAATTCACAATGACTAAGTGGGCTTCTTCCCAGGAATGCAAGGATGGCTCAACACACATATATCAATAAATGTGATTCACCACATAAATAGAAGCAAAAACAAAGAGCATATGATCATCTCAATAGATGCAGAAAAGCATTTGACAAAATCCAGAACTCTTTCATGATAAAAACTCTCAAAAAACTAGGCATAAAGGGAATATAACTCAAAATTATAAAGGTCATATGTTGAATGAGGAAAAGGTGAAAGCATTCCTTTTAAGAACTGAAACAAGACAAGGGTGCCTACTGTCACCACTTCTATTCAATATAGTACTAGAAGTCCTCTCCAGAGTAATCAGGCAAGAGAAAGAAATAAAGGATATAGGAGTCAGGAAAAAGGAGGTTCAACTATCATTTTTCACTGAGATATCACCTTACCCCTGTCAGAATGGCCATTATTAAAAAATTCAAAAAAAAAAATAGATGCTGGCATAGAAACAAAGAAAGGAACCCAAACCCTTACACATTGTTGGTGGGACTGAAAATTAGTACAACCTCTATGGAAAACAATATGGAGCTTCCTCAAAGAAACAAACGTAGACTTAATCCAGTAATCACACTACTGGGTATATACCTAAAAGAAAAAAAAAATCATTTCATCAAAAAGACACCTGTACTCAAACATTTACCATTACACAATTTATAATCACAATTAGACGGAATAAACCAAGTGCCCATCAATTCCTAAGTGGATTAAGAAAACATATATTATATATATGTACATAAATATATACACATACATATATGTACACACACATGCACACACAGACATATACACCATGAAGTACTACTCCACCATAAAAAGAAATAGAACAATATCTTTTTCAGCAACTTGGGTAGAACTAGAGACCATTATCCTAAGTGAAATATCTCAGGGATGGAAAAAACAAATACCACATATACTCTCTAATAATTGGGAGCTAATCCATGGGCACACATGGGTAAAAAGAGGTGCAATTATTGTAGGAAATCAAGAAGAGGGGAGGGGAAAGTAAAAAAGGGGTAGAAAACCTACCAATTGAGTAATATGAACACTATGCAGATCTTGGTTGAAAATCATTGCATTAGCAGGATGAAGAACAAACATCACATTATCATCTCAACTGATACAGAAAAAACTTTTGACAAAATTTAGTAATCTTTTTGATAAAAACATTCAAACTAGAAGTGGAAGGAATTTACTTCAACATAATAAAGGGCATGTATGAAAAGCTAGAACTAACATCAGACTCAATTGTAAAATGTGGAATCTTTTCCCTTTAAAATCAGAGGGCAAAAATGCTCACTTTCCCCACTTCTGTTCAACACAGTACCAAAAACCCTAGCCAGAGAAATAAGGCAAGAAAAAGAAATGAAATCACCCAAATAGAAAAGAAAGAAGTAAAATTATCTTTGTGTGCAGATAACATCAGCTTGAATGCAGAAAACGAAGGAATACACACACACAGAGAGCTGTGGCAGCTATTAAATCCAGCAGTGTTGCAGGATTCAAATTCAACAATAAAATTATTTGCATTTCTATATGCTAGCAATGAACACTCTGAAAAAGAAATTAAGAAAACTTTTTCATTTACTTATTCATTTGCAAATACATAAGAAAAACTTAACCAATGAGGTAAAAGATCTACATCAAAAACTATAAAATATTGATGAAAGAACTTGAAGACACAAATAGATGGAAAGTTATACAGTGTCCATACTACCCAAAATGATCTACAAATTCAATGCAATCCCTACAAAAATCTCATTGGCATTTTTGAAAGAAATAGCTAAACAAACAAACAAACAAAAAACAACCCCCCCCCCCAAATCTTAAAATTAATATGAAACTACTCAGTGCCCTGAATACCCAAAACATCTTGAGGACAAAACATGAAGCTAAATGCCTTATGCTTCCTGATTCAAAAAATCTGTAGTAATCAAAACAGTATGATACTGATATGAAGACAGACACGTAGACCAATGAAACAGAATAGACACCAAGAAATAAACCCTCATTTGCATGATCAAATGGTCTTTGACAAAGGTGATAGGCTACACAATGGGAAAAAGGATAATTTCTTTAACAAATAGTGTTGGAAAGCCCTGGATATACACAAGGAAAAAAAAAACTAAGATGTACTTATATGACACACAAAAATTAATTCAAAGTCATTAAAGATCCAAACATAGGACCTGAAACTATAAAACCTATTTTAAAACATTGGAGAAATTGTATATAAAACCAGCACAGTGTACCCCATGATTGCATTAATGTACACAGCTATGATTAAAAAAAAAAAAAGAAAAAAACATGGGAGAAAAACTTCAGAAAATCGGATTTACTCATGATTTCTTGGAGATAATACCAACAAAAACAAACAGTAACAGTGAAACGAGATAAATGGAACTATGGCTGTTGAAAATTTCCACACAGCAAAGAAAAACAACAGAGTGAAAAGCTAACCTAGGAATGGGAGAAAGTATTTTCAAAACATATATATTATCTGGGGTTAATATATAGAATTTATAAGGGTGTCCTAGAATTCAACAAGGAAAATAATTCAGTTTAAAAAATGAGTGAAGTACTTGAGTAAACATTTCTCCCAAGACCATGTACAAATGGTCAATAGGCATATTGAAAGGTGTTCAACATTAACAATAACCAGAAAGACGCAAATAAAAACCACAATGAGATATTCCCTCACAGCTGTTAGGATGGCCACTGTTACTCGAACAGAAAATAACAAGTCGGTGAGGAAGTGGCAAAATTAGAATGCTTCTGCCCTATTAGTGAGACTGTAAAGTGGTGTGGCCAAATGGAAGTTCTAAAAATAGTAAAAATAGAATTACCATATGATTAAGTAATACCACTTTTGATTGTATATTTGAAAAAGGATCTGAAGGAGATATTTTCACAACCATGTCCATTGCAGCATTATTCACACTAGTCAAGAGATGGACACAACCTAAATGTTCATCAATAGGTGATTAAATACAGAGAATGTGGTGTGCACATATAATTGGGAAAAACTCAAGATACTATCATGAAATATTTTTAATTTTAAAAAGGGAAGAAAATATTGTCACATGCATCAATGTAGATTAACTCTGAGAAACTTAGGAAGCTTCTAAGTAGGCTAAGTGAAATAGACCAGTCCCTGAAAGACAAATACTACATAATTCCACTTATATGAGGTATCTAAAATAGTCAAACTTGCAGAATCATAAAGTAGAATGGTGGTTGTGGAGTTTGGAGTAGGGGGAAATTGTGAGTTGTCCTTCAATGGATATATAGTTTCAATTTTGCAAAATAAAAAAGTTCTAGAGATCTAGTATACAACAATGTGTTTAAATTAATACTACTATTTTGTACATTTTAAAATAGTTAAGATGGTAAATGTATGTTCTGTGTTTTTTACCACAATAAAGAAGATAATGCATACTCAATATTTAGTGCAATCGCTGTGTAGAGTAACAATAACTACTCTAGAACTGATGAGGATAATGATTACTAGTCAGAGTAAAAATCATCAAGCTTTTGAAAGAGCAAAGTGAGTTCAAGAACACAAAGGGAACTTCAATATCTAGGCTAAAGACAGGTCTTGAGCCACTGCCTGCCTCTTTTACCCCTCTTGTTGTGAGGAAGATTTATGTTAATAAAAAGAACTGAAGTTCTGAAGATCTCTCCCTTTAATGAAAAATTCGTAGTTATTAGGAACTGAACAAAGATTACCCACATGCCATAGTTCGAATTTACAAAAGATACATATCAACTGGCATTCATAAGCACCATAGTTCAGATGACTATCTGGGTGGAGTAAAGGGCTTTAAAGCATAAAAGAAAAAAAAAAAGGAACAGCACCACTGTAGGTGCATTCTTCAAAGGGGCTTTTAATTCACAGATTTTTTAAGAAGGCAGAAATTTCACACTGGGGTAAAGAGAGTGCATGAAGAAGCAGCTAATAGTCTTAAGAAAGAACATTTTAATGGACTTTACAAATGCTATTAGGATTTTTTTATTTGAGTGAAAAAAGGAAGAGAAAATACAAAAAGTATTAAACAGGTTCTGTTTCAAGTGCCCTCTCATTAATCTCCTTGTTTCTGTTGGCAAGTGAAGAGGACTGTCAGAAACTGCAACTACTTCTTGGCCTCCACTTCAGGAGTGGAAAGGGACCCCCCCCAACTCTCTATGTTCTGACAAATCTCCCACATTGTCCTCTTGCCATTCCAAACACTTGTAGCATCAGCAGTGCCATCTTCCATGAGACCATTATGACTCATCTTATATCCTTTATCCTTGTTTATGTCAAACAAGGAGCCCAGGATTTCCTGGTGAGCCCCCATCTCTGTGTGGCTCCATATAGCCATTTTCTGCCCCACCCCTGCCACATACATTTTAAAAACCCATTTCTTTGCTTGTTTCTCCCTATAGTACCCATCAAGAGCCACATGATTATACATTTGGTCTACTATTTTGGTTCGTTTTCCTTCCTTACTAACTTGAAAGTTTCACGAGGATGCAGCTATGTGCATATTTCATGTAGAGTCATATCTCTATCACCTAGAACACTTCCAGGCATGTGGGAAGCATTAAGTAATCATTTGACAAAAAATAATGAACTTGAGAAGTATGCATGGATAGTGTGCCCAGGGATTATGCTAGAGAGGCATTGGAGGAGAAGGGTGGGGAGCTAGAAATGGATGGGTAAGAGTACCTTCAAAGAGTTTGCAGTCCAGGAAGAGAGAGGATTGTCTTACAAGGTAGGGTCAGACAAGTGTCCTGAGGAGTGTGTTAGTGACTTTTGATGCTCACTTTGATCTGGGTCTCTTCTTTTTCTAGACCAGTGAAAGGGTAATAATTTCCTATGACCTTTGCCATTAAGCAGGGCCATGTGATCTCTTATTCTGATCACTGGGTTGTAAGTAGAAGGAATAAGTGTCATCTTCTGGCTTAAGGTCTTGTCAGTGAAAGACTCTCTAGCATTTTCCTTTAGTACCATGGCAGCTGAGGAGGCAGCATGCTTTAGGCAATGCAGCTTGAGGTTGGAGAATCCTGCATCCTCCTGACAAGGGGCTGTTTGGGGGACTGTTGTCTTAGAGAGTTGTCTGACTCTGCAGCACTAAAAAGAAACAAACTTTTATTATGTATGTCAACTTTTAAGCAACTGAGGTTTGGGCTAATTGGTTTTTCCAGCATAATCCAGATCTTGATTAAGGAGTATAGAAGATGAAGTGACTTCATTTTTCCTGAAGTCAAAATTACAGCACATATCCTGAAAAGTGGTTTGTTATTAGGGCAGGACATTTAAAAGAGGGACTACCCTCCATGGTTTAGAAAATTGGGAGACATCTCTGTGGTTTTACAAGGAGAGGAAGGGATGATGCTTCTTTATATAGGAATTTAAGGAATAGTTAAAGGAATATTTTATTACCTTCTCCTCTGACTCATGGGAAGCTGGAATAAATATTAAGGAAATGTCCCCATCATGATAGCAATCCATCTCAAGATCATAAATTGACAAATGTTTTCTGAGTATCTGTTCTTTGTTGATGACGAGGTTAGGCACCAAGGGAGATGCCAAAGAAGACATAGTTCTCACTCTGAAGGAGATTGTGGTTGTTACTATAAGTCAGTGCTAAATAATGACTGTGTTATCTAAGAGGACTGAAAGAATTTAAAAGAAAGTATGATCTTTGAAGTCTAAAGGAATCTAAGAACAGTACTTAGATGTAAAATTTGACCTTATCCTTGAAGAATTGTCAATATTTAGTACTACTGCTACTAATTTATTGATTTTACTATGTACTAGGCATAATGTGAAGATCTTCATAGCCCATTCAAACTTTCATCAACCCCATGGACACCACCTCCACTTTACAGATAAGAAAACTGAGGTTGGAGGTGTTAAATGATTTACCCAAGTCACAGAGCTGGGATTCAACCCAGGTTGATTTCCTCCCAAAGCAGATGCTCTTAATCATGAAGTAGTTGTGGTGAGATGGGAGGATGAGGAGTAAGTTTTTTGGGAAGAAGAATGTATTCGAGAGAACCTCACTTGTCCTGCTGGCAGACATAGCAGGGCCTTGACCATTGAATTTTCAGCAGGAATTTAAGTCCTTATTTCCTTGGGTTGTGGAGAAGGAGCTAAGTGATCTTTAAATATGCCTAAAGTAATGGAGCTACCCAGCTACTAGTTTTCTGCACTAGCCACTTCTTAATATTACCCAGGTATGAAAATTCATTTCAACTCCTCTCCTACACAGACAAACAATGAAAGTAAGTGTTGAATGGGATTGGTTCTCGTTCATCCAGACAGCTGGTTACTCTCATTCTGGTGAGGGTTATCAGTAACCTTCTAACATAAAACCAAACACTGTTTTCTACGATTTTAGCAGGCTTCCAGCCTCACAGTTTTATCTGTGATGGGTGGTTGCACATAACACATTGTGTTATCAGAGACCCTGGTGGTCTGTTAAAGGGTTAAATGAAGGGAATTTAATGAAGAAGCTGTGTGTAGAGCTGAGGGTATGGTAAGGAAACCAACACAGAATGAAGAGGCCTCAGGGGTTAACAGCATCAGGAGGCTATCACTGCTCTTGGGCCTGCAGGGGCAAATAAAGGGAACAGCATTAGTGGGTCTGAGAGGCAGTAAACCCATGTGGGGTGGAGAGACTAATGGCCCTCCAAGATGTCGGTTCTCTAATCTCCAGAACCTCTAAATATGCTACCTTACATGGCAGAAGGGATTTTGCATGTGTGACTGAGGTGACAGACCTTGAGATGGGGACATTATCCTGAATTATCCAGAAGGACCCAATCTAATTACCTAAGTGCTTAAAGGCTGAGAACGTTTTCTTTCCTGCTATGGTCAGAGAAAGGTGTGATAATGGATGAAGCATCGGAGGGAAGCAACGTTGCTGGCTTTGAAGACATAGGAAGGGGCTATAAGCAGAGGAATGCGGGAAAAGTCTATGAGCTCAAAATGTTAAGAAAATGGATTCTCCTCTAGAGCCCCCAGTTGGGAATGTGGCTTTGCTGACACATTGATTTTACCCCATTGAGACCTGTGTCGGACTTCTGACCTACAGAATTGTAAGATCATACATTTGTGTGGTTTTAAGCAACCATGTTGTTGTAATTATAGCAGCAACAGCAAACTAGTACACCACTTAAGAGGTGATAGAAGCTGTGGGGCTAGAATAAGGATTGCAGTCCTGGCCCAAACACTGCTCAACAGAGGTAGAGAGAAACATAAATGCTCTAACCTGACCACTGTCTCCCCTGGTCCTCTGAAGTCCTGCCACCATATCCCAGTAGCTATGCCCATTAGCTGAAAGGCAGAGGAAAACATCCTGGGGATGTGAGTCCCAGCATTTGTTCTACCAGAGCACAGAGCAGAAAGAGGCTGAGAATGGATCTATAGGGGCAAATAGAAAAATTAGCAGCATAGATGTTGAACTTGAAGATGTAGGGTTCAAATAGTCATGTGTTTCATTTGATTTCTCTCATTATCAAAGAAGAAAGAGCCTGACAGGAAGCATTGCCAGACCTGCTTTTAGGCAGGGGATTGAATTAGTTCAATATATTTTCATCTTTCAGCTAGGGAATAGATATGTAAATGTGTTTCATTCAATCCAATGAATCAATGAATCAATCAATCCAGTCATCATTCAACAAGTCTACTTGAAAGATTTGCTGTTCATTAGACACTAAGAAGCAGGTGGGGGTGGAATAGGATGCAGGAAGGCAAATTCTGAAAGAATTTGAAATACACAGAGTGGTGGTGGAGTTGATAGGATGGAGCGCCATCCATAATTCATCTGTCAGGGCTCTGTGTTTGCATCTGTGAAGGGAGAAGGAAGGGGGTGGAGTGCAGAGGAGGTAGGGGTGAGGGGAGAGTTCACAGAGAAGTGATACTTAAGCTGGGCAGTGAAATATGTGTAGGATTTTTCTCGTCTGACAAAGGGGAAAGGCATCCCAAGCAGTGAAAATGGCATAAACAGAGCAAAGGCCAGAATCCTTGGCATTCACATCACAGCAAGAAATTCTGTCTCATTGGAATACAGGATGCTTGGGGCATGTGGTACAGGGGGATGGAGGTTTGAGGCACGATAAGTGTTGGTCAGATTATGAAGGGTGTTAACTGTTGTGTATATGTGTATGTGTGTGGTTTTAGCACAAAAAATATGTTGTTGAGCATAGGAAAGTAGTTGGCATGGTCTGTAGAAATAATGTGCTTATTATAAGTGCACTTTTTAAACAAAATAAAAATAAGCAAAATGTGTGAAACAAGCCACTGCTTCCAGGATATAAACATTTCTATCTCTTAAAGTTAATTCTGGTCCATGCCCCCACATACCCTGCTCTGCCCATTTATTTGTAGAATTTTATATACTAAACTAAACCTCTAAATGAAAATGCTGAGAGAATCAGAAACTTAAATACCCTGAAGGCAAACACATGGCAGAGATGACTTTCCTTTGGCTCAGATGGTTGTTATCCTTTTTCTCTGTATACTCCCTTGTCTCCTGGAAAACACACATACACACGCACACACACACACACATACACACGTGCATGCATGAGAGAAGTTGAGAGACGCTCAACTTTGAAAATTCCCTCTTGATTACCTGAAAATGACCGATGCCATTCTTTTCACCTCTCAGGAAATAGCATGCTGCCTATTGGGCCATTTGGCTGGCTCACCACATCAGTGATTTCCAGCATCCCTTTAGCACCACTCAGGTGCAGCCACTGCCTTCCAATAAATGTGTGTGCTTTGTCTTACACAAGAAAAGCAGCACTTCTATTTCAGAGGGTGTGTAAGGAGGAAAAGATGAAACAGTGCTCTTCCTCCAAATCTGTCAGAGCACCTGGCAAGGCTTCTCTTGATGTGGATCACAGAGTTGCACATGTTTTTACTGTGATCAAATCTTTTCCACAGTGCAAGTGAGCTGCATAGTGCACACTAAGGGATGGCCCTTGTTATGATAGACATGCTAATTACTTCCCACTGTCTTTAGTACCATGCACTGGAACTCTGTGGCAACAACATACCTGTTTCCCAAAACCTTCATATTTACTCAAGCCTGAGGAAAGCAACACTGAATCAGAGAGAGAGCTCCAGCCTAGGATTTAAGAAGACTTGGGCTCTTGTGAAAATTGGTTTCACCTCTCTGGACCAAACTTTTTTATCTATAAAATAAGAGGCTGAACAAAGTAGTTCAGTGAGACAAATAGGAGAGCACAATGGTTAAAAACAGCTCCAGAAAGTGGTTCAAACCCATCTCTGCCCTTCACTAGCCTTATGATCTTGGGTAAGGCATGTTGTTTCATTGCGTTTCATTTAAAAAAGATGATAGTTCCTAGGTCACAGGACTATGGGGAGGGATAAATTAGAAAATATGTGTAAAATGCTATGCCCAGCATGCGTGTGTTCACATGTGCATGCATGCTTGTGTTTCAGAAATGGAGAAAACAAGATAGCAAAGAAAGGTTGGAAGTCTCAGTGAGACAGTGGCAGAGCCCCTCTGCAGTCACTTAGGAGTCTTTGATGTTCAATTTAATGTTGTCCCTTGGAAGTAGGCAGTGAGTCACAGGTAACATAGATCTGTAGTATGGGCTTTACCCAAATGCTTCCAGTAAAGAAGTTCTAAGGACCAGTCTGAGCAAAAGCAACACCCCTGTCTCTGCTAAAAATAGAAAAAACTGATGCAAGAGGTTTGCTTGAGCCCAAGAATTGGAAGTTGCTGTGAGCTATGATGCCACAACACTCTACCCAAGGCAACAGCCTGAGACTAAAGAAAAGAAAAAAAAAAAAGTTCTAAAGAGAGTAAACATACCCAATCCCTAAATGGTGATTGAAAATGACTCGCCAGGGGAAACCAATGGAGTATTACAACTCAGTAAGCAAATCTTTGCTGCATAAAAAAAAAAAAAATAGTTTCTGGTTGGACAAGAACACTCATTACCACTAACTTGGCTTCACATTTTATTAATTTGGGAAATAAATGGTAGATGATGTCAACTATCATCTTTTCCTAACCTCTTTCCTTTGGAACTGGAGAATTAGATGAGTTTAACCAACCTCTCATCAAGAGGTTGTGAAATAACAAACACAGTACAATGAGGAAGGATTTTCCTGGATAAAGTGCTGCAGACCATACCTCCTTGGACTTAGAGGAAATGATTCATAGTCCTGGCTGTGTAATTATCACCCATTATCATGGGTGCGGATGGAAAGGAATAATCCCTTTACTTGTGTGTTGTGTTTGTCAAGGTAAAGTCATTGATTATGCTGAGTTCATGACCTTCTCCTTAAAGAAGGAGGCCATCTGACAGAGTGACCAAAAGACTAGGGGTTACAGTGAAATATTTTCCATTATGGGCTGAGAAAGAGAAATTTACTAAAAAATGATCTAAAGTGGGAGCAAGAGATTTCAGTTCCCTCTTTTCTATCAGACTCTCTCATGATTCTTTGAATACTTCTCTTCCCTGAAATCTGAGCCAATGGCAAAGTTACATGTTCATCTCCTTCAAGTGTACAAAACATGGTTCTTTCATCAGAGAAGGTATGAAGTAGGCTCATTAGTATGTGTTTATAGCCCTGAGTTTTATCATCATCATCACTACAATGGCCTTCCTCTCTGTTCATATTTTAATGTTTATTGAAACCATTTTCAGACTCTTGAGGGTCCCTGCCTTTAGCCCAACAGTACAAAATCATTTTTTCTACTTGGCAATGAATGGTAATTATCCTCACATGTGTGGAAGTGGCCCAGAACTTGGTTGGGCTATCAGATGAGGAAAATACTGCCTTGGTTTGTGGTCATTGACTCATTTTTATAATGTTAAAATCCTTTGTGGCTTTATTTTTATATATACTTGAGATTGTCATAAGACCTGCCTATGTTCATATATCATCTATCAGCTCACTCAAGCCATCCTAATAAATGTTTATTCTATTGCTTCACTTTTCTCCCAATCCTAGAGAAGATTGGAACATCTCTCCAACGTTTCAGCACATTCCTCAGTTACCACTATGACTGAGTGTTCTTGGAAGACTTTCCATTTCTTTGCCTCTCAAAGTGTTGGCTACCTTCCAAGGAATGTACCTTTTGAGACAGTTGTTATCAGTCCTGGGTACGTCCTCCTCATCTCTACTACCTTACATATCTAATTCCTCATGACTCTAATGCATTTGGTTTACTGGCCCCATCTGTCTAATAATATCAAGACTACTTCTGCGTAGCACTTTACGTATTTCAGAGCACCTTTTCTGAGAACTTTGATGCCTAATAGTTTTACCAGCTTTGACTTAAGGCAGGGAAATGGCTGACGAGTGAGTGTTTTCTAACTTCAAGTTATATTCTCCAGGCAGACTGTGGAGCTGGTTTACCCTGGTTGTCTTCAATAATAACAAAGATACTGGGCAGACATAGTTTTGGATCTGATTGTAGCCAAGAGGATGTATTTAGTCTTTTCAGAGCACATCTGGTCTAATTTTCAAGTGTATCTTGAAATATATCTTTCTTTATTTAAAAAGAAAGGCAACCTGGTATATGTGTGCATCTGCATTTCTGAAAAGTAGTATAAACAGATACTTTTTTGCGTACTGGGATTTAATAACCATTCCCATTCCACATTTTTGGAGACCCTGAACTATCTCTCTTGTTTATGCTTATATTCCGTACAGAATCAGTCTGGTTACTTGCTAAACCAGTATCATATCTGCTATATGTCCTCCTCTCACTCTAAGTGTTATAGATGAAAATTCTTTCTTTATTATTACTCATAATATTTGGAATAAAAAACAACATACCTACCAAACAGAAATTATTTGCACTTTTGAGAAACTTCTACTTCTAAACACACAATACTGTCTCGTTATGATTAATCTAAATCAGCTGCAGGTGGTTCCCCAGCTTAACCTCACTGTTCATTCAGAAATATCATTGTACGTACTCACTACTGCAGCCAGTATTGTAAGTTGTTCTTTTTATTAAAAATTGCTGGATGCAACACCCTTCTGAATTAGGTTTGAGCTGGAGATGTAAATATTGAGACCATAAAGCACACTACTGAAAGTCCTTAGGGCATATCTTGCTATGATTACTGAGGCTCTCTGGGTGATTTTATCTGGGAGTTCCTTGAATTGTGGGTTTTGAAGCTGGAGGAAATCCTCAAGATATGGTGTTCTATATGGCCGCAAGATTAGAAGTCCACTGGGACTCCCTAGAAAGCAGAAATCACTATTTTAATACCTCTCTCATCTCTAAAACTCGATCCTGTAATTACAGGAAATTCTCCAAAGTGTAAATATAATTCAATTTTCCATTTCTGCAACATGAAAGATTTTGGAATGACCATAAATTTTCAGAACCATACCAAATTACTCTTGTTGGGAATTTTGGATCAGTTCATTTACCTACTCTACAAACTTTTTCTCCTTAGAGGTTTTTCTCCTAAGGCCTGACTCAAGCTAAGCTAATCTGATTTTTCTTTTTAGAAATCTGGAATTGGTAAATGGGGGGTTCAGGTTACTCACTGTTGGGCTTTGAAGCTGGGAGGTTAACCTAGCCTGGGTTGGAATAACCATTTGTTACCAATTGTATAAGAGAAATAAAAATCTAATTGGAAGAGAGAAGAAAAAAAATAACGTAGGTATAATGCAAAAAGCAGAGATGAGGATTATATGACCCTGAAGAGATGGAGATAGTAACTTGGAGTCCTGATGTCCCATTCCTGGTTCAATTACTACATATTTGCCTATAAGTTCCTATTGGGATTTAATTTAGTGTGAGCAGTGTTATATTCTTTGGGAAAAATAAAGCTAGTTCAGTTTAAGACAAGGGCCTATTTGCTCTGGCACCCAAGTGGTTGACATAGCTGCAGAAGAACACATAACGTGAGTGGAGTCCACTTACATTTATGCCCTGAAATCTTAAGTGAAGGTGGAGTCTCTAGTCCTGCCAGGCAGACATCCTTGCTTTCCTAAATTAATTCATTCTTTCATTTGCTGAGACAACCATTTCATAATTTCTTCTTTTTTCCTCAAACTTCCAAGCCTCCCTCATCTCTTCATTCTCATCTAATGACCCTAATTTTTATCTCACTTTATTCATTTATTTATTTTATGGAACAAATGAGAGAAGAATAACTACATTGTCCCACAGACAGCACATCCATCAATGGACCTGTATTTGTCCTTAATTATTCTACTTTTCTTCAAGAAGGGTTGGTTAACTACCCATATGCCTACAAAGGTGAACACCTCTTTTGATTACTCAAAATCTTTATTTCTTCAATTCAAAATGTTTTCAACACAAAGAAATGATGGTGGGGTGATGGGTATCCTAATTACATAGATTTGATCATCACCCATCGCATGCATGTATAAAGGTATTACATGTACCTCGTAAATGCTCACTATGATTACATGGCCACCAAAAAAGACTTTGCTCCTTCACTTAACCCCATTCCCCCCTTCTCTTGCATCATCAATTTTTGACTCTTTATTTTAGTCAACTACTGTAATAGTTCTCATTTTCACAAGAAATGAAAAAAAAAATCTTTCTTGGTCTGGAGTGTCTCTCTACTATCACTCCATTTCTCTCCCTTTTATAATAAATTTCCTTGCCAAGATCATTCATTCTCCTGCCTCCATTTTTATCTTTTCATACCAGTCTCTTTAGCTTTCATCACCACCCACACCCGACTCATCTGAAGGTCAGCTTTCATCACCCTACATCACCTACACCCTACTCATCTGAAGGTCAGCAATGATCTTCATGTTCTTAAACCCAATGGCAGCCCCAAACTTTATTTTCCTTGGCTTTTTATCTGCTTTGGACAGAATTGATAACTTTCTTCTTAAGGTACTTTCCATATATACTGGAAAGTATTCTGTCTGAGTTATTCTGTTTTCTGTTTTTTTTTTCCCCATCCTCTTTTATTGGCTCTCTTTAGTTACATACCCTATTTCATCCATCTTTGTATCACTATTTTCATGCCTGATTGTTCTATCACCAAGTTTGTTAAGTTGGGAAGTATATCAGAGAAATAGTGGAGTATGCAGTGTTTCCCAAATTCTTACTACTCTATCACAGAAAAAACATAGATGTGCTATATGCACCATGACCAAGGAAGTGAGAGGCTTGCTTCATTCAGAAAGCTGAATGTGTTAAAAGCCCTCCTGCTCCTTTCTCAATTATAAAGTTAGCTTAAAAGAAGAAGGAAATGCCCACTTCCTTATAGTAAAAAAAAAAAAAAAAAGCAAAACAAGAGATCACTGGGTTCAGAACATACTAAGGAAGATTTACACTAAAGACCAAGGTTTGTATACTACAGGGCTCAGAGAACATATTTGCCTGCTAGTAATGTTGAAATCAGCCAGAGGCCTTACCTCTGCAGACCCGCTCAGTGTGTTTGTGAGAGTGTTTCTGGGTGAGATTAGCATCTGAACTGGTAGGTAGGCTGAGGAAAGCAGTTGGCTTTCCCTAATGTGGGGAGGCCTCAACCACTCAATTAGAGAACCAACTAGAACAAAAGTCTGTACAGTAAGAGGGAATTTTTCCTGCCTGACTGCTTGAGCTGGGCATTAGTCTTTTTGGCTTTTAGACTTGTACTGAAACATTGGCTCTTCTTGGATCTCAGGCCTGCTGATTTATAGACTGGAGCTTGTACCACTGGCTCTCCTGGTCCTCAGGCCTTTGGATATAGACTGGAACTACACATCTGCTTTGCCAGGTCTTCATCAACTGCAGGTCTCAGAACTCATCAGTTTCCATAATTATATGAGTCACTTCCTTATAATGAGTAATCCTCTCTTTCTCTCTCTCCCCATCTATATGTATACAGTAAAATCTATCTATCTGTTGATTCTATTTTTCTGGAAAATTTTAATACAGTAGGAAACCATGACCAGCCAAGGGGCTTGCTGAAGGGGAATATAACAGTTAGTTAAATGTGATTCTTTCCCTGTAGGTATTTACAATACTAGAGGGAGGGCTGACTTATATAGCTTTCCCTTCTCCATATAGCCCACCAGTAACATTCGAGCCTTCCCATTTAGTTAAAGAATTTTTACACATAAGGGACAGAACCATATGAAGAAGCCCAGGTGAAAGGGATTTATTCCAGCAGTTTCCAATGGAACCCAATTATAGAAAGTATGGCTAGCCCTTAGGGACCAGCAAAGCCTCTCTGAATCATCTCTGCTTCCCATTTTTGAGATGTACTCTTTCTTATCCCTGTCCTTCTCTGTATATCTCCTTTATTTTCTATGAAGCCTAGATTTTCTACTTTGCCTTTGTTTTTTCATTGCCTCATTAGATCCAACTTAGTGTTTTTTTAGTGTACATGACCTCTTAGTTCATGGATCTGTGTTTTGGCCCCTGTGTCCCAGTTTCTAGTTCTGAGAGAATATTGTTGGTCTGGTCCATTAGCTATGATGTGGTTTGGGGGTTTCTTGTCCCAGGACTTCCCAGTTTGATATGTGGGTAGATCAGGGAATGTGAGTTGGGTGAAATGATAGTCACCTCTAATACCATCACACTCTGTTATGTTTTCTTTAATCAATAACTGGGTAGCCAATCTGCTTCTCTGTGGCCAGTGTTCACAGCCCTCCTCCACAGCCCACATTCCCACAGGTCTGTGTACCCAGCCTCACCTTCCCTTCATGCCCATACTGGGCCCCCTCCTTTGGTGATAGGGCTCATTTAGTAAGATACCCAGTGGTTCATACTTAATAGAGCAGATCCTTCATGGGTTAGAGTCCTTAACACAAATAAGATGAGCCCTATTCATGCAGCAAAATAATAGTGATGACAATGGCAGTGGTGGTACAGGTGGTGACA
Organism: Otolemur garnettii; assembly: GCF_000181295.1. NCBI lineage: Eukaryota > Metazoa > Chordata > Mammalia > Primates > Galagidae > Otolemur > Otolemur garnettii. The sequence goes on along the minus strand of NW_003852401.1, from coordinate 19,366,361 downwards.
GAGAAAGCCATCACTCAGGGGTTTAGCCATGCAGCCACACCCTATCCCATCAAAGGCAGTTTCAGGCCACTGATTGGTAAGTACTTCAAAAAGAATGGCCAGTTGGCAGCAAAACTAAATGATCTTGAGACCATATTTATTACTATATATTTTTCATCCCTGGATTTGAAGCGGTTGTTTTACTCTCCTAGGCTGCTGTTCCATATGTGTGTGCACGAATAATCTGAATGGTAACAGCTGCTGAGGGTGTGTAGGCAGCGTGCAGAGAGGGAGTCAGGTGAGGCCAGCTTAGCTGGCAGTGTGCCACCAGGGGGTTTCTGCTGAAACTGGAGCCCTACTGTATGTGATATTAGAATCAAACCTCCTATTGCTGAAAATCACAGTGCCTCTGATCTCAGTGTTATCAGATAAGCTGCCAGAAAATAACATCATAGATATTCATTTAACAGGAGGCTGGGGCATTGATAGAGCTGTCTCGCTTTGAAAATTCCTACAAGAAGGCAGAGCTGAAATCATGAATGACATGGTAGACACACCAGAGAGACAGAAGGTACAGCTATGGCAGAAACAAAGGATGTGGGAATCTTTGAAATGTGTTCCCTTTTCAGAGCATTAAACAAATGCATGGCAGGGACTACAGACCCCTAATTATATTCTGGCTCTGTGCTCACAGACAAGCACTGTATGAAAAGCAAAGCATCTTTGACTTAAGAAAAGACAAGAGAATAACTATAGGAAAGCACAGGGATATTCTAGAAATTATCCCAACAGCTACTTGCCCTGAGCACAGGGTACTAGGCTGGTTCCTGGGATATAGCGATGCAAATGTGAATGCCTGCCCTCCAGAAACTGTGAGGATACTGATCATGATAGTCTTCTGTCCTTTGTGATCGTAATAGTCTCTATCCTTAGTCTCCACAGTATACTTTCCCTCTTCTCTCCTACTGCCTTTATTCCAGGCCTGTTTCCATCATCTCAGGAGTCACTGAAAAATCTTTAGGGGTTGTCTTTCCATCCTTCACATTGTGACATTAACTAATAGGTATAATCTGAATTCTGTAGCTTCATATTCAAGGCCCTCCCTAACACAGCACCTTCTAACTTATCACCATATCCAGACTCATCATCCTTCCTCACCAACAGTGGATCCCTGTGCCTGAATAATGCTCTTATTATAATATCAAAAATAAGTCAGTAACACTCATACCCTCAAATGGGAAGAATGCTTATCCAGCCTTTCTTTGAACTTAATACCCTTGTTTTCCTCTTATTCTCCTTAGCATATGAAATTTATGCTTATACTAATAATGACACACCTGAGTAGCAGGATATTTACTTATTGGAATGAATGTTGGGCAGTTTCCATATGACCTAAATGTGTTGATGTTTTCTATGAGTAAGAGTTATTGCAAAAAGACATTGCTTCTATTTCTATGTGTCTTTCTGTTTTTACCTTCATGCCTTTATATATAATATTCCATTTATTTTTAAATAAATCTTTTCAGCCTATGCATCCCAATTCCACCAATCAACAATTGAATTCAATCAGTTGGCTAGTATGTATTGGCAGCTTATACTTACTTAGGCCACATTTTCCCAGCATTTTCTTTTTTTTCAGTTTTTGGCCGAGGCTGGGCTTGAACCCACCACCTCCAGTATATGGGGCCAGCACCCTACTCCTTTGAGCCACAGGCGCCACCTCATTTGCCTAGTATTTGAAATGAGATCACAGTGACAGTAAACATGTTTTATGGTATCTTGCATCACCAGTTAATGCAAGGCTTCTAGGTTCTTGGAAAGCCTCGTCTTTCAAAGGGAACTTGTCTTAGTCTGTTTGGACAGCTATAAGAAAATACCACACACTGGCTACCTTATAAACAAAAAATATTTATTTCTGAATTATGGCTCTGGAGGCTGGGAAATCCAAGATTAAGGCCCAGCAGATCCTTTGTCTAGTGAGAGTTTATTTTATGGTTCATAGACAGTGACTTTTTACTGTGTCCTCACATGGTGGAAGGGGCTAACTAGCTCCCTAGGGCATCTTTTATAAAGGCTCTGGTCAATTATTAGGCCTCTACTTTAATAACCTAATCACCTCCCAAAAATTCTCCCTTGCTAACACCACCACATTGGTGATTAAGTTTTAAGATAGGAATTTTGAGGGGCACATATGTTCAGACCATAGCTGTCTTTTCCAGTGTTCTCAAAAACAAAAGTTGTCAGTTATCAAGCCCCTATTTCTTGTTCTAGACCCCTGTGCTAGGTGCTGTTATATCCTCCAGACACCTTCGTCCCACCCCCTGAAAACCCTCTCCTCCAGCCAGGCATTGCTGCCTAAGTAGAAACACGGCTGTTCCTGTCAGGCTTTCCAGTTGCTTCTGATCACCAGTGCTCTCCTTCTCTGGGTCCTACCTCTACCCCTGTGGTTGTTCTGGAGATATGGAGGTGCCAGAGCAATGGCTTTTGTTTTGGCACAGATGTAGACAATGTCTTAATCACTTACCACTTTGTTATCATCTCTGAGAAGAATAACAAAACAATGTGGCTTTTGTTCCAAGCTCTTCCTGGTTGAACTAATAGCTCAAGCCACCATAGGAGTCAGATATGCCTCAGGAGTCCAGAAGGAGGGTTATTTGGGTGCATATTCATGCCACAACACTGGACAAGGCCTAATAGTTTGGGCTCCCTTTCTCCTAGCAGAAATGTTTTCCAAGGAAATTCTCAAGACCCTCTTGAGGATGGTATTCCAGTGGCCTGCTCCATGAGTTCACTTCTCCTAACTAGATAGCTCACAGTGCTATTTGGGGCACAGACATGTATATTATTTAATGGCTTTTGTCACTAAGTAGTGTGACTTTCATCATATTGCTTAATCTCATCAGGTCTAAATTTGATCACTTAGATGATTTCTAAAATCTTTTTAAGTGTTGAAATTCCATGGCTGTAGACATTTGGCTGGCTGTCTCTTCTCAGTATGATGGACTAAAACACTATGAGATAAATGCTTCAAGGAGAAAACAACTATATGACTTGGTCATAAAACAAAATATGCCTACATGAAGGCACTAGCAAATGAACAAAAGCAGACAGACTCCAGAAGGGACTAGACACTCACTCGGAGAAAGGGAGTTAGAGTACTATACAACTGCCCTGTCTCCACTGCTTTTAGACAACAGATAAGTGCACAGCACTTAGTGGAAAAAATACCCTCCTTTCTGGGTTGGAGCACAAGAAAAATAAAGCTGGGAATTGAATGTTGAGGATGGTAGGGAATCACAGAAGGGAAAGAACCAGAGAAGAACTCCCTAAATTCTATTTACTCCGATCTCCAATCTCACATGCATAGAACAGACTAAGACATTTAGCCAAAGATTACAATATATATATATATATATTGAGAGACCAGGGCTGCTACCTGAACATACTGGATAGAGAACAGAAGCAGACAGGCCATGGCGGACAGTGTAAGCTAACTTGGCAGAGGTAAGGTTGGAAATGTACAAATAGGTTCTTATCTCTGCAGCTCTTAGATGGGTCTAAGTCCATTTCATGGTGGTGAACACAGCAGAAGCGAAACACACATAAAATAACCTGCATCCCTCTGGCCTGGAGATGATAAAAAGAGAAGGCAGGAAACCATGAATGATGAAGAGAGTTGGGGAATCCCAGAAGGACAAGAGCCAGAGAGAACCCCAAACCCTGCCTACAAGTGTCTGTGCTTGCCCTTTCAATTATAACAACTGTGTGACACAGATTTAAAGCAGCTCATCCGAAGACAAAAGAGCTGAAGAAGAAGCTCAAGCTTCTGTTTAAGAAAGAGTTCAAGAAAGAAGTTCAAGCTTAGCCAAGGAAATTATTCACTGAAGTGAAAAAACAAGACAGTACTAATTGGGAAGACTTCATATGTCCCTCAACATATGAAGAATAAAGGAACTTGGAAACATACTCAAGAGAAAAGGAAACCAACCAAGTTCAATTCTGAGATGAAATGGATGTTGAAATTAACATAAGGATTTTTTTTAAAAGAAAATTCTATTTTAAGTATCCTCAATGAATTATCACATTTCAGCAGTGTAAAAGAAAGTATCAGTAGAGAGATAGACACAATAATAAGATCAAAATACAAATTCTAGATAAATACCTTCTTTATATCCATGTCTTTATGAAGATTTTAGAAAAGAGAATGCTTTATTTCAACCAGACCATTTATAAAACTGAGCCAACTCAGACAATGCTTTCTTAGATTTTTGCCTTTTTGCCAAGATTTCTTCCACCTGAGATTTGAGTAGTAGTCAGGCATTAGAAGATGTTCTTTGATTATTTTTCATTAAAAAAATTGGTGAAATCATTTTGCAACAGTAGGAAATTTATGATCTCATGTCTCCCTTGATATAGCTGGAATTCTCTGGTTTTTCTCTCTTGGCCATCTGATAAACACACACCCCCATAAGATAGATGACATCATTAATTATTACAACATCTACAGGATTTACTTTGCCTCCATATTTCTTTTCATAATACTTTGGAAGTCTTCATATCTTTGTTCTTATTCTTTAACAAACAGATGTAGTAAAACATAAACTGTTCTCCATATAGAGAGAAAGTAATTTCCCAGTTTGTAATCTGGGGAAAAAACATGAGTACTAACAGCAATGTCTGTTTGATTTATTTATTCCCAAGCACTAAATGAAAGATCATCATGCATTAGAAGCAGTGCTTGTGGCATTCAGATATGTGGAAAATGGTAATGAAAGGGCCTCCCCTAGTAAGTAATATACAACTGGTAGCTGTATTGCTTGGAGCTTGATAAATATATACATGGTATATATATTCATTTTAAATTTTCCTTTTTAATTTTCCTTTGTAATTTTTTGTAGTTTTTGGTATTCAGGTTTTACATATCATTTGTTAAGCTTACACCTAAGTATCTTTATGCTAATATTAATAAAGTTGTTTACTTTCATTTCGTTGATTTTTGTACATTGATCTTGAATCATGCAGCCTTGCTAAGTTAATTGTGATTCTACTGGCTTCTTTAATGGATTCTCTATGGTTTTCTACATGCATAAGCATGTCATCTGTAAATAAGAACAGCTTTATTTTTTCCTTTCCAATCTAGAACTTTAAATGCTATTATTAGGGAGAAAAAGATTTTGAAACAATGACCTAATCTTCTAAGGATTCAAAAAAAAAAAAAGAAAAAGAAGAAGAAGAAGAAGACAAAGAAGCAGCACAAATTAAATGCAAAAAGCACAGAAGGAAGGAGTAGAAATTTCTGAAATAAAAAGCAATTATTGAAAAATATTCAATAATAATCAATGAAACCAAAAGTTATTTGTGGGGGAGGCATCAATAAAATTTGCATCCTTCTAACCAAAACAATGAAGACAAAAGGAAAAAAATGCAGAAATTATAAATATCAATAATAAAAGAGAAGATATTACTATAGTTCCTTAGACACTGGAAGGATAATAAAATATAGGCAATATTATGTTAATAAATATGGGTCACTTTTAGTATGGCACCTTCCAAAGAATTTGTTTATCTTATTTAAATTGTGCTATGACTCAACTTTCTAATATAAGAAGTTCAAGTAAAAAAAATGTTATTCATTCATGTCAGGAAACTTGCTGGCAGCTTTATGTGCATTTTCACTTAGAACCCTGAGACAACTATACAACTGAGACCTTACCTTTCATTTTAAAAGTGCAAACATTGAGGCTCAGAGGGGGTTGAATAATTTGATTGTGGGGATTCTACCTAATTTTGAATCCCCATTTCTTTTATCAAAATCTCAATATTTTGAGTATTTGTGTCTACTTTCCCATGGAGAGAACCCTGGGACAAGCCTTCTCCTTGTTATTTGGATCCTTATTAGGCTGGATCCAACTTAAACTGAAAGCTTCCCCATTGCTGCCTGGCCTCTTCTTAACCCTCTCCACTCCTTTTATAGAGGCTTTGTTTCCGCAAAAATTGACAGGAGTTGGGCATAAGCTGTCCTTTTCAGATGTGGCAGAAATTCTTCAGATGCCAAAGCCCCCCACTCCTTCCTGGTATTTCCCACCCGTGTCCCTATGTGCCCATGGCCCTTTGCCATTGTACTTGCACTATTGCTCTTATCAGAGAGTTAATAGGGATCTGAGATATTTATTGTTCCTTCACTTCTATCAAAGTAGGAAATGAAATGTAGATGGAGGGAGCCCCCATTCCACTTTGCTGGCCTCCCTCTATTATCTGCTTGCCCTGGAGACATTTGTGTTTTTGGTTCCTAGGATACTCTGTGAGCCTTTCCAAGTGACAACTAGCTCATCTGATAAACTCATCTCTTTTGATATTGATGAAGTTAGGAACCCTCTCTGCCCTAACTATCTGTAGACTGTCTTCTTTTCCTCTATACTTTGTGTTTGTTTTTTAAATCAGTAGTGCCCAAATACTGAATTGGCTTTCAAAGCACAGACATCTGGAAAACTGGTTAGAAATACAGATTTCCTAAGCCCTGGCTCTAGAGATACTAATTCAGTACGTTTAGGATAGGGTCTAGGCAACTGTCTCTTAATAAGCTTCCCAGACAAACCTGATGGGCAGTCATGTTTAGAAAGTACAGACAAAAGAACAATTCTGCAAAAAAAAAAAAAAGCGTATTTTAGGACAAGGAGAAGGCTGATACAGAAGATCATTTGTAAGAGGCAGGGACTCATAGTACTCACATGAATACCACTAACCCAAACGTGCAAGATATGTTGAATGAACCCTAACGATAAGTTCTATATGATAGATACCATTGTGAGATTACTCTCCCTCCCATCCCATACATATTCTGGACTAGTTACGAATCTATTTCTATAAACTCTAAGAAAAAGCAGATTTTAGTGGCTAGAGGATAAAGCACAGCTTCAAAAGCATTCACTTTACAGGCAGGGACTCGGTTAAGTCTTTTTTTTTTTTTTTTGAGACAGAGCCTCAAGCTATCCCCCTGGGTAGAATGCCGTGGCTTCAGAGCTCACAGCAACCTCCAATTCCTGGGCTCAAACGAGTCTCTTGCCTCAGCCTCCCAAGTAGCTGGGGCCACAGGCACCCACCATAATGCCCAGCTATTTTTTGGTTGCAGTCATCATCATTGTTGGGCAGGTCCGGGCTGGATTTGAACCTGCTACCTTAGGTGTATGTGGCTGGTGCCTTAGCCACTTGAGCCACAGGCGCCAAGCCTCGGTTAAGTCTTAAGACAAAGCTTTCTCTCTGTTTTACTGTCTTTTCTTCAGTAAACAGAGTATAGATACAGAGGCATTTGACCAGGCGTCCTCAAACTATGGCCTACGGGCCACATGCAGCCCCCCTAGGACATTTATCTGGCCCACTGGGTGTTTTTGCTGCTGCTGCCTGTCCTGCTTAGCAGCCAACTCATCCCGGCGCCCACAGTCTGCCCCTCCAACTGTCTGAGGGACGGTGAACTGACCCCCTGTTTAAAAAGTTTGAGGACTCCTGCATTAGATAGTGGATACATTCTTATCACTGAATGATTTCTGAAGTGTTTTTGCTTTGTATTCTCTAATTGCTGTTGGCATTTATTCATGTTGAATTTACGTACAATTTATTCTAGGATGAGTTTGAAAAGTTTTTGTTTTTTGAATTTCAGAATGATATGAGAGTACACATGATTAGGTACATTGTTTGCATTTGTTAGGGAAGGTCCAAGTTGTAGCGGAGCCCTTCACCCAGAAGGTGTGCCATATATACTTACATTGTGCCCATATACTGTTACACTGAGTGAGAGCACACCAATCTCCCTCTTTTCTCCTCTCTCCCCTTCCCCGCTTGAATCTAATTGTGTTTTTCTTTCATGTAGGCATGTAGTTAACTGTTCATCTGTTGGTTTCATATTAGTATTGAATACATCAGATACTTGCTTTTCCACTCTTATGATACCTTACTAGGAAGACTGTTCTTCAACTCCAACCAGGCAAATACAAAAGATGTAAGGTCTCCACATTTTTATGGTTGGACAGTATACCATGGTCTACATATACCATAGTTCATTAATCCATTCATAATTTGATGGGCACTTGGGTTGATTTCACATCTTGGCAGTTGTGAATTGAGCTGTGATAAACATTGTAGTGCAAATGCCCTTATGGTAAAATAATTTTTTTTCTTCTTGGTAGATGCCTAGTAATGGGATTATGAGGTCTAATGAAAGGTCTACTTTTAGTTGTTTGAAGATTCTCCATACTTGTTTTCATAGAGGCTGTATGCTTTGCAATCCCACCGGCAGTGTAAGAATGTTTCCTTCTCTCCACATCTATGCCAGAATCTATAGCTTAGGGACTTTGTAATGTGGGATATTCTCACTGTGGGTTAGACGATATCTCAAGGTGGTTTTAATTTGCATTTCTCTGAAAAATGAGAGGGATGATGAGCATTTTTTCATGTGTTTATTTTCTATTCATCTGTCTTCTTCAGAGAAGGTTCTGTTTAGGTGTCTTGCCCACTTTTAAATGAGATTGTTTACTCTTTTCTTGGTGATTAGTTTGTGTTCTGTGTAGATTCTAGTTATCAGCCCTTTGTCAGATTTATAGCATGCAAATATCTTCTCCCATTCTGAAGGTTGTCTGTTTTCTTTAGTTGTTGTGCCCTTAACCGTGCAGAAGTTTTTTAGTTTGATCATGTCCCGTTTATTTATTTTTGGTGTTGCTGCATTTGCCAAGGGGGTCCTTCTTCATAAAATCTTTCCCAGGCTGATATCATCAAGAATTTTTTCCACACTTTCATCTAGAGTTTTTATAATTGCATGTCTTAAGTTTAAATCTTTTATCCAATAAGAGTCAATTTTTGTCAGTGGTAAGTGGTGCAGGTCCAGTTTCAGTCATCTACATGTGGTTAACTTAACCAATTCTTCCAGCATCTTTTAGTAAACGGAAATTCTTTTTCTCAGTGTATGTTTTTGTTTGGTTTATTGAAGATCAGATGACAATTTATAGATGGTTTCATCTCTAGGTTCTCTACTCTATTCCATAGATCTGTATCTTTCTTTTTGTTCTAGTACTGTGCTATTTTGATCATCATAGACCGGAAGTCTGGTAAGGTGGTGCCTCAAGATTTGTTTCTATTTCTTAGAATTCATTGGCTATTCAGCTTTATTCTGATTCCATATGAAACAAAGTCCTATTTTATCAAGATCTTCAAAGAATGACAATGGTACTTTGATAGGGATTGCATTCAATCTCTAGAACAGTTTGGGTAGCATGGACATTTTAACAGTGTTGATTCTTCCCAGCCATGAGCATGGTATGTTCTTCCATTTGTTAATATCTTCTGCTATTTCTTTTCTCAGGGTTTCATAGTTCTCTCTGTATAGATCCTTCACATCCTTTGTTAGGCATATTCCCAGGTATTTCATTTTCTTCAAAGCTACTGTGAAGGCTATTGTGCCTTTGATTTGATTCTCAGCTTGATTTTTATTGGCACATATGAAGGCTACTGATTTGTAGACATTGATTTTGTATCCTGAGATGTTACTGTACTTTTTGATCACTTGCAGGAGCACTGTGATTGAATCCCTGGTTTTTTTAAGTGTAAGATCATATCTTCAACAAAGAGTGAGAATTTGACATCCTCTGTCCCTATTTGAATACCCTTGATATCTTTCTCTTGCCTGATTGAGTTGGCTAGGACTTCGAGGACTATGTTGACTATTCATGGGGATAGGTAGGATCTTTCTATTAGTTTAGATTAGAAATAGTAACTGCAAATAAAAAGTAACTAAAATGATAATTAAAATAGTTAAAATGTATGGAGTTAATTGTATACACTTAAGATTTTCACATTCTTCCAGTTAACATGTTAAATTTTGCTAAAAATATGAACCATGCTTTTGAACTTTTACTACACAACTAGATATAGAAAAAATACTGACTATTAGTGGAAGAAATCTGGCTGAGGTTGGGTTGAGAAGCAAAAGCTTTAGGTGTTAACTTTTGCCCTGGGTGAATGCTTGACTGACTGTTGCCATGCAGGACATCTCTATGAGTAAAAATTTTTGAACACAATATTTCGTTTGGTTACTTTGAGGTAGTCATAGTTTTGATGTTGTCTCATTCTTTTGAGCCAATAGTATCTATAGGATAAAAGCATTTTAGCATTTCAAGTGTGTTTATTCCATTTTGGTCTAAGTACAGCTTTCTTTCATCTTTGGACTAAATCTTACTGAATTGAAAAGAAAATAGCCACATAAGGTTTGGGCCAGAATCCCTTAAAAAGTAGTCATTCAAAACTCACTTTCAGGTCCAAGGTTGCGGTTTTCCTGGTTTTTCCCTACAGTGTTGCTTTTCTGTGTCTTATAAAATGGCCTACTATGGAGGACATTTATCACATAGGAAAGACAAGTTGCAGAGCCAGGCAAGTTAATTTCATTATGCTGAAAAGCTTTTTGTATATTATGACTTTTACTACTGGTTTACAAGAACTCATCCACCTAAAATAATTTGAGACTCAGAATTCGCCTACGAAATGGCTTTCTTCAACATATACTCCTCCTTTCTCAATCCTTTGTCCTACTTTCTAATATGTTTTTGAATTACTTCAGTTTACCATACCACCAAATTTCTTACATTTTTCCTAGCCAGTAGATAGTTAAAGATATTTAGTAGCTTTCACAATGCACCTAAAGTGAATGATAAGGTAAGATCTGGTGGCCATATAGGGTACCAAGTGTCTGAGAAATGTGAGGAAAATTGTCTCAGGGTCAAATTCTGGCCAGAGATGTGAAAATGTGCTTAGCTCATACAGAAAACTGTATTAAGCTATCATCCTTCAGTGGGTGTCATGGTAATAAACACAGATTGGTTTGCATTGTACAGATATGCATAGCTTCAGACAGGAATGTTGTTTGTTTGCACTGGAGATATCTCCTGACTCTAAGACACAGGAGCATTGACAGGGAGCACTGAGTGAGGTATAGTGTCAAAGACTACTGGGAATTTTTCTGTCACCAAAACCAGATGATTTCATCTACAACAGAACAGAGTCTTTTCTATTAGATAAGTACAAGCAATGATTGTGCCCTCAGGCTGGTTTCCTTCTGCCCTGCTTTTTTTTGTGCTGTTCAGGTGTGCCTACACAGGCATATGCATATATATATACATAGACATATGTCTTGATACCAACAGATATCTAGAAAGTCATACCTTGTTAACTGCAAAAATTCTGTCCTTTGCATTTCTGCTTTGGATGTGAAAATCTTGTCTTGTCAAAATAGTGCTTTCTGTATAAATCACGGAGTGGGTGAAATTAAAATCCTGTCTTTCTAACATTCACTATCACCCAAATGCTACAGTGGTGGTTGCAAAAGTACAAAGTTTCCTTAGGAAAGGGGAATTTTTCTGTCTAATTTCTAAATAGAAGCTTACTTTCTGCCTGAAATCACACATCTATAGTGTTTCTCTTAAAGCATTAAGAGTCTCCAAAGTCAGTAATTTCCCTAACTCATCACTTTGCCCTTCCCTTAACTTCAGTATCTGTTTCCTTTCCCAGTTATTACTTAGAGATATGTCATGCATCCTCTTTTTAAATTTCCATTAATTTAACCCACTAGGATTTTGGCACAGACTCAAAGATAGATGTATAAACAATTCTATTCAATTCCATTATCCAACAAAGAGTTCCCAAGTGACTATTTTGTGCCAACCTTTGTGCTAAGCACTGTAGACAGTATAAAAGTGAGGAATCATGGCCCAGATTTTATTTTCCTAAGGAGTCTCCAGAGATGCTTTAAACTCTTAGTCAGATAATCAACAACATTTACTGGGCATTTGTGGGTTATAGGACCTGGCTAGTTGCAATTGTGAAGCATAGATTGCAAATGGCTCTTCTAACTTGGATATTTGTAAGACCTTTTTATTCCATCAAGTGTTTGCAAGCATGTGATGATAGACAGAGGGGATTCAAAGAAACCGAATGAAAGCACCTGTTTCAGAGCTGCATGTGAATAGAGACATATTAAAAAAACATAGCTTTACTCACCGTAGGGACAATTCAGCCACTTAGCCATCATCAGCCATCAGCCCAGTTTTTGTGTTTTATTTGGATGGTTCTCCATAGTTGTGACAATTTGTTTGCATTTCTTTATCCAGGCTAACTGACCTTGGCTTTTTCATGGCCAATAGCCGTCATCTTTGAGAATGCTTGGTGACAAAAAGGGCACCAAAATTGAAGTCAAATTAAAGGACATCATTCTTACATGTCATTCTCTGATTAATGAAGCCAAACAGTCACTTGTGGCCCTAAAGAGACATCTAAAAGGAATCTCAACTAGGATGACAGAAGAGTAGATTAAGACAATGAGAAATACTTATTGAGTTCTTTTATTTCCTTATAGAACACTGAGAAGTGCAGAGATTATAGTAGAATTTGTACCCTCTGGGGAACAAGACTGTTAAATTCCCTAAGCCTGAGTTAAAAAGAATGCCTGGTTCTTGTCAGAGATTCTTAGTCTGCTTCCTGATGTGAGTGGAATTACAGCTGGTTTTAGGATGTTTGACAACAGGAGCAATAAGTGGGGGGCAGAAAGTGTGGGGAATGGTATCCATGAAGAGAGGAAGGAGAGGAAAGCATTCAACTCGGCTCTATCCCTCAACCAAATGGAATTTGGGGTGGCGGACAAGGAAAAGTATTCCTGATTCATTCCTCAGCTGGCTGGCTACCAAGATATCAGTCTTGCTGTTGTGTGGAGAAAACATTGTGGAGGGATAGACTAGTGATGAGACCGGGCAAGTTGACAAGGCTCACTTTTTTGTTTCTATACCTTAAGAACTATAGGAAACGAACCTCACCATCTTCTAGGCCACCATTGCTGGTGGTTAGGGGGGCCCCAGGTCCCTAAATACAGTTGACCTGGTTTGATTATTCAGCTTAGCTAGAAAGTTCAACCGAGGCACAGTGATAATTGAAAGCAAAAGTGAGTGGAAACTGAAAATAAAACTGGAGCAGCACAGGCAGTGTGAATAGAGAGCAAAAGTAACCTGCACAAGTTTCAGTGTAACAAAGAGAAATTTTAAGAACAAAGGGAAAGTTTAGAGCACTTCCATAGAGAGTTGGAAGTGGTTCCCTCTCATGAATGAGAAGAGGTAAGAGAGATGGAGACTCAAAGGCAGTGCAGAGGTACAATAATCCCTCTTCCTTTTCCTTTGAAATTGGCTACAACTCTTTCACTGGCCTCTCTGCACCTCTAGGCATTATTGTCCTTTTCTATTAATCACTGATTATTATCTCTTTCTATTGGTCATTGGTTATCTAGGTTACCTAGGTTACTTTATATCCATATTCTTTTCCAAATCTTTTTGGCAATAACTGCTGAGTGGTGGGCCTTCCAGACTTCTTTGTTCTATAGGCCAGGCTTTCTTCCCATCCCCTTTCTTTGTGTCCCTTCTCATCTACAAATGGAGCAATGGAGGGAAAAAGAGAAGAGGTCCTTCAACTTGGTGGTGATCGCTGTCACAGAGGGCAGAGAAGAAAGCAGGGTGATGCCATTATCTAGAGGTGAGCTGAAAAATGCAGTAGAAAAATAAAATTTCCCCATCAAAAAGGCACTTTGAGGTCTCTGTGTGCCACTTTAGAACTATGTATAACGGTGATGACTGACACAAAGTGGAAAGCTACTTGCTCCTCTAATTCATGGTTACCCAAACATAGTAGATTTCTATTGCTGCTGTAACAAATTGCCACAGACTTGGCCAACATTGTGTTGAGGACAACACAAATATATTCTCTTATAGTTTTGGAGGACAAAAAGTCCAGAATGAGTCTTGGGAGCTTGAAATGAAGGTATTAGTCAGATTGCTTTTCTTGGGAAGTTCTGGAGGAGAATCCATTCCTTGCCTCTTTCAGCATGTGGAGTCTGGCATTCCTTGGTACATTACTGCATCATTCCAACCTTGGAGGTTGTTGCATGGCTTTCTCCTGACCTCTGGTCTTCTGCAGCCCTCTTATAAGAACCTTTGTGTCCAAAGGACCTTTGTGTATATTGAGCCTCCCAGAATATCCCAGGATAATCGCCTCACCTTAATCCTTACTTTAATGACATCTGCAAAGTCCCTTTGGCCATACAAGGTAAAATTAACATATTTCTGATGTAGACATGATTGAGAGACCATTACGCAGACTTCTGTATCAAGTGAGGGAACATGTTAATGACAAACAAAGAAAGTAGACATTTCCCTCTCCTGTCCATTATCTTTTCTGCTCTAATGGGGAAAACAGAGGCACAGTGTTGTAAAAGAATGACACTTTTTCTAGCTAAAGTCTCTAGAGTCACTATCTTGCATGGGATGCTGGGAACAGGCATTGAATCAATAAGATAGTAAAATGTTAATTAGACTGGATTGATTTGATAACTGAAAGAGACTGAAAATGTGTAGGTCAGAAAATTTGTCGGTCAAATTTACAGGTCAGCCCATTGAAGATACCTGCTGTCCAGAAGGAAAAAGGGTTTTTCTGGGTGCACTCAGTAGTAGTTGGTAGAAAAACAAAATTTCCAGGTGTTACATTATTAAAGACTTATAGTAATTAATACAGGAATATGATAAACTACTTGATGACAATAAATTTGACAATTTAGGTGAAATGGTCAAACTGCATGAAAAACATAAATTATTCAAGGCACGTTTAAGAGAAAAAGGACAACCTAAGTTATCTCCTGCCTTTATTAAAGTAATTGAATTCATAGCTAAAAATCTTCTCAGAAATATAGGACCAGATGTCTTTAATAGTGAATTCTACAGAATAATTAAGGAAGAAGTAATCCCTATTTTTTGCATATTCATCTAGATCATTGACTAGTTCCTAACGTCTTTTCTGAGACCAGCATTACTCTGATACCAAAAGGTGATGAAGGCAACACAAAAAGGAAAGAAAGTTCCAGTCTGAATAGAGATGTAAAAATTCTAAAAAAAAAGTTAGTGAATGGAATCCAGAAATAGATAAAAAAGGGTCATATACTATGATCAGGTGGGGTTTATTCCAAGATACAAGGTATTCTTGACATTTAGAAATCAACCAATATATTTCATATTTTAAATAATTAAAACAAAACAATGATTATCTAGAGAGGTATGAAAAAAGAATTTGACAAAATCCAACATCAATTTCTGATTCACATTCTCAGCAAACTAGGAATAAAGAGGAATTCACTTAACCTGATAAAGGACATTGTTACAGGCTGAGTTGTGTCCTGTCAAAATTTATATATTGAAATCTTAACTCCTATTTTTTCAGAATGTGACTGTGTTAGGAGATAGGGTCTTTAGAGAAGAAATTAACTTAAAATAAGGCCATTAGTGTGAGTCTTAAGCCAACATGACTGATGTTCTTATAATAAGAGGAAATCTGGGCAGGCACATGCAGAGTGAAGAGCATATGGAAACATGGGGAAAAGGCAGCTATTTACAAGCCAAAAAGAGAGGCCTCAGAAGAAATCAACCCTGTGGATAACTTGGTCTTGAACTTCAAGATTCTTTCAGTGAGAAAGTAAATTTCTGCTGTTTAAGCCATGCAATCTGTGGTACTTTGTTATAGCAGCCCTGGCAAACTGCAGACATCTATAAAAAACAAACAAACAAACAAACAAAACAGCTAACAATCTTGAGAATGAATGCATTTTCTATAATATCAGGAATGAAACAAATTTGTCTCTTTTTACCTTGTGTACTGAACATTATACTGGATGTTTTAGCAATGCTAATAAAACAAGAAAAATAAGCAAATCATCATGTTTGAAAAGAAGAAAACTGTCTTTATTTGCAAACTATATAATGGCATATGTAGCAAGCCAATGGAATCTATAGAAAAACAACTATAACCCATAAATAAGTTTGGAAAATTTGCAGAATAAAAGACTAACAAAAATATGTTGCATTTCTATATATTAGCCATGAGCAGTTAGAAATTGAAATTATAAAGCAATAACATTTGCAATAGCACCAAATTTAAGTAGTTAGAGATAAATCTGGCAGCATATGTGCAAGATCTGTACACTTGAAACTACAAACAGAACTGCTGAGAATAATATCAATATAATATAATAAATGGAAATATGTATACTTTTTTTTTCCAGCTTTTGGCCGGGCTGGGTTTGAACCCACCATCTCCAGCATAGGGGGCCTGGCATCCTACTTCTTTGTGCCACAGGCCCCAGCCTCATATGCATACTTTTTGTGTTTCAGATAGCTCAAGATTGTTAATATGTCAATTTCCCCAAATTGCTCGATAGATTCAATGCAATCACAATAAAAATCCTATGATCCTTTTTCTTTTAGCAAATTGACAACTTGATTCTAAAATTCTTAGGGGCATAAAAAGACTTAAAATAGCCAGAGAAACTTTGAAAATTGCAAATGAAGTTGAAGGACCAACACTGTCTAGTTTTAAGACTTATTACAAGACTGTAGCAATGAAAATAATATGGCTTTAGTATAAGAAGAAATGAGTCAGTGGAACAGAAATACACACACACACACATGCACATGGATATCTCATTTTCGACAAAGGCATGAAAGCAATTCCATTGAGACATAATAAACATTTTAACAAATTGTACTGTTATAATTAAATGGCCACGTGCAATATAAAAAGGAGAGGAATTTTGATCCATTTCTTTATATCACATACAGAATTAACCTAAAGTGGGTATTTTTCTAAATGTGAAACAGAAAACTATTAAACTTCTAGAATAAGACATAGAAGGAAATATTTGTCATCTTGGGTTAGGCAAAGATTTCTTATATGTGGCAGCAAAGATGTGGAAGAACATTAATGGATAGATTGTGAAATTGTCTAATAACTTTGGAAAAGAGATTGATGGTTTTTTTTTCCCTTCCAGATTTATATAAGGGTACAAGCAATTTGGTTACATTGTTTGTATTTGTTAGATAGAGTCTAAGTTGTAGTTGAGCCCTTCACCCAGAAGGTATGCCATATACCCTACATTGTGGCTCTTAGGTGGTAGCACACCAAACCACCTACCTCTTCCCCTCTCCTCCCTTATTTCTCCCTCCTCCCCCCACTTGGATGTAGTTGTGTTTTTCCCTTGTGTGGGAGTGCAGTTTTTCATCTATTGGTTTCATATTAGTATTGAGTACATTGGATACTTGCTTTTCTGTTCTCGTGATACTTTACTTAGCAGGATGTTTGCCATATCTCTCCAGGTAAATACAAAAGATGTAAAGACTCCACCCTTTTTTAATGGATGAATAGCATTTAATGGTATACATGTACCACAATTTATTTATACATTTTTAGGTTGATGTTTTACTTGGGTTGATTCCACATCTTGGAGCTTATGAATTGTGCTACAATAAACATTCTAGTGCAAAGGCTCCTATGATAAAATAATTTTTTTCTTCTGAGTAGTTACCTACCCAGTAACAGGATTGTAGAGTCAAATGGAAAGTCTACTTTTAGTTCTCTGAGGATCTATATACTTCTTTCCAAAAAGCTCTACTAGTTTACCAACCCACCAATAGTGTAAAAGGGTGTTTCCCTTCTTTCCACAACCATGCCAACATTTGCAGCTTAGGATTTTGTGATAGGGGCTTTTCTCTCTGGGGTTAAGTGATATCTCAAGATGGTTTTGATTTGCATTTTTCTGATGATTAGGGAAGATGAGCATTTTTCATGTGTTTGTAGGCCATTCATCTGTCTTTTTTGGAGAAGGTTATATTCATGTCTCTAGCCCAATGATGAATGGGATTGTTTGCTTTTTTGTTGTTGATTAGTTTGAATTCTCTGTAAATTCTGGTTATTAGACCTTTGTTAGATTCATAACATGCAAATATCTTTTTCTATTCTGAAAGTTGTCTCTTTGCTTTAATTATTGTGTCCTTAGCTGTGCAGAATTAGCTTGATTAAGTCCCATTTATTTATTTTTGTTGTTGCTGTAGTTGCCAATGAAGTTTTCTTCAAAAAACCTTTTCCTAGGTCAACATCATCAAGAGTTTTCCCCTAGGGTTTCCACTAGGGTTTTTATTGTTTCATAGAATTGACAGTTTTTTAAAAAGTTAAACACACAACTACCATATAACCTGCCATCCCACTCCTAGGTATTTACCTAAGACAAACAAACACCTCTATTCATATAAAGATTAATACATGCATGTTTACTGAAGCTCTATTTATAGTAGTCCCAAACTGAAAACAAGTCAAATGGCTCCCTACAGTGAATATATAAACAAATTTGTGGTATATACATACAATAGAATACTACTCAACAACAACAACAACAACAAAAAAAAAAAAAACCAAGGGAAAAGGAATGAACTCTTGATACATATGCAACAACATAGGAAAATATCAAAGTGACCATCAAAGAAATGAAAGAAAGAAAGAAACACGACCAAAAAATACATACTATATGATTTTATTTGTAAAAAATCTCTAAAAAATATAGGAAACTTTTGGGAACATTGGATATAATCATTATTGTTATGATTTTTTTTTTTTTATTGAATGGTAACTATGTACATTAATGCACTTCTGGGGTACAGTGTGGGGTTTTCACATGCAATCTGAAATACTTCCATCAAACTGGTCAACACAGCCTTCATGTCATTTTCTCAGTTATTGCTTTAAAACGTTCACATTCTACTCTTAGAAAGATTCACCTGTACCCCTATAAGGTAAACCTCAGAAGTAATCCCTCCAAACCCCCTCCCTCCACCCATTCTCCCCTCCCTTCTCCCTCCCCCCTCCCCATATTCTTAGGCTATATTGTTATGAATTGAATATTTGTTCAGATTTTCCCCAAAAGTTATCTGTTGAAGCCCTAACCTTTAAGGTGATGACATTTTTTTGAGGGACCATGAAGATCATTTTCCTACTGTATAATCACAGACCAATATACTGAGATAGCAGGGGTTGCAGCAGAGCAATAATTTAATAATCATTGCATAATTGAATGAGGAAAAGGAAGGAAACTGTCAAATTCATCTCTCTGAAGAGCCAGGAGCTGGGGTTTGCAAGGGAATTTGGCAGGCAGAGGGGTAGGGAATTCACATAAATGATGGGCTAAGTCTGGGAGTATGAAACTTTAGAGATATAGAAACTGCATTCTTGGACTGATGAGTTTCTCAGCAGGAATCACAGGACTAGCTAGCATCAGCCCTGCCCTTTGGAATGCAGGGTCTTGAAAATATCTTAGAAAACACTGTTATGTTTCTTTTTTTAGTATATGTGCTGCCGAAGCAAGCAGTTTCTTAACAATGAAGATGTTATCTATAGGAATGATTAGGGAAATTACAAGACTTTGTGACAAAACAAACAAGCAATTTTTTTTCTTTTTTTAGAGACAGAGTCTCATTTGCTCTCCCAGAGTGCTAGGATTACTGGCATGAGCCACCACCCCACCCCATGACACCTGACTCTTAAGCAGTAAAACAGCTATAAGCAAGTGGGCTATGGGGCAAGAGCTGGTTAATGTATAGCTGTGCTTTTCCAAGATTTGTGCCTGTGTTAGGCGAAATTGCAATCTCAGCAATTTAGTTTTGAGTAACTTTATAAGAATGATTTCAATTTGGAGGTGGAAACTTTCAGAGATAATTAGATTTAAATTAGGTCATGAGGATGGCATCCTTGTGATGGAAATAGTTTCCCCTAGAACAGGAAGACAGAGACCTCTTTCTATCTTTTCATTCACCAAGAGGTCATGTGAACAAAAAGTGACATAAGTCAGGAAGAGAGCTCTCACCAAGAACACAATCTGCTGTCACCTTGCACTTGGACCCCCTAGCAGGCAAAACTCTGAGAAATAAATGTCTATGGTTCAAACCACCCAACCTATGGTGTGCTGTTATATCAGCCAGAACTGATTAAGACAACCATCTTGACTGTGCTGATGCTTCACAGGTTCATAGATACATGAAAACGTATCAAATTTTATTCTTTAAATATGTTCTATTTATTGCATGTCAATCAGACCTCAATGAATCTGTTAAAAACCAAAAATTTCTGTGTTTTTATTTTAGGAGGGTTTTAATGTTCCAAAAACCCTGATGTGGGGTTGGACTTCTATTAGAGACATTTAGTAGCTGCAGGTTAATTGTCAGGAGATGGATTCAGAATAAACACAAGAAACAAATCAGAAGCCTGGTGTTTAGTGTGAAAAGTAGTTGACAGACAACTAGACTCTCCACCTTATATTTTGATCTGACTATGCTACTTGAACCATTGCCATCTGGTTCTTTAAACTAAAAGCCAGTGGTCATTCAGGCATCTTTGTAAGTGAAGAAAGATAATGTAGCTTTGAAATACCAGCATATTCCTTGGTCCCTTGAAGCAGAACCAAGTTGAAAAAAGTTTTAAACATCTGAAAAATTACATTATAGAATTGGAAGAGGAGCAGGGGAAGGGATAAGCTTAGAGTAGAAAAGTGAGTCCAGTGCTCTTCCTCAAGGTTATTTGTTAATTTCCCCTAAAAAGATAATAAATTGTTTTTATCCAAAAGACCTCCAGCTTGTTATCGCTCTTAACTTAGAGGGACATAGAAAAATGAGTGGAAAGTCCCTGGCCTGCGATTTCCATGTCTCTGGGAGTCCTTGGCTAAATTCTTTAACCTAAATATTAGTTACTATATACATGAAAAGAGAGTGCACTATGGTTATCAGTGCTGATGGTCCATAATTCTGTGGTGGAATGATTTGGGAGCTTGGAGGTGTCATAATAAGTCCATGCCTCATGCCCAAAATCTCCATAAGCAAATGCTTATTGCATCTCTGCTCTCCGCTGCACGCTTTCCCAAGACGCTTTTGCTTTATGTCTGTGTTATTTACATTTTCAAACATAGGTCAGCTTTGGAAAGAAAAATGCCATTGGAGGAATTATATATCTAGTGTATTTAATGAGCCTTCTCTCATTTAATCTCTTTAAATCGTAATAGGACAAAATCAAAATGATTCTTGTATTGGAGTTGTTGTGAGAGGGAGAACAGATCCTTCCAGTTCCCTTTGAACATCTGTTTCTTTTTTTCCCTTGTGTAAAATGGAGGAAATCTCCAGCAGCCTTGTAGCAGTGGATTGAAGATACACAAGTAGCAAGGTTGTGGTGTTCAATCTATAGACTGGTTTTCCAAGGGAGAGAGTCTTGGTTTCCTTTCCTGGCCCACCTTAGGAAAGCTATATCTGAGAGGAAGACAATTCCCATGCCTAACAGAGTCAAGGCAAAGATATGGCTCAGGAAGATTCCAAATGAGGATGATGAAATCAAATTCTTGAAAAACATTTATATTTTTTCAAGTGAAATGGTTATCCCAAATGGGAGTGCATGAGAGATGAGAGGGATGGGTTATCCATTTTTTTGAGTGAAATGCATTATTCATTCCATGAACACAAGGTGTGTGTTGATGAAAAAAAGAGTCCACCCATTTGCCTCCCCCTTTGCTCTTCCAGCCTAGATATGATGAAGCAGTGGAGGGATTCTTTCAGAGTTTAGGACTGTGTAAATGGGTTGCTTGTCTGATATAAGAAATGTTTAATAATGCAGTTTCCTGGGGAATGACTGCCCACCTGTCACTAAGTCAGCCTTTCCCTCCGGATATTATCAGGCTCAGTCTATTGTTCATGCACCAAATCTTCTGACACCTATTGTTATAAATGACCCTGCTTCTTTGAAGCTATTCATCATTTCCATAAATGGAACAATTCTTTGCGCTTACAGCAGATATTTCCTTCCTGTTCTTACTTAGCACTTGAGATGGACAGTTCCTAATAACTGTGGCTACGTGCTGTGCTAATATGACATTACGAGACTCACCTTTCAAAATAAGGTGAGACTTATTGCAAGAGTTAATCGTCATCAAGAACTTCACTTCTAGACAGCCTGCTAAACACAGATCTGACAGTACTAGCAGCAAATGGCAGCCAGAGACTGCAAACAAATTTAGGTAACATTTTAGGTCTCAGCTTTTTCCCTATAGAGAAAGTTCATATGTGGGTGTGTGTGTTTACTTTGGGTGGGCAGGATTGATTAACATGTAAATAATATATGTAAATTAGAGTAATGTCTTGTGAGTGTTGATCAACTCATGAAGTTGTCCTAACTTGTTCAGAGTTCACTTAACCTTTACATGGTCAGGGATTGATCTCCCGCGACCTGTGGGAAGGCCCACAGGTCACATCCCATGCACGCAGATGTTGATCATTTTGCACTGGGGCTCTGAGGGACAATCTGTGAACTAATTTTTGGCGGTAAGGGTCCCTGTCTGGCCAGAACTAAGAGAAGAGTGTGGGCTGTGTTCCAGCTGTAGCATATTGTCAAAGCACCCCCACCTTCCCACCACCAAGAAGGTGGGGCTCTTGGCCTAGGCCAGGATCCTGAGTGGACAAGCTCCAAGCCACAGCCCAACTGTGTGGGATCTCAGCTAGTCTGAGCTCCTGCCTGCCTGCAGATGTGAGAGGGAGACCACAAATCAAGGGAGGAGGTTGAAGAGTGAAACCCATTCCTGACAGCCAGATGGTGAATCTCAAATGATCCTACCTCCACAAGCAGACTTTCTGGTTAGGTTGGGCTGCGTTAGCCCCTCCCTAGTGGCTTTCCCCAGAAGTTAGGAGCAGATCTTTGACCCCTGCCAAACAGCTACCTGGGTGGCTTTTGTGGAGTCTGAGGGCAGGCTCACCCAACCCAGCCATGCCCAACCTCACTCCCCCACATGTCTGTGTTGTGGCAAAGAATAAGCACTCATCTGGAAGTTCCAGACCCCACTCACCACCTGGGGCATCCAAGTGCTTCTTCTGAGGGGATGGAGCTGTTCACATTCCCCCAAACAACACTGTAGCATGTTCCATCTTGTAAGCCACTTCCTGACAACCCTGAACAGAGCATCTACTGACTCAGTCATACAGGCTGTGGTTAATTTTTACCTGTAAGCACCACCTACCATCTCAGAGATTAAACTGAGTGTTCCAAAACAATTTACACTATTAAGACCACAGGGCTGTGGAAAGAATAAGAATTTCAAAGACCTCTATCTCTATCATCAAAGAGGGAAAATCTGCCCACTCCCATAGCTCATCACTGCTACAGCCTAACTACAACTAGCAACTGAGAAAACCACTACACTAAGGATATTTATCACCAGGGCATCCATGCAGAACCTAGGTTGCCATCAAGGTACTCACAAGCAAAGCCAAAGGTTATTACCCAGCATAGCTGCAAAAATACCCATACAAGTCCAGAGGATGAGAGGCTCCACCCAGAAAAATGGAAATCCAATAATTAGAAACAACAGCTGCTGCTCCAGATGGAATCAGCTAAAGGAATCAGCTAAAGAACTCTGCAAGTATGAAAATTCAGAGTGAAAGGACACCCCTGGAAGGGAATGCCAGCTCTCTAACAGTGGATACCAACCAAAAATTAAGATAGATAAAGGACTTACATATAAGGCATGAAACCATGAGAATGCTAGAAAAAAATGTTCTAGACATTGACCAAGGCAAAAAAATTATGAAGAAGACACTGATGGCAATCACAGCAACAATAAAAATTAATAAATGGTACTTGATGAAACAGACAACCTACAGAATGGGAGAAACTATTTGCAAGCTATATGTCTGATAAAGAGCTAATAACCAGAATGTACAAAGAACTCAGGAAATCAGCAAGAAATCAAAAAATCTCATTAAAAGTGGGCAAAAGACATGAATAAAAGCTTTAAAAATAAGATAGGTGACCAGTAAATATATGAAAAATGCTCAACGTCACTAACCATCAGTGAAATGTAAGTTAAAACCACAATGAGTATTGTTATCTTGGCCTACTTAAAATGGCTTTTATTAAAAAGTCCCAAAACAGTAAATGCTGGCATGAATGTAGAAAGGAACATGTATATACTGTTAGTAGGTCTACAAATTAGCACAATCTCTATGGACAACAGTATGAGGATTCCTCAAAGAATTAAAAGTAGACCTACCTTTTATTTGATACAGAAATCTCACTACTTAGTATATACCCCAAAGAAAAGAAGCCATTTTATCAAAGACACCTGCACTCAAATGTTTACTGCAGTGCAATTTACAATTCTAAAGATGTGAAATCAATTCAAGTGCCCATCAATTCACAGGTGGATTAACAAAGTGTGGCTATACATATTCTATGGAATACTACTCAGATATGAAAAAGGATGAATTAAGTAAGGCCTTTTGCAATAATTTGATTGGAATTGGAGACCATTACCCTAAGTGAAGTTTCTAAAGAATGGAAAATCACATACCATACATATCTGCTGTTAAACTGGATCTAAATGATGAGCACACATGTGTTTGGATGGAAGTAAAACTCAGTGGAAATCTATGGGGGGGGTGTGGGAAGGAAAAGATGGGCAAAAACCTACCTCATGGGTACTATGAATACTATCTGGGTGATGGGCATACCTATAACCCAGACTCAAGCATTACAGAATTGATCTGTGTAACCAAGAACATTTGTACCCTTGTAATACTTAGAAATAAAAAAGAAAACTGGTGCCAGTATCTGCAGCTTGTGTATAGCTAAACAATCTAGCAAATGGCCTGCTGACTTCAGAACCATTGTGTTACACAATTCCAGTGACATGGTTACATTATATTATATGGGAATTATGCCTCCTGCAATTGTATTTGGCTCTGCCTATCTTGATGCCTAGAGCAGATTTGATGTCTATTTCAGCTTAGATTTTTTTTCCATGTAATGCTGGAGGGGCAAGGGAGCTTTTTAATTAAGTCCCAACTGTGACCATAACTATGAGATCATAAACCCTCCTGACTCAATTTCTCAGTCTGTATATTGGAAATATTTTCCTCCTAGTACTGCAATGAAATTAAATAGGATATAAGGGTGGTGCTGCAGAGTGTCACTTTGGCTAGACTAAACTACATTTCCCAGAGTTTTCTTCCTGTATATTTCTGCTTAGGGTGCACCATGGGAGACTTGTCCATGGGTAATCTGGAAGGGAAGTAGCAGTTATTTTATGGCTGAAAAATGCTGTTGCCTATCTTCTGGCTTACCTCATTGTCAAGGTCTGCAACCACTCCTACCCCCTGCTTTCTCCTTCAGTTTCTCAGGTTCCTAAGCCAGGTTGTATGCTTAGCTGTGACAAAGAGCCCAGGCTTCTGCAAGACATCTATGCCATCGACAGGCTTCTGCTTGTGCCTGTGCTTGCTGGCTGGTCTGCGCTCACTCTCACTTTACATCCATCTTCTCTTCCCTACTGTTTGGCTTGGGGACTTTAGGCCTGAAAACAATATTTTTACTGGGACTGATTAACCAGTTCTCACAGTTGCAGAAGTCCAATTTCTGTTAACTTGGATGAATAAGCCCCCCATCCCCGCCCCACACACACTTGTATCTCTTAGTGATTTGGTTTTCCTGATTGAACCTTAGCTGCCATAGAACATAATCCTGAGTGGCAGCCATTCAGTTGTGGAAGGATGGATAGAAGGAATAGATACACTGGTCTGAATGAGGATAAAGTGGTAAGGTAGAAAGGTAGTTAAATTTATTGAGCACCTACCACATGCAGGAAATTATGTGTTGAAAATAGAGTTGTGTAAAAGTCAGACTAAATTCTTGTTTTGATAACAACTGCAATCCAGTGCCTTTTTACTGGTATTGTAGCTTGCCTGACTTCCTGCTAGTGACAATTTTAAAGCCATGTAGCATAAAGTTAATGATGAAGTTACTAAAGACTACAAATGAAATATACATCCTTTCCCTTCTTTTTCCACACAGTACCTTTGTATCTGATCCACTGTATATGCCCAGTAAGTGTTTAATGAAGAAAGGACATTTTGGGCTGTCTGATCCCAACAGCTACCAAAGGAGACTAGGCACTCCTTCCTCTGGGAGACATGGGGCGTTTGTGAGGACAAGACTAGCCACGCTGACCAAGCTTTCTGTTCTCTTGTTAATCCCTTCACCAGTGGATATTTTGACCAAATAGGAAATTCTGGATTGGGGTCTGGCTACTTTTGCTTATTTAATCTTTAATCTGCAGGACCATTTCCCTGGCAGAAACTGGAAGATCCAGGTTGGTCTTGGAGGAGAACCAGGGTCCCCAAATGGAAGTATGTCAGTATTAGTACCTAATACAGATGAAGTGATACACATCAGCTAAATATCATCTCCATCTTCACGTGGTTTTCCCCTTTCCAGCTGCATCATTCTGGCTCCTACTAGAATAGTCAGATACAATCTATACTGAAAACAGTAACTCAAAAGATTTCATAACTCAGGACTTTAGAAAGCCCCCAAAGATATATTGAGAATCACTGACTCCTCCCTTCAGAAAACTATATTAAATACAACAGGCTTCTAGTTTAATGCAGGTATCTTATAAAAATCTACATTTTGGTTTGAATCTTCCCTCTTTGGGGATGGATTCCATTAATACTCTTCCATAATAGATTCCATTTTTGTCATACACAGGAGTTCCAAGAAATCATCTGCCCGATTCTTGTTTGTCTCTGTCTTTGTTTCTGTGTCTCTGTCTCTCATGTGCACACACATGTTCCACCTTATGTGAACTCTTGGGAGTAAGCCTATAGCTGGCAGAAGTAGTTCTTTGACTGACTTGTGGAGTGTCACAGGTTTCTGGGGCACTTTCTCTGTGTATATCCCTCATCTCCAGTTCTCTGCCCCTCAAATGCCACCCCCTTAGCCTTCACAAACTTTGACTTTTTCTCCCTAACTTTGTGAGGTGTGTGTATTGGGCTTGGTCTATCCCTCCCTGATTTTCCTCTGAAAAATGCTTCCAAAAAGAAGGTCAAGTTATTCACCTTCCCTTGTTTCCTCACCTTCTCAAGGGTCACAGTCCTAGGCTCTAAGTTGTCTAATGCATAAAGAATGTTGTTGCATGGATTTTGTTCAAGTTTTTAGTTGTTTCTTGTGGGGTGGAGGGACAGGTCTGGGACTACTAATTTGATGAAATAGAAAACAGAAGCTCTGCCTTCGTTTTTGAACCAGGACTAACTACATAATTTATAGCTGCCTTCTTAACCTGGGTACTCTTCCTGGGCACACATGCACATCCTTCTCCAACATGGCAAAGAATGGGGTGATTTAACCTCCCTTAGGAAGAAAGAATCACTTCCTAATTAAAATCCAAATTGAAAACGGCTTGTCTACTTTGGAAAGAAATGTGAATCTGTGATACTTCTGACTTCCTTTGGATAAATACCCCTATTGTGGCAGGGGAGAATGTGTGTTTATTTTTTAACATTTTCATGCCCAATATCACGGATGCTATGTATCTTTTCATGTGCATTCTAATTTAGAACATAGTGGTCCACTCAGCAAGTCTTTCTTATAAAGAGCCTCTTTGTCTTGATCTAGGGAGGATTGTAGGGATAACATTAATAACTAACATTTGTGTTTCACTTCATAGATTACAAAGACTTTCACATTACTTCATTGAATACTCACAACTGCTCTGAGAACAGTCAAGGCAAATAATACTTCACAAATTAATAGGAAAGGAATAGTGAAAAATTAAAATTCTGATTCAGAAGACTTCAAAACTTTATTCTGAGTTACTTTGTACTATTTATCACGAGTGTACTTTAAATGATAAGTTTTTAATGTGATTATTAAGTTATGTAACAGAAATTCAATTTTGCTGTTTCAATTGTCTTAATTTTAAAGAAATGTCTACGTTAATCCAAAAGTGTGTTACACATGTATTGTAGTTCTGGGGATTCAGTTAATGGTGCCTGTGGGGAGCTAGGCTTTCTGGGTCTTCAGGCCATGAATCAAGTGCCCCCAGGTGGCAGCTTAGGCAAATTGCTGGTATAGCAAATGAATGAAAATAACCCCCAGCAAGCCAACCTAAGCCTTGCTACTGCTTATTGTACATGACCAGAGTGCTAAAAATTGCCCTAGATGTAGAAGAATAAGGAACAAGGTGGATTGATCAGGAAGCTGTGAGTAAAATAATGTAGTAGACATTGTTGGAGTGCCTACCCAATTCTCATATCTTTTCTTTATGAATTATTCTTTAAATTCCTAATTTAGGATAGGATTTTTTTCTTCTTTTAGTGCCTGAAAAATATGTTTAATCAATCCATCAACCAATCAATTCATCATTTACTGAGTACCTACCATGTGCCAAATTCTATGATGGGAATAAAAGATGACAAAACAGATCTTAAAGGACACAAGTAAAGTTAACATATAATTACAGCAAGTCTCAGCAGAGAATGAGGAGAGGAAATCACACTCTGCTTAATAAGCTTTTGCCAGTTAGAGATGGCTAAGCTATGTGCAAAGGGAATCACCTTAGGGTTCCCTAGGATGACTGTCATCAATTGGTACTATAAATAGAGATACTGAGTCTTCTTATCAATTCCAAGCATGCAAAAGGAGATCTTTGAGTGCCCTAGATGTCTTGGAGAAAGCAGTGGCTGAAAGAAGACATAGAAATACACCAATATGCCACCAATGAGGGAATAACCAAAAAAAAAAGAACAATAGCAGAGGATAGTACAGCCTTCTATGTGAATGGAGGATCTTGATTTAATAAGAATAATAACATCAACAATATGAATATTAGCTGCCAATGATGGAATACCTAATATAAGCCAAATGTTGTATTAAATATACTACATACGCACCAGATAGCTATTATTCTCTAATTTTACAAATAACAACACTGAGGCTCTGGGAGGTCAAATTACTTTCTCAAGGTCAAAAACCTGGTGAATATAACAGTTGAATTTGATTCCATGCCTATCTAACCTAAAGTCCACATCAAACCTCACCTGGTTGGTAATATTACTTAATGAGTGGCTATGTGTCTACTCAACTAAAATAACAATATTTTAACTGATGCTGAATGTTACATTTATTTCTTTATTTAATTGAAGGTGTCTTCTGATTTACTCAAATTAGTATGCTTAGATGTGGGCTATTAGCATAAGCCTGTAGGGAAGTGGTTCTCAACCTTCCCAATACCACAGCCTTTTAATACAGTTATGGCTGTCATGACCCACAGGTTGAGAACTGCTGGTGTAGGGAGTCCTGTTGTAGAAATTGCTCCCCTTTTATGAGTAAGGAGCTTTTTACAAAAAAGTAGGCAAGCCCAATAAAGCAAATTGGGCTCTTTGTGTCAAGAGCATTGACACAGAAGACAAAGTGAATAAATGTTAGTTTTCAGTGAGAGGAGTAAAAGGAAGAGGTGAGGATCAAGAGATGATAACAGGAGAAAAAAAGAATAGTTACTAGGCTATTTATATCTTTTCTGCAGCCTTCCCTCTGCTGTCTGGCTAGGTCTGGTCCTGAATAAGTAGCTTCAGGCACTGGTTGGTATCTTGCCTTTCTCAGTAAATATGTTCAACGGGCAGGAGAAAATGATTATTTCCCATTGCACTGTTATTAGAAATTGAAGTCCCCATATAACAGAAGCAATTTTTCGGTTCTGTTGAACTGCAGCTTGCTACCTTGTGAAAAATAAAGAATGTGAAAAATACATACCCTGAGTATGACAATTTCAAGTTGTAAATCTTCAGAGGAAATTCACATTGTTTTCTATTTAAGGAGATATGACTCTGTGTGTATGTACGTGTAAGTAGAAAATTAGAGAAATGGGTTATTAGAGTAACCAAATTTGCTGCTTTATTCATTTATTTATTCATTCTATCTTGAGTGATATATACATATGCATGTGCACACACACACTCATATATATGTGTATATATAACTACTATATATGCACTCACATATACATACATATATGTGTATATGTAACAAAGGGAATATACAGGTATGTGTATATACTCACACATACACACATAAACACATGGCCTTTATTTCACTCAAGACAATGAAAAGACTCTGGATCATTTTGTTTTATAAAAGGCTTAAAAAAATTATTCTACTAGACCCTTATTATTTTACCTGTCTGCAGCTCTCTCTCAGACCTTGCCTTATTCATTTATGGCTTAGCAATGATATATCTGAAGGCACTACACCTCATGGGCTTGGGGAAGTACAGAACCAATTTGGGTCCTATATTCTCAATCCAAGTTAAGGTTACTATTTGCCCATAGGCTGATTTTATTTAGGCCTTGAGCCTCCAGCCCTGTTCTCGTTTTTGCAGCAGCAAGAGCAATTCCCTTCAAGCAGAATCTAACCTGAAGGAACCTCATTCTTGCAAAACTCTAAGTTGGTACAGGCCAGGTGCCATTAGGAACAAATGGCAAAGGAAGGAATTGATGTTCACCTGGCCCAAGGGCAAATCATGTCTGATTTATTCCTTCATTCTCACCTGTCTTCTAGCAAACATTAAACATCAGATAGTATGGCAGTAAGTTAAACATACTCTCTACCTTTAAGAAATGAGGGTCTAGTGAAAGAGATGGTCTTGTAAAAGAATGATTTAGTTTCCACAAGATGATTTCCATAATGTAGGAATATGCTAAAATAAAAATAAACTAAATAAAAGTAAAGCATATGGGGAAAGGGCCATCCACCAACCCTCTTTTGCCAAAACTTGAAATTCATTTCCATGAGTATTTCCTCTCCCTCCCCAAGGTCCCATAATTCCTAATATTTTACTGTCTCACAAACCTACCCAATTCTTGCCATTTCCACAATAGTATCTTATTTCAGGAAGCCCCCATTTCCTACCTGGATATCTATAGCAGCCTCACATTGCCTCCCCCATAGCCTTCCTCTATTTAATCCTTCAATTACTTTAGGAAGATACTCAAGGAAGCTCTGGATGATGTAACGTTCCTTAGTTCTTTTTCATTAATTATGCCAGTTTACTCAGGAACTCCTGGGTGCCACAATTTGCTTTGTAGTGGTAGCAAAGGCTATAGCATTTGGCTAAGATATTTGCCATAACTCAAGTATCTTATCTACCAAATGAGTTCAGAACATTCTCGAACTATTCAGTAAGTTTGCTAGAAGAATAAAATGAAGGCCCTTTGATAATTCCCATGGCACATCCCTAGATGTTTGAGAATCTTACAGAAGAGTTGTCTCTCAGGATAGGAAAAAAGAATCTTTTAAAGTTGTTTAAAAATAATTTTTGTTTCTGATAGTGCTCCCTAGGAAGCTTAGTGTAGTGATTAACATTTTGGTTTTAGTACTTAGTTTGGTAGGGCTCATGAATAAATGTGAACCAGAAAGAGCTAATCTTTCAAGATGGTTTTGAGCGGCTAAGTGGGCATACATTTAAAATAGAGTCATGAAGCCACTTGTTGACTGGAGGGTATACAGCTACTCTGAATCACCTGAAAACCCACACAGCTGTTCTATTCTGAGATTCCAGAGCTCACCTGAATTAACCAATCAGAGCTCATCTGCCTGCCAATCAAGTTCAGCTGTACTAATCAACATTGGCCCAGCTGTATTGACCAATCAAAACTCAGCTGCAAAGACCAATGGGAACTAAGTAGATTTCAATCCTTAGTTTGCTTAAAGGGACCTGATTAGGAACCCTGACAGAAACTTGCTATAATATCTTTGGAATGTACCTTCATTTTATACCAAAGGCTGTGTTTTCCCTGTTTGTAAACTGCTCACTAGAATAAAGTCTCTTTGCTCCAAATTCTCATTCAGAGCATTTTTGTTCACAGGTTGCTGCAACAAAATACTATAAAATGGGTAGCTTTTAAATAACATAAATTTACTTGTTACAGTTCTGGAGGCTGAGAAGTCCAAGATCAAGGTGCTGGCAGATTTGATGTCTGATGAGGACACACATTGTGGTTCACAGATGGTGACTTCTTTCACTGTGGAAGGGGCCAGGAAACTCTGTGGACCTCTTTTACTAGAACACTCTTGCCATTTATGAGGCCTATGCTGTCATGCCCTGTCACCTACCATAGGCCCTGCCTCCTCACACCATCACTGGGATTAGGTTTCAACATACACATTGTGATGGGGCGCCAACATTCAGACCACAGCAGTAATGGATCTGCCATTTATTAGCTCTAAGCAAGTTCAGCCTCCCTAAGACAGAGTTAGGGGAACTGTGAAAAATAGATTATGAGAACATCCACAGGTTGTTGTGAGGATTAAATAGAAGATGTAGTGAAAACATTCAGCTCAGTTCCTGGCACATAAAAAATGCTCAATAAATGCCAGTTATTGCTATTTCCTTTTCTGCAACACAGGTGTTTCATAGGTCCAAAAGAAGTTTTTGTAATCACATGCATGTACTGGGCTTATTTACAACTTTGCCCATTTATCCCCCCTTTCCCTCCCAGATTCCCAAACTCTAAAATCCTTTATTTCTGTGCACAATCTGTCAAGAAACAAGAATCTGAAGTAGAGGGAAGTTATTTCAGAGAGGAAAAAGAAATCCACCTGTGAAAGCCGATTCTGTACAAAGCAGATCTGCCAAGCAGGGGATCGTTAGCTGAGCCGCTCTCAGGCAAGCCTGGCCCAGGTGTGAGCTGACAGAAATGACCCTGTTGTGTGAATGAACAGGGCAAAGGTTCACAACTTATAAAATGGGAGCCGCTTTCTCATGGAGGACACATGAAACAAATGCTGACTTCTTGGATAGAGAAAGCATGCTATTTGGTTTGAAATATATGTGTATCTATGTATCTATTTACCCCTCTTGGGTCTTAACAAAAAGACCGTATTTTAAAAAAGATTTAACTTTTCCCCAACCCGAATTGGGGCTATGTCTAAGTTAATGGTGCCTAGGGACAGATGCTTGGCTGATCCCATACTGAAAATGCTCACTAAACACTCCCTTCGGAAACTCCTGCCTGAGGACAGAGCAAGAGACAAATCTGCTGAGATCTTTCAAGCAAAGGGAAGCATATTTTATTTACAACATTACTAATAAATCCTTCCTACTGCACTTTAAGTTCCCTCACTTTAAGCAAGCTCTATGACATCTCCTGAGGGAGAGCACGGTGTCCTTGGAAATGCCTGTCTAGGAGATGCACGTGAACAGTACATCTGGGAAAAGAGCTGCCTAAATGAACCCAAAGGATTCTTAACTCAGTAACACCTGCCTCAGCTTTTCTGTTTCCCTCAACCTGTTAAATTTCTATATGTAGGTCAAGAAGCCCATTATCTATGTAGCACAGGGCAAATACCTCATGGATATATTAGTTTCCTTCCTATTTTTCTTTTATATTTTCCCTTCTCTTCATCCATCTTTCTTGTTGCTAGCTCTTTTTTCCTCAACAAATTTTGTTCTTCTTTAACTATATTTAAACTTAATTTTCTTCCCTACTCTTTCTCACCTCCTTTTCAGCTATTCATTGAGAGAGAAGGATTTATCCTTTAAAGATTAAACAGGATGGCCATACTTTTCCAGACTGTATCTGTTCAGCCTCAGAGAATGTTGGGGCCTTCTGCTGTTCTGTTGTTTACTTTGTCTTTAAAAATTATTGGTCGCAGGTTTAGGGCAATTATGACAATAATTATACTTTTTGTTTGTTTTCTGTTCAGAAAGTCTTTCTCCTTTCTTAATCTCATTTAGTCCTTTGTATATGATTAGCCTTCCAGAGACAATATTCACTATATGTAGATTACTGCAGCCTCTCAGACCTGAGGTCACTAATATTACCCAGACATGGCACCTGCAAAACAGAAGATGATTGATAATATGATTTAATCTCCTTAGACATTTACTGACTGGCTCTTGTATGCCAGGCACTGTATACCCAAAGACAAAGAAGCTGCAGGTCTGCAGGAACTCCTGGTCCATCATAGACAAGTTCAATGCAAAGTGCTAAGTGTTAAGCTACTGGTATAATAAACAAAGGGCAATGGTAACATAGAGGAGGGATTGATTTTTGTGTGTGTGTGTGTGTGTGTGAGGTGGGGGATAGGTATCAGGGAGAATGAAGAGTGACAGAGAAGCTGGGCTTTAAAAATTAACCAGGTGTCTATGCATTGTGATGGGAAACAGCCCAAGCAATGGAATCAATTCATAAAATAAACGTGTATTTCTGCCTCTAGTTAGTAGACTAGAGTGAAACAGGTGAATAAGTGTCTGTAGGAAAATATTATAGTAAAAGGTTAAAGTATTTTTCTGCAGTGATTTTGAGAGTTATGTGCTATGTATGATTAAGACTTTGTTTTATAGACAATGACTTTGTTATATTACAAGATGCTAGTGAAATCCCGACAGAGGGACCTGAATCATGTATCAGCCCATATTATAACAATTGTCCTTATTTGATAGCAGAGGGTATTCCATTTTGATTATTTTTAAATGAGATCTATCAGACTGTTTTGTATTTTTCCATGTAAGATACCTGTGATTTTGTCCCAAGGAGAACAAAAACTTCTGCAAATTCTCTTCTTTTCTAGGATTTTGGACCTTGCTAAAGGACTAGTGAGATTTAACCCCAGGGACTAGTGCTGGACATAAACTCTATATTAGTTGATATTCTATCTATGCTATATGTAAGCCTGAAAGTGTTTAGGGCAACATGGATATGCCATTTTTTTTTTCATCCTCAGGCAAAAGGCAGAAAGCAATTTGGGAAATATTGAATTATAATTTAGGCATTGTATGTAATAGGAAATAAAAGGGTATGGGTGAGTCTTTTGACTGGTTTCTATTTCTTGATATCCTGATATTACTATCTCATTACAATTGAAAAAATAAAAATTTGGGTGTGGCACAGAGGGCAGAATGTTTCCCTTTGAGGGAAGATTCCTAAATCTACTTTTGTCCATTGAAGTAGAGTCAGGCTTAGAGAAGAAATTGGTTGAAAACAAGGAGACTTATTAAGATGCAGTGACTGTAAGGTGACAGACAGGTAGAGGAGTGTAGTAATAGAAGGGATTCCAGAAATATAGCAAGAGGTCAAACTGATAAATTAGTTATTCACGGGAAATGGGGGACAAAGGAGAAAGAGGACTCAGAAAGTTCAGAAAGTTGTAGATTTTAAGAATTAGTTGATACTATTATTAGATGGGATAGAGAATTCAAGAGGGAGAAAAAGTAATGGCTGTAGGGAAAGGTTCTAAGTTTGGTTTTGGACATTTTGAGAATGGGGTTTCTGACCATAGCCCAAGAGACACACTGAGTAATCAGACAGTTGTGTCTGGAGCTCAGGGGAGGGAAGAGAAAGAGTTTGGAGCAATTAATATCCAGGCAATGAAACAGAAATAATAACTCATAGGGAATTAGAGTTCTTGACTCAGCCCCTGAGTCTATAATTAACTGTCAAGGTAAAATTGAGCAGGTTGATAATTTACCTCTCTGGACCTCAGAGTCTTCATCTGAAATCTGCAAGTTCCTTTCTGCAGACCCCACTGAGCTGCGCCAAGCTGTGCTGGCAGGTGGAACCTCTTCCTGCCTTTACATCCTCCTCCTATTTGTGAGAGGGGCTCAGGGAGGAGAAAGGCTGAGGAACTCTGGGTGAAGTTTGCAGGCTGACTTCTTTATAAGAGTTCAGATGCCTCTTGCTGTTTAGAAGATCACTTATCACCCTGGAAAATAACTCCAATTTTTAGTTTCAAATACTCAAGGAAAACAATAACAGCATTAAGAATCGAAACCAGAACTATCAACAATCTACCCCCAAAAGTACAGTTCATATTTGAAAAATGGTGCCAGTTCCTGTAGTTCATCTTAAGTGTATGAAGATTATGAGGTTACTAAAGTGCTTGATGCAGTGGAGTTTTAAAAAACAAACAAAAAACCCACTGAATTCTTTTGTCAGCACCTGGCCTTTGTGACTGTCAATCTCCAGCTCCGCAAGGGGACCTTTATCCTCCATTGGAAACAAACCCATGCAATTGTGTGGTGTGGATTAGGTGTGTGACTGATGCTTTCTGATCTTGGCTGCTGACAAGATCAGCTGGGCCTAAATCAGACCTCACCTGAGGCCGGGCTTTAGCTGGGCAAACCTCATGAATCATCGGAAATGAACCCTCTGCCACTCACGGGGGAAAGGAGGTAAGGAATTGGCAAATGGTGGGGAAAGTCTTGTAGGACCGTGAGCAGTTAGCAAGTCCTGAGAAGGCCTGCTTAAAAAAAAAATTGCATGTAATAAGATGCAAGTGACAAAGAGTGAAATGCTATTTAAAAGCACAGCTGCCACCTAAGGAGAATGGATCTTGCCATTGTTTTGCTGCTAAAGGAGTACTCTGCGAACCTTGGAAGGTTTGAGACATATAAAGTTAGCTCTGAATTAGGAGTTTGCCAGAGATTCTGTAATTCCCGATCAGTACAGTAGCATCACTTGGAGTGTTTTATAGCCATGAGGAAACTTAGGGCCTGCCTACTTGTCTGTCTGAATTAGCCCTAGCAGGGCTGTGGTGGTTTTACTCAAGCAAATAGAACAGTGATATTCCAGTTTCATTTGAAATAAGGCCTTCTTGGGTGTTTATTAAGAATATGGATTACCTGTGTCCTATACACAGAGTTTGATTTAGTAAAGTGAACATACATAGCTGCGTGTTAGAGTGTGCGATGGTTAATTTTATGTGTCAGTTTGACTAGACCATGGTTAACTATGTATTTTGTCAAACACTAGTGTGGATGTTGCAATGAAG
The DNA here is from genome assembly GCF_000181295.1 of Otolemur garnettii. Taxonomy (NCBI): domain Eukaryota; kingdom Metazoa; phylum Chordata; class Mammalia; order Primates; family Galagidae; genus Otolemur; species Otolemur garnettii. The sequence goes on along the minus strand of NW_003852401.1, from coordinate 19,329,866 downwards.
GTATTGTTTAGATGAGATTAACATTTAAACCAGTAAAATTTAAGTAAAGCCAGATTACCCTTCATAATATGGGCTGGCCCCATCCAATCAGTTGCAGGCCTTAAAAGAAAAAAGACTGACTTCCCCCAAGAAAGAGGAATTCTGCCAGCCTGCCAGGCTACCTTGCAGATTTTGGACTTGCCAGTCTGTATGACTGGTGAGCCAATTTAGCAAAATAAATTCTTTGGTGGAGGAGGGAGGGAACAGAAGAGAGAGAGAAAAAAGAGAGAACATATGTACATTCTACTGCTTCTGTTTCTCTGGAGAAATCTGATTATTACCGAGTAATACACACACCTTAGTATCCACAAACCTTCTATAAAATTGTGTTCCACAGAATAAAATGATTTAGCAGAAGCATAAAATCAAGGCCATGGGTGATTGTAAGAAATGTAAAGAAATCCTAAAGAAAACATATTTGACACAAAACATGGGTAATGGGAATTCAAGTTAATGTTATCTAGATTTTTAAGGGGACAGGGTAATAATAGCTAACACCTGATACACCAAAAACAATCGTCACCTGGAACTTATCTTATCCCTAATTTCCTCATTTTCATGACACATATAAACCTCTCTTCTGAAATTGGACTTAGTAACAAGTTCATGTAATTAAAGGCCCAAGTTACCAGGAGTTAAACTAATGCTGCCTTCAATATGTATAAAAGATATTTTGAGAATAAATTTAGGTAGTTACAGATACAGATATAACTATATAATAGATATATTTATCTAGACCTTGCATATTCAGAAAAATATATGACTTCTATATATACTTTCTTGGAGAAAAGTATTCAAGGTGGTATCTATTAAAATAAAAGCCTATGGCTTAGCTGGTAGGGTGCTGGCCCCATATACCGAGGGTGCTGGGTTCAAACCCAGCCCTGGCCAAACTGCAAGAAAAAAATAGCCAGGCATTGTGTAGTCCCAGCTACTTGGGAGGCTAAGGAAAGAGAATCACCTGAGCCCAGGAGTTGGAGGTTGCTATGAGCTGTAATGCCACAGCACTCTACCGAGGACAATAAAGTAAAGTGAGACTCTGTCTCTATTAAAAAAAAAAAAGATAGGATGAAAGGATAAACAAAGTGTGCCATATATATATATATATATATACACACACACACACTGGATTATTATTCAGTTGACATTATGCAAAATAATATAAGCCTTGCACAAAATAACAAATATTGTTTGATTCTACTTCTATGTGGTACCTAGCACAGTCAAATTCATAGAGACAGAAAGTAAGATGGTGGTTGTCAGGTGGGAAAGGAGGAGTGGGGAGTAGTGTTTAATGGGTAGGGGTTTAAGTTTGGGAAGATGTAGAAGCTCTGGAGATAGATGATAGTTCTGGTGACAGAGCAATATGAATGCACTTAATGCCACTGAACTGTACAACAAATGGTCAAAATGGTAAATTTTATGTTATGTCATCACAATGAGAGAGAGATAGAAAGGAATAATCTATGGAAAAAATATGTTGTAGGAAAGTAGTACGTGAAAACGCCAGTAAAACTGATGAAGTAATTGCTAATTAAGAGGTACTGGAGCTTAGTGCTGTTCTATAAAATGGATTTTAAAATAGAAGAGAATTTTTTAAAGTCCTATTTTTGATTTGATTATTTTTAAAAAGTGAGTATATTGGATCCAATCAACATGGACTCAGCAGAAATTCTCAGCTGTCTGAAAGTGAGACATGGAAAAGCAGATGGTGGGAATGGCCCAAGGTTGGTCATGGGAGTAGTAGGTCAAGAGGGTGGAGGAAGTTGGGGAGTTGGTGAGGGCATTGTTGACATGGCTGATCATAGTTCAATTTTCAAGAAGTTTCATGAAAAGCTAAAAGGAGTTGGTCTAAGTTTGGGGTCTGATGAGCTATTTGGAGCATAAGAAGGGATGAAGGCACAGATCCAGTGGGAATGACAGAATAGAATCAAGATATGGAAGCTTGAGATCAGAGAAGGGCATTTCAATTTTTCAGATCCTAAAACAGAGCAATTTTGGGGGGATGCGGAGTCCAAAGTGTTAGTCCCTGCAACAGAAGGTTTGAAGGTATTGAAGTTAAGAAAATCAAGGAACTCGGAGAAGGTGATGGCAGAAAGGAACATCAGTCTTGTGTGTGATGCCACTGATAAGGATATGTGGACATGTGAAGAGAAAGAAGACTGTGGTCCAGAACCTTAAGTCTCAGGAGAAGATGGCAGCATGCTGGAGGATGGGAGGAACATGGTCCCAGTGGGTGAAGGAGAAAATGGACAGCAAGAACTACATCAAAAAGTGGGGGAGAAACACTGAATGCTGAATGCTGCCTGCATTCACCTGCTTTAGTGCAAAGTGCTGACAATAGCATGTTTGTTTTCATTGTCATGACTAATTTGATAGTATGGAAATCACAAATACCTATTTCAAAACTGTATCTGTAGTATACTTGTGTGTTAGGATGAGCCATGAGAGATGCCAATATCACACGGTAACCATAGCAGAACTTTCAGGGCTTCCTCAATTTCCTACCATTAGAGACAAAAGGTTTAGAGATCATTTATACATTTGCAGTATATAACTTTAAATATGTGATAAGCCCCCATATTTTTTCTAGCAAAGTATGGGAAATGTATGGCTATTACTATATATGAGTAGATGAAAACAGTCAAGATTTTTGCCTAGTGTTAGTTCTACATCCCAGCTACTTAAAAGTTTTCTAAAGAAAGTTTTAAGAAAATTCTGAAAATAGGCTCTTGTTTCCCTACTAGAAATATGAAGAAACCAGCCTGATGAAAAATATTTCAACTTTTGGTTGAGTTGCAGTTGCTGCAATGAGAATCACGTAAAATTTATTAAGTACTTAAGCATTTTCTACTTACCCTAGGTTCTTTCAATACATTATTTTCTTCTTCTTTTATTGAATGATAACTATGTACATTAATGCAATTCTGGGGTACAGTGTGGTGTTTTCACATACAACTTGAAAAATTTCCATCAAACTGGTTAACATAGCCTTCATGTCATTTTCATAGTTATTGTGTTAAAATGTTCTTATTCTACTCTTAGAAAGAGTCACTTGTACCCTTGTGAGATAAACCACAGAAGTGATCCCTCCAATCCCCCTCCCTCCACCCATTCCCATCTCCCCTCTCCCTCCTCCTCCCCATAATCTTAGGCTCTTATTAGGTTATAGCTTTCATATGAAAGCTATAAATTAATTTCATAATAGGGCTGTATACATTGGATACTTTTTCTTCCATTCTTGTGATACTTTGCTAAGAAGAACATTCTCCAGCTCCATCCATGTGAGCATAAAGGACGTAAAGTCTCCATATTTCTTTATGGCCACATAGTATTCCATGGT
>NW_003852401.1:19232294-19322609 GCF_000181295.1 Otolemur garnettii | reverse complement strand
TCTTCCCCTTGTAGGTTATGGTTTTCTTATGTCTGGCTGCTTTCAGAATTTTCTCTTTCATATTAACTTTAGTGAAGTTAATTATGATGTGCCTGGGGGATGTCTTGTTTGGGTTGACTTGTGCTGCGGTTCTGAAACTATCTGCTATCTGAATTTCAGAATCTCTTGGCATGTCTGGAAAGTTCTCTTTCATAATTGCATGAAGAAGAGTCTCTATGTTTTGTGAAGCAACTTCATCGCCTTCAGGGATTCCTATAAGGGAAATATTAGTTTTCTTCAAATTATCTGAGAGTTCTCTGAGAGTGAGATCCGTTTTTGCTTGCCATTTCTTTTGATCTTTGCACTCCTGGGCTTCTTCAAAGGCTTTGTCTTCAATGTCAGAGATCCTTTCTTCTGCCTGTTTCACTCTGTTACAGAGGGATTCCATCGTATCTTTCCAATCCTTGAGGGCTGCAACCTCTTGTCTCAGTGTTTCAAACTCTTTGGTCATTTTATCTTTGAAATAAATTCTTGAGACATCTTTTGAATAATTTCTTGAGATATCTTTTGAATAATTTCTTGAAATTCTAATTCCCTTCTTTCTTTCATTCTGTTAGTCTTGTTTGCTATCCAAATTCTGAACTTGATTTCTGACATCTTGACCATTTGTTTATGGATGAGGTCTTCAATTGCATCTGCCCAATTTTTCCTTGGGGGAGTTGATCTACTCTGGTTATTCAAGATTTCAGAGTTTTTCTGCTGATTCTGCCCCATTCTGAGTTTACCTTGTTTGGAGACTTTATCAGAACCATTCAGTTAGTGGCTTCTTCTGGTTGCCCAGAGAGACAGGCAGAGAGTGTCTGTTGTCTTCCCCCAGTTCTTAGGCACACTGCAACTGGGATGCAGTGGAATGGCAGCAGCTGCATGGGAACATGCATAGCCAGATTAGACCTCGTTTGGCCTGCTGGGGGTGACCAGGAGGCAGAATACTGGCAGCGGCCAGATCAGCCCTGGTTTGGCCTTGCCTGGCTAACTGGTGGAACAGGGGAACTTCAGCGGCTAGATCAGTCCTAGTTCAGCCCCCCTGGAGCAACCAGGGGATGGGGGAATGGCAGTGCTAGCTCAGGGAATGCAAGTGACCAGATCAATCCTAGTTCAGCCCGCCGGGGTGGGGGGGAAGGGAAACGGAAAGCAGAGGACTCCTTTGACATTGCCCACTGGATGCGCATGGTACTAGCAAGCCGATCTGGACCTTCCCGGAGTGGGAGCCCAGAGCAGGGAATTCTTCCACCACTGCCCGCGGGACACACGTGGCTCTAGCAAACAGTTCTGGGCCCACCGGCAGCAGTAGACTCCTCCACCTTGGCCCCGTGGGTTGCATGTGGCTCTAGCAAGCAGTTCTGGGCCCACCCAACACAGGTGTCTGGAGCGGGGAACTCCTCCGCCACCACCCACAGCGCGTGCTCGGCACTAGCAAGTCAATCTGGGCCCTCTAAGCACGGAAGCCCAGATTGGGGAACTCCTCCACCTCCTCCCGTGGGACGCACGTGGTTCTAGCAAATAATTCTGGGCCCTGCCCAGTACTGGTGGCTGGAGCGGAAAACTCCTCCCCTGGCCCCGTAGGGTGTGCGTGTCTCTAGCAAGCTGTTTTGGGCCTGCCCAGAACGGAGGACTCCTCCGCCACTGCCTATAGGACACTCGCGGCACTAGCAAGCAGTTCTGGGCCCACCCAGGGTGGGAGCCTAGGGCAGGGATCTCCTCTGCCGCCCGTGAGGTGTGTGACTCTAGCAAGCATTTCTGGGCCTGCTTCAAGTGGGGGACTCCTCTGCCACTGCCTGTGGGGTGTGTGTGGCTCTAGCAAGTAGTCTGTGCCTACCCGAAGTAGGGGACTCCTCTGTGGCCACTTGCTGTATGCCAGAGATCTGCGGCCCTAACAAGCAGTTCTGGCCTGCCCAGAGCCTTGGAGCAGGGATCTCCTCTGCTGCCTATGGGGCACGCAACTCTAGCAAGCAGTTCTGGGCCCACCCTAAGTTGGGGACTCCTCTGCCACAGCCCATGGGGCATGTGAGAGTCTAGCAAGTAGTTCTGTGGCTGCCAGAGCAGGGGACTCCTCTCCAGCCACCCACCACCTGCAGGAGGCATGCAGCTCTAGCAAGCAATTCTGGGCCCTCCCAGAGTGGGGGACTCCTCTGCCACAGCCTGCAGGGTGTGCAAGGCTCTAGCAAGTAGTTCTGTGCCTGCCTGGAGCAGGGAACTCTCTGTGGCCACCCACTGGGCGCGGGAGGCATGCGGCTTTAGCAAGCAGTTCTGGGGCCTGCTTTGTACCTGTATTTTGTGTTCTTAAATGCTCTTCCTTGGATTTACAGCTTGCTGAACTTCTTTCTGGGCTCAGCTCCCCATCTTTGGCTTTGTGGATTCTGATTCCATCCAGTTTTTCTTCCTTTGCTCAGGAGCCTCTGACCAGGGTTGCTACCATTTGGCCATCTTGAGAGTCACTCAATACATTATTTTCTTTAATCTAACAGCAACACTTCATTTAGTCTTACACTGTTGCTTATGTATTATTGCCCCATTCTGGAAACAGGTTCAGAGAAGTTGAGCAATTTAGTCACATGGAATAGATACAGTGGAGCCTGAAATTAAACTCAGTTCATTTGACATTTAGTCTTGTGTTCTTTCTGCTATTCCATGATCTTAATGACAAAGTTTCTAAAGGAAAAGGATAAATTAACACTAGAGTGAGATAAAAGGACTATGAAGAGAGGGACGGAAGAGATATTAGGCTATCATAGATAACATTGCTATCTTCTATCATATAGAAATTAAGCCATATTTATTCATGATATCATACCTATCATAGTTTTGAACTAGGTGGCCATGTCATTAGGAAAAATGGTGAGAAGATTGTCACAGTGTTGGTAACTATGAGAAGGTGTTGCCTTTTTTTTTTTTTTTTTTGCAGTTTTTGTCTGGGGCTAGGTTTGAACCCACACCTGTGGCATATGGGGCCAGCACCCTACTCCTTTGAGCCTCAGGTGCCACCCAATGAGAAGGTACTTTAAGGGAATGGCTGGGCCATAGAGGAAAGAGGGAAGTGTGATGCAAGGAACATGTTGATTCTGTAACTCTGTAACCTGTAAGACGGAGAACATGAAAGGTGTGTGTTGTGTGTGTAGGTACACATGTGTATTTCCTATGAATTTTAACATGTAATTTGCTACTACCTAGGAAGTACAATTTGTCTGAAATATCTTACATATGATTTTACTACAAAATTTGAACATATATAAAATTTATGAAATAGACTTTGGTAATCCTGCTGAAGGATTATTTAGTTTACCATCACAGTTTACACCTTACAGGATTTATATTTGACCTAGAAACATGCATTTGTTCTCTAGCAATGTGAAACTACCAGCCTGTGTGAGTTTCTGGAGAGCATAGACCTTCTTTCTTATTTTTATACTGAGATTCTTCATATTTTATGGATCGTGATTCCTGTGAGAATTTGATGAAAGCTAAGAAGCTTCTTCCAAGCATAAATGCATAGATGCAAATGGCAATATGCACAAATGCAAATGGTCTTGCATTCTACGCCAGGGGTTTATGAACTTCTTGGCACCCACTCACAGACTTTCTGGGGTTAAGAACCACTTGGCACCAATCCTGAGGCACAGTGAGTTTCATTGGTCTTTCTTTATGTAGAATGAGATGCAAAGTGTGCAGTGAGGGGATGAACACATCAGTCCATAGCTCAAGCCAATCTCCTCATTCACTGCCACTCTGGCTCCATCCAAAGCCCTCACTCTGACTAAAGGCAGGGGGTGGGGTGATATTCTCTGTGGAGAAATAGGCAATCAGTCCTTTTAATGAAACTCTTTTGATATACCCACTCTGGTTTGGATAATTTTGAACTAGAAACAAGCAATAAAACTTCAATTTTTCAAAAATCTCAAAGTAACATGAAGCATTCTCACTATGTCTCTGAACCTTTGGCATCATTAAGCTCCATCTACAGAGAATGGATCAGGATGGGGGAAGTTCAGATGGATGCCTGGAATAAAAAAAATTAGTGGGAGTGTTTATACACATTAATTATAATAAATCCCACTGATTTTACATTTTGACATAGCTGTTGTGTCTCAGCTCAAGTTAGCCATGGAAGGAGTGGTATTAGAAAAAAGCCAGTGAATTAGATGCTGCCAAGAATGTGTCTGGCCAGAGGCTTATAGAGTTGTCTCTTGGAAATGTAGCTTTTAGACTCAGGATGTGAACGGGCACCACAGAAGAGAGTCATTTGTAAATAGACAAACTTTGAGGCCATTTCCAGTTTGTGCTTTATTAGATTAAATTAATGGACAGTCTTGTGTAGTAGCACATCAATGTTTTGGTTTTTTTTTTTTTTTTGAAACAGAATCTCACTGTCACCCTGGGTAGAATGCCATGGTGTCACAGCTCATAGCAACCTCAACCTCTTAGACTCAAGTGATCCTCTTGCCTCAGCCTCTGGAGTAGCTGGGACTACAGGCACCTGCCGCAATGCCCAGCTAGTTTTTCTAGTTCTAGTAGAGACCAAGTCTTGTACTTGCTCAGGCTGGTCTTGAATTCCTGAACTCAAGTGATCCACCTGCCTCTGCCTCCCAGAGTGCTGGGATTACAGGTGCGAGGTGTTGCGCCCAGCTAAGGACATCAATTTTTACAGCAGACATTATTATTTTTCACTGATATACTATTTCCTTCTCCTTCTAGGTATAAGTTAGGATTGCACTTTCCACTCTCTTGACATTGGTTGAGGCTGTTAGACTTATTTAGGCAGTGAAGTTTGAGAGAAATGAAATGTAACAGGCATGATTCCATGTCCCTTTCCATCAGCCTCACTGACCTGTGACATTTCAGAAGATGAAATTCCAACACTTTTTTCCATGAGTAAGGAAGACAAGGAGAAGAAACCCCTGCCAACTCACAAATGGACACACAGCAGAAACAAGACAGTATCTTGGTTGTTATACAGCATTGCTATTTAGGGTTGTTTGTTACAATAGCATAAGCTAGCCTATGATGTCTGCTATTGGTGAAACTCTCATTTAAACAGTGCAAACAGATTAATGCCTGGTGAGTAGGTGGACAATATAAAGGGGGAGTTAGCAGTGCCTTACTTTTTAAATAATTTTTTTTTAATTTTTGGGGATTCATTGAGGGTATAAGCAACCAGGTTATACTGATTCCATTTGTTAAAGTTCCTCTCATCCTTGTATCTTGCTCCCAAAACATGTGTCACCCACCGAGACAAAAATATGGAATGCTTCATGAATTTGCATGTCATTCTTGTGCAGGGGCCATGCTAATCTTCTCTGTATAGTTCCAATTTTAGTATATGTGCTGCTGAAGCAAGCACAGAAGTGCCTTACTTTATTATTATTATTATTATTATTTTGTAGCTGCCACTGCTGTTTTAGCTGGGCGGGGCTGGGTTTGAACCTGCCACCCTGGGTATATGGGGCCAGCGCCCTACCCGCTGAGCTACAGGCACCACCCAGAAGTGCCTTACTTTTACTATTCCTCCATAGGAACATTTCAGCCAGTTGTCCTGGGATTGTTGGCTATTCTGCAAAGCAAATATATGTGTGCAAACATATCCACATGATGCTGCCTTAGAGAATTCACAGTGGCTACGCTGGCCCAGCGGCCCAGACAAATAAACACCATTTGCTTCCTTTTCTCTCTCCTTTTCTCTGATAGCTGGCGAGTACTGGAGTTTTTCAGCTCCCTCCACTGAGACATTGGTGACAATGATCCTTTTGTTCTCTGGAGGCTCCATGTCATGGTTAAGTCGCTTGAAACTGTTTAATAATCTGTGCAGGTCTTGTTGGGTTGTGAAATCCCAGAGCCACTTCCTCGTGCTTTATCTTCCACCTCTCTCATTTTTTTCCACGAACAGAAGAGTCTCTCAGGGTCTTTATAAAGCATGTCCATCACAGACTGGGCTACAGTGAGAAAAAGCTTGGGGAAAATACTTTCACCATTAGCACTGGCACAACCTGAACAAATAAGAATAGAAGACAGTAGCAGCTGATAAACAGCTTATTTTTAGATTCCAACATTTTAGCCGCATTACCTTCTGATTTGAAAGAAGATGATATACGGGGTTGGACAATTAAGTTCACAAACTCATCCTAAAAAAAGTGCTACATGCCTCATCCCTGAATATCACTATAGTTACCCTCAAAGTAGTTCCCTTAGGAAGCTATGAACTGATGTCAGTGCCTAGCTCAGCCCTCAAAGCACTTTCTGGAATGAGTTTGTCACTTTGATTGTCTGACTCCATATAGGTGGAGAGGCAAATGTTGCAGGTAAGCAGCTTACATACACCCAAAAAGGGAGGAGTCTAAGCCGCAACATCTGGAGGACTAAACTAAGGAAGGAAAGAAACAAAATGAATAATGACAGTAGCAGCAACAACAACAAACTCTGTGCAGTCCCCACTTAGAGCAAACATTGTTGTTCACCCAATACCCATGCTCCCCTTTTCTTTGCTAGTGGAACCACACTTGGTTGAGCAATGATGTGCCTCACTTCTGTTGATGAATTAAGATTCCAAGACAATCCTGACTTTCCTGTTTTCTCTTCCTTAGCCTCCCTTATAGTTGGGGGAAGTCATAGGTTCAACTTTTGGCAGTAAGATATAAAGGGGAAGTTCCCAGGACAGTGGGGAGATGTGATAATTGAATAACTAGGCCAGTGGCAATCATCTTCTGACCATGAAGTAAAAGAAAAGAAATTTCAAGAAACATTGGCAGATTACTAGACCAAAGCCAGCAACTGCTGACCTTCAGTCTTCTTGTGACTGAAGAAAACTAAACCCCTATTTGTTTTATTTTGATTTAGAAGCTAAAAGTATTCACAACCTCAGACTATCCTTCTTATAAGAATAACTTGTTTCAATGATGATAGCCCTTTTTACTACACAGACCTATTAGCTCCTAATTATTGCAAATGTCTCTATTTCAGAGGAGAATCTTGGTTTTATCAAAAATCTTACTTTTAGCCAGTGCAGTGGCTCATGTCCATAATCCCAGCACATTAGGAGGCTGAGGTAGATGGATTGCTTGAGTTTGAGACCAGCCTGAGCAAGTGCAAGACCCCGTCTCTAAAATAGCCAGGCATTGGGGCAGACATCTGTAGTCCCAGCTACTCAGGAGGCTGAGGCAAGAGGATTGCTTGAGCCGGAGTGTTTGAGGTTGCTATGAGCTATAATGCCAAGGCACTCTATCCAGGGTGACAGAGTGAGACTCTATCTCCAAAAAAAAAAAAAAAAAAAAACCTCACATTTTTCTCTTAAAATCGATGAAGCAGATTGTTCTAAAAATTTGCTCTGAAAGTAGTTTTTCCTCTGCTTCTAAAAAATAAGGTGATGTCATCTTTGTGATGAACCATTTCTCCTTACAATCTGATATTGCCCAATCCCTCATATACATACACTCATTCATAGTTTCAGAGATGACTGACGTATGTCTCAGATCACTCTTTGCACAAATAGGTGGCACATAAAAATCTTCACTGGCGTTGTCCACAGTCTCCTAAAAAAGTTTCCCATTTCCACATGTATATACATCACGTTTTCCTCCTTTCCATATTGTAAAGCTAAGAGATTCTACAAATAGGTGGGAAAGTGGTCTACACATGATCACATGCAACGAGACCCACTGGCCTTTCAGAACCAAGTCCCTTAAGGCCAGGTGTAATGGAGCACCAACCCAGATTGAATTACTCTCAAGAAGTGTTATTTAAAGCATATTCCAGAGAACATGATTTCCATGAGGCCCTTCTTAAACAGAAAAATAAGAGTTTCTAGAGCAAATAATGAGAGAAACATTGCAGACTTCATTGTACTTTTAGAGGATTTTTTATTCCCTCCTATGTTGCTGGTGACTACAGTGCCTTTGACCATGTTGCTCTTTTATCAAGACATATCTTCTCTTTTCCTCCTCAGCCTAAACTAGCCCTTCATTCTCAGTGCCAGTATTTTGTCCTACTCTTCCCTGACCAGATCACGATCTTCTCTTATGCATGCTTAATAGCACAATGTTCCTCTCCAAAGCAGTAGTACAATTAAAATTGTGTGTTATTGGTAAAATTGAGTGATGAGTCTATTTTTCTCACTAGATTGTTGTAAATTCTATGAAGACAAGGACTATCCTTTGTTTTGCCTAGCAGAGTAGCTCTGAGGTGTGGGGAGCACTTAATAAATAGCTGTCAATGGAATGAATGACCACAGGAGACCTATTTACATGTTAATGGCTCAGAAATATCCTGTAGTCAAGAGATTTGACTAATTTTGCTTAACTCTACATTATCCACATTTGTTTGAACTACAGAAGTTTTTTTTTTCATGTAATTCCCATCCATTCACATCTTGCAAAATAAGGGCTCTAACAACCATATATTAATAAACTCCTTTCTAAAGAAAATTGGCCATCCATTTGTAATGTTTTAGAAATCTAAAGGAGGCTTGGAATTTATTTGTCTAACTCATATATTTTGCACAGAAGGAAGGCAAGGCACAATAATTAAGTGTCCTTTTTAAGAACACAGGTATTAGTCACGGTTCTCCAGAGAGACAAAACTAGTAGTGTATATGGTAGGAGATCAATTAGAGGAAATTGGCACACGTGATCACAGAGGTGGGGAAGTCTCAGGAAAGGCTGTCTGTAAGCTGGAGCACCAGAGAAGCCAGAAGTTTGGGAACCAGGGAAACTGAGGATTCAGCCTCTAGGCTGAGACCAAAGACCCAAGAACCCCCAAAAGGCCACTGGTACACAACCCAGAGGCCAAAATCCAAAGAAATAGGAATCTGATATTCAAGGGCAGGAGGAAAAAGCGCAGCCTGCTCCAGAAGGGAGAGAGAGCAGAGGGAGAGCCCATCCCTCCTCTCCTGCTTGTTTGTCCCAACCAGGCCCCCGCTGGCTGGACGGTGCCCACACAGTAAAGACTAGTCTTCCTCTCTCCGTGCACTGACTGAGGCAGTTGCCTCTGGAAACACCCTCACACACACACACTCCCAGAAGCAATGCTTTCACCTCCATCCAGGCATTCCTCATTCTAGGAATGCTGACATGTAAAATTAGCCATCACAGCATGTAACTGGTTATTGGCAGAGAAAAAGACTAAGAATCAGCTCTTCTGATGCCCGGTCCCATGATCTCTCCACGTCCTTGCATTATTTCCCTAAAGCCAGAATTATGTGAAATTCAGTTATAAAACAGAGTAGGAAAAGGACTGACAGGCTGTTAGGAATTTCATTTCGAGCCATTCTAGCTTCTCTTCAGTTTCACTGAGGCATTTATTTGTGACTGACTCATGTAACGTTTATTTAGACTCAGTCATTTAACATTAATGACTCTAATGTTAAAACCTAAAATGCTGACATTGAATTTAATCCTTAGGGAAGATACCTTTAACACTATGAAATGTCAGCCTCCACTTTCCATCAGAACCCCCCCTTTTCTGGTCTACTCTAATCTTGCCAGCAATATTATGGCTCAAAGAAGAGTTTACTTTCTTTACTTGTCTCAGAACCCTTTTTTCTCCAGCAGCTCTTTAAATTATGGAGATTTTTACATTAAATTTGCAGGCCCTCAATGAGTTCCTAACAAGTGGTATCAAGGAAGGGAGTGACCCATCAGTGGCATCCTGGTGCTCTAACAGAGGTTGACTTTGCTACCTCATTAGCCTGACTCAGATCTGGCAGGAGATTGTTAGCTCACAGGCACTCTGGTACAGAGATTTATTTCTGGGCTTTTGACTGAGAAACTTGTTTCACAGATACTTCTTCTGAATTTCAGTTATTTTATTTATTCATAAGAATTTTTTCAAAAATGTATTTAGGTCTCTCTCTGTAGCCCAGGCTGGACTTGAACTCTTGGGCTCAAGCAATCCTCTCCCCTTAGGCTCTTGAGTAACTGAGACTATAGGCATTTTCCACTGTGCCCAGCTCACAGACACTTCTTTTCAAGAAAAAGAAATAGGGCCCATAAAATATCTTTATTATATTTTATTTTTTAAATGAGGTTTGTTTATAATAGGTAATATGATATTACAAGATAAGAAATGACAGGTGTGGTGGTATGTGCCTGTGGTCCTGTCCTAGCTACTTGGCAGGCTGAGGCAGGAGGACTGCTTGAGCCCAGAAGTTCAAGGTTATAGTGAGCTATGATCATCAGAGTGACAGCGCAAGCTCTTCTTTCAGAAAAAAGGAAAAAGAAACGCAGAAAATTATAAGAGGTGACACAAAATAGTAGGGAGCAAAAAAAGAGTCAAAAACAGTAAATGATAGGAAATTGACGAAAAGCCTCATGTCCCAAACCACAGAGAATATTTGCCATTACATGGGGCCACTCAAACAGGGGCTTCCTCTTCTTTGCACGAATGAGCCCATCTGTAGATGATTCTCAGAGCCATACTTTGGATAAGTTTTAGGGAGTCCTTTGCCCTATTTTTCTATTTCTCCACCAGCACCAGCATTTGTTCGCCCTCTATCCTCCATCCCTTCACCCCCTCTACCTCCTCCCCTCCCACATTCACACACATTGGGAAGCAGGGTTAAGAAACTGTGCAAAGACATAGTTCCCGTTTTAAAATATAATTATTGCTTGAAAATTGTGATTGTGGACTTTTTCCGATTATAACTTACCTAACAAACCACTGGAGGGCTAAAACTCAGTGCCTTGAGGTAGGTCACGTATAATTCACGTAGAAATCAATCCAGCTTACCACGTGTTATATGGAGTCACCATTATGTGCTAAATTGCAGGGAGAGCAACACAGACAAATCAGAGCAATCAGGACAAAGCCTCAGGACTTCACACTCTAAAGAAGAAAAAAGAGACAGGAATATTTAGAGGCATCCCTTGTGTGATGGGCCCTTGGTCAATTCATCATTCCTTTAAACTGCAAGCCAATCTGAATATAGTGTTCATTCAATTCCTAGGACAGTGCCTGGTGGGGCATAGAGTCTTTGTAAATATTTGCCAAATGAAGGCATGAATATATAGACCTATGAGGAGTTCAAAACTCAGAGGCATCACATGATTGTCTGAGGCTTGACCTTTATTGAGCTTCCTCTGTGCCTGGCCCTGTTAGTGCAGAAGCCCAGCTGACACGCAGTCAGCTGTGCAGGCCCTGGCTCAGCAGACATGGGTTTACGTTCTGCTCTATCAGAGTCACCAACACAGCACCATAAGAACAAGTGGCTTCACATCACTGAGCTGCAGTTTCCTCATACACGAAATGAAGATGAGAGTACCTATACTTCAGGGATGTTGCGAGGATTAAGTACAATATATATAAAGGACTTGACATAGTGACTGGCACAGAATAGTAGAGAAAAAATTAAATTATAACCAGCTGTGGTAGGATAAATAGTGTCTCCCCAAAGATGCCCAGGTCCTAATCTCCAGAACCTATGACCATGTTACCTTACATGACAAAAGGGACTCTTGCGGTGTGATTAAGTTAAGTCTTTTCTGGTAGAGAGGTTATCTGGAATTATCTGAGTGGACTGGATATAATGACAGGGTCGGAGTAAGAGAAGGAGAAGTGACAACACAGGCCAGGTGACATAGCCATGAAGAAAGGACACCAGGCAGGCTCTGGATGCTGGGAAAGCTGGGACTGAATGCTTCCTTAGAGGATGCAGAAGGAACAGAGCCCTTCCAGTACCTTGGTTTTAGCCCAGCGAGCCCCATGTTGGACATCCAGCCTTCAGAGCTGTAAACCACTACCTGCTTCCCTTTATGGCAGCCGCGGGAAGGTAATACAGCAGCACACACTCTCTCCCTTACAACCTTGCTTCCTTCTGCAAATTCAGAATTAAATAAGAAAGCCATCTGAAGATTGGCAGCCTGGTGTTGGGTTTTTTTTTTTTTTTTTAATCCCTATTCCATTTCCCCTGCTGTTTGTTCCTCCTCTCGTGGCCAGATGATTTAGCGGGTCTGTCTGCTCTGTCTGATCACCCCTTCTGTGGCTGCTACTTTGGGAGTTCTGAGGAAAGAGAAAGCAAAGAGACAGGAGAGAAGAAAAAGAGGCATTGGCAGTATAGGGATTTTTTTTCTTTCTTTTTTTTTGACGAAAGGCAGACCCTCTGTATCTGTGGGTAATGTCTTTCTGAGTTAGAAAACGTATGCCTCCCTGGAGAGGGTTGTGTTTTTTTCCACCCTTTTCCAAACGTGCCTCTTCATACCTCTTCCCTCTGTCCTCCAGACACAAACACAGAGCAATTTGGAGAATCTGAAAGATTCTTCTCACGGAGCCTAGCTTTTAACTCCAAACCCCCCATATAGGTTTGTCCATGGTGTTCTTTATAAAATGCCTCATCAAAAAGAAGAAAAAAAGGTAAACAAACAAAAAAATGTTATTCTAGTGAATATGTGGGAATGGCTCCAATCTTTGTTTGAAGGTATTCATTCACTTATTAATTCAAAAAATATATATTTTGGGAACTTTGTATGTGCAAAACACTCTCGTGAAGAATACATTGGTGAGTGAACAGGTCAAACAAAACTCCTTCCCTCATGCACTTACATTCTAATGAAGGAGACAGATACAAGTGAATACATTCAAAGTGTGTGTTAAAAGAATTACAGATTATACTAGAGAAGTGAATCAGGGCTGAGATAGCTAATACGATATTTTGGAAGTGGGAAGTGGGGAGAAGGCTGAGTTAGATAGGAAAATTAAGGAAAGGTCTAGACATTTAAGCTGAGACTTCCTAAAAGGATGAGTAGGAGGAACCTTGTGAAGGATAAAGGTGCTGTGGAAAGCATTCTCAGAAAAGGGCATGACATGTGCAAAGGCTCTGAGGCAGAGGCAAGTTTAGAATTTCCAAGAGTTGAAAAATGATCTAGTTAGAACACAGTTGTGTATTTGCATGTTTCAAAGTGTGTTTGGTGCTATAGCAAGGATTAGGTCATGGAGGCTCTTAGAGGCAATGGTGGGGAATTTGGTTAATTTTGTACATAATCAAGAGCAATTAGAAATCTTCAGCAGGCAGTGATATTAGCGGATATGTGTTTAAATAGGCCATGCTTGCGGTTACTTGGAGAATGAATTTGAGAAGTGCATGACTGCAGTACTGCAGGTGAGGGCTGCTGGAGACCTGGACTAAGAAGGTAAAACTAACATATATTTGGAAATATAATAGAATGAATTTGCAACTAGATTGTATATAGGGGACTCGTGGTTTCAGTATCAGGATGAATAGGATGCCATTCCAATGAGATGTAGAAAATAGAGGTGAAGAAGAAATAATTTTCACAAAGGGATTGGGAGTTTTTGTGTGTCAAAGATTCAGATGTCTGGAAATTACCCAAGTGGAGCTTCAACTAGAAATTGAATGTGTATATATAAGCTTGAAGTTCAAGGGACAGGCCTGGGCCAAAAATATATGTGAAACCATTAGCATACCTATGGCACTTAAAGCCAAATGATTTATGCTACACCTGGAGGATGTGTGTAGAGCAAGATGAAAACCCAAGATGCATTGAAATGTCAGGTAGAGGGAGACAGCAACTGTGCCCAATTATGCTGAGGGTTTGAGCTTGACAAGGACACAGAGGACCTCTTGGATTGCCAATGTGGAAATCACTGAGAACCTTGACAAAGTAGATGTACATCTAGGCCCTACATTAGACTGCAGTGGGTTAAGGAGTGAATGTAATGTGAGGGAACGCAGACAGCATTCTATGTAGACAACACTTTCAAGAAATTTGATCATGATGGGGAGCAGATAAATGGAGCAGATGCTGGCAGGCAGTATGTGGTCAATGGAAGTATTGTGTATGTGTGTTTGTGTGTTAGATGAGACATCCTAAAATATGTTGGCATGCTCAGGACAATAAGCAAGCAGATTTAAAGAGATTGATGAGCCAGAGAGTAGTTGATCAAAGTTGTTGAGATTAGAAAAAATGTGAACTTAATTTTCACTATCAGAAAGACAAAGGGGGCAGGGGTGGAGGGCAAGTGTCATTGATAAGAAGATGATGTTCCTACCTGGTGGCTACTGTTCTTCAATGAGTTATAGAAAAATGGCTTCAACTGACTTATAGGGTAAAACAGAGTTGGTGGGAGGTTTGAGGATAGAGAGGAGGAAAGGAAGTTCTGGTTTCAGGGAAATTGTGGTGAGGCTATCAAGGAATCATAGCATCTCTAAGGAGTATTGGATGCAAACTTCGGGTGTGAGAGAAGGAATTTAAAGTGACTGTGGTTTTACTTCTGGGGTGTTATTTGTCTTCAGTAGAGGTCAGGAGCTTTAGTGGGATCTAGGAAAAGAAGATGGCAGAGGTTTTCCAAACTCGATTTTTCTGAAAGAGTAAAATGCAGAGACATAAGGGAAGGGTTGGTATAAGTTTTTGCAAGGTAGTGATTGAAATGAAGGACCAAGGAATCTGGGCTGAGCAAGAAGGGACAAGCAGTGGTGATTACACGGGGTTGTCAGTGTGCCGGCTCTGGCCGGGCTGAGGGCTGGTTGCACTGGCCAGCATCTAAATAAAGGGTGATGGTGAAAGAGAAGGAAGGTTGAGATTTTGCACATGGGGCAGTTTGGGGAGAAACCAGGCATGGGAAGGAAATGGATGTGTGAACTGCAGTGAAAGGAAAGATTGCTGCTACAAATGAGGAGTTCAAAGAGGTCAGGATATTGCATGATTTTTTCATGAATATATTGAAGTTATCAGGAAACATGAAGAGGTTGAGGTCAAGACCCCTGTGGGCCAGGAGCAGACTCTTCAGTGGACTAAAAGGCGTTGACAGATAATGGCAGGGGGAGGGGTTATAAGCAGTATCTAGATGGCGTGTATCTCAAAGGAGGAGGTGGCCATGTGCCTGTGTGAATGTATATCAATAAGCGTATGCATGTGTGCACAGAAGTGAAATGGTCTGGAAACTGGCATAGAGAACAAGCAATATTTTTACACTATCCCTGTCCCTGACATACAGGAGATATGAGAGGGAGAAACGATTGATTCTTACCTGCCTCTTTAATGCCAGTGGAGGAAAAAAAAGACCAATCAGAGCAATTTTGGTAACAGCATAAGCCAAGTGAAGGAGAGTCATGGCTGCAGACATTGGCCATAAGCACATATACCAATACTCTTCAGTAGAGAGGGCGTCCAGGCCAGAGCGGCTAACCTGTGGAAAGTACTTATCAGAGTCTCAGAACCTGGTGCCAGGAAACATTTGAATTAGATGACTAACTACCCATGCTCACCAAGCAAACCACTTATTGCCATCAGGCTTACTAGGGACTTGTCAACAAGGAGATGTGTAGGGAAGAAGCTTCCAGGTGTCATTTCAGAGGATGTTAAAGTTCTTCCAGTGAAATGTTTCTTATAAGTTTATCCATGTGGCCCAAACTAGTCAACTCAGGGAGGCAGAGAAGTGCAGACCTATAGAACTTCAATCTGAAATGTGGCAACTTAATGAAGTTTGTATGTGATTGTCCCAGAAAAATCCTTGCCTCCTTTGGCATTTTCTCTCTCCTCTCCTCTCCACCCCTCCCCTCCCCTCCCCTATCCTCCCCTCCCCTATTCTCTCTTCTCCTTCCCTCTTCTCCTTTCCCTTCTTGGCATTTCTATTGTTTAATTTACTTTTTAAAAGCATTTTAGATTAATAAATGAGTACAAACAATTAGGTAACACTGTTTGTTTATTAGGTAAAAGTCCAAGTTGTAGATGAGCCATTTACCCAGGAGGTGTGCCATGTACCCCTCCATTGCACTCCTTAGGTGAGAGCTTATCTACCCCCCATTTTTCCTCCCTCCTCCTCTTCCCCCCACTCGAATTTAATTGTGTATTTTGTTTCTTGTGTGGGACTGTAGTTGTCCATCTACTAGTTTCATATTAGTATTGAGTACTTCAGATGCTTGCTTTTCCATTCTTGTGATACTTTACTTAGGAGGATGGTCTCCAAATCCACCCAAGCATCTTTCTTTTAAACTTCAGTAGGGATTATATCATTCAATGGCATTAAAGAGGCAAGGAAGGATCATTTACTTAGGCCCAGTGAAGATAGTGTGTGTTCTGCTTCTTAAACTTATACATGGAGAATCAACTGTGATCAACAGTCTTAGTGAGATATGGTTTTTTACCCCCCCATACTTTCAACTTTTATAGAAAAATTTCTACTGTTCAATTCTTACAGTATTAAAATTAGTTGATAAATAAATGGAGGAAGAGGGCAGATGTGTATTAGTTTGGATTAAGAGGACTTAAAGCCATTGTCAGAGTTTGTAGCTTCATTTCACTTGAAGGTTTAAAAAGTACCTAGCCAATGGCATCATAGTTACTATAAAAATAGAAAAATAGAATAGTTACTCATATTTAAAAAGTGGGGTATATTTTAAAAGTTAGGTTATGAAAATCTTTGATTGGATCAAGGACTGGCCATCTCTTTGTTCTCCTCATCCAGAACCTTTTGTTCTTGATGTTTAGAACATTTCCTGGAACCAAATGTTCCAGGAAATTTTTCCTTTGAACAGAGTAAATAATTACCACAAAGGGGAAGAGACTATAGGTTTCTTTCTTACACGAGATTCTTTTCATACACCCTTTTGTAACTTCTCTTAAGAAGTCACTATGATAATTTTTTAAGACTTCATCATACATATTCTATCAAAAGGGTAGAAAAAATTCTTGTGGTTTCTAGACAAATAAAACCACAGCATAAATTTTTTAGGGTAGCCACTGAGAATGTGGGGTGTGTGTGTGTATGTGTGTGTGTGAGAGAGAGAGGGAGAACAAGTGTGAGAGAGGAGATAAATTTGTTTTTTATCACAGAATGTTCCCCTTGCAAAATGGGACTCAGAAGAATTATCAGAGCACAAAATAGGACATATACATTTATTCCAAACATATTTATTGATCATTAACTGTAAATAAGACACTAATGTCAGGCATACAACAATACAGAAAAGGGTTTTTTTTGGGAAAACCTTTGCCTTTTAGAAATTCACTCCAGTGGATGGCACCTGGTTTTCACCCCAAGGCATTAAGGCATGGGCACCTCCATTCACTGCAAATTTCCAGCACAGTGCTGTGAGACTCATGGGAGATGAAAATGTCTTTGCTTTGTGGGGAGGGGGGTCAAACACAGCCTAGATACTTTGTCTTTCTAGTGGACTTAACTGAAATAAGAAGTGACTTTAAGGTATATGGGATAATAAAAGTTGTGGCCAACTAGCAAAAGAGGGTGATGGTATTATTTACTACAGACAGGGAAGCATATGTGGAGAATAGTGCAGCTAGATCTATCAAGGTGGCATGCAAGGGGACAGAAAGCAGCCGCCAAATGTGACTGCGTCCTTCCCTGAGTAGTGCTAACATTGTCTTCTGTTCAAGTAAACCTACCGTTTCGTTTTCTGAGAAAACAAGTCTATTGTCTCTCTTTTACTGGAAGACAAAATCTCACACACACAGACACTCTTTCTGTCCCTGTTCCTCTGTTATTCTCTCTCTCTCTCTCTCACACGTACACCCACACACTCACACTTACTGCCTCAAGCAAGCTACTTCAGTGATTCATCTCAAAGCTGCTATCTGGAAACAAGGCCCATCTTTTTCTCCTTCTTATCAATCACCTTAAACTTCTCTTTGAAGTGAAATCAGAAAGTTCACTGAAGTCATTTTCCTGGGTGCCGAAAATCCCATCACACGCATTTTAACACCAGAGTTCTCAGGCTGACAGCTTTGCTACTGGCACAGCATGGGGGCTGTGTCCCCCCTTTCATTCTTTGATAACGTGGGGAAGCAAACACGCTGGGCAATACGGAAGCGTGTTGCATCCACACTCGTCTCATTGGCAACGTTTATAGATTCTGTGTCAACACACAAGATCCTCTATGATAATGAAGAGAGTAATTAGTCTATAATTAGAAGTTAATAACAAATCCATAGAAGAAATTTTAAAATATTGACAAAGGCTTTTCTTTAAGTGACATTTCTACACATAGTTAATTAATTGTTAGTCTCAAATTGGGTCACTGAAAATGTACTCTGAGCTCTAGTTACTTCTCCCTGGGAAACACTTAAAAAAAATTCAGACTATATCTGTAGGTGTTCCCACTTCAGCTGGAATGTAGTGGAAGAAAAAACAAATCATACTGGACGGAGTTAACAAAGGTGCTAACAAGTAACGGAGCTGTAAAATGCTGCCCCACCGGGATCTACTTTGTGAGTGACGGGGCACGCTCACTCACCCTTCCTCAAAAGCCACTTCCAACCCAATGCCTTAAGAAAGTCGGTGAACTGGAAACAACTCAGATTCCACTGCACAAATGTGAACTGTGATATGTCACACACAAGATTAGCAATGAGAAAACCAGAAAGCAGCCAGACCCCTTTTTAGTCAGTATTCGTGTAAATAAATAATATCAGATGATTTATATACTACCTATATTATTATTGCATGTGTGTGTGTATGTATGTACACACACCTGTAAGCCTGTGCTAAAATGTTATACAGGGGGATGCAATGAAATTTTAATAGAAAAGGATGTAAAGATTGTTATGGAATTACACTGGTATTATATTCACTAATACCAAATGCATTCGTTATGGTAAAACATTATCACCGTTACTGGCTAAACAGATATGCTCACATTTTCAGCAATCGGTTGAGCAGGTTTCATAGAAGCTTTCTATCAAGTAGGAATAAAATGGGAAATGATTCCTGAGGCTTTGACTAGAGAGAAAGATAATGGTGTAGGGATTGTGAATTAAGCTTGAAGCAATGTTCACTTCCCACGTTATGTTCCAGTTCCAATAACATAGCGGTGGGCAAGTCAGATGATTTTATTCCATAGCCTGATAAAGAAAGGTTGTCCAGATAGTTAGACTGTTGGTCTTGGCCCCTGATTCACACATAGCTCCATCCATGTACAGGTGCTGCCCCACCCTGACAGCAAGGGAAGCCACTGGGACACTACACCATGTTTCTTATGCTTTAATGTTACACAAAAGGGTGTAGGACTGGTCCATGCTCCAGCCCTGAATTGAAGCTCTAGATCTGTATTGCAGCGCGGGTGCTAATGTCCTGCAGTCCTCTCTGCACCGGGTAATCCTTTAATGTCCCCAGGGGAACGATAGGCTGTTTTCCTGACTCTCACTTGCCCTCATAACATGAAGGTTTTGGCATCTTATGGTACTGTTATGTACCCTTCTTAAGTAACTATTGTGCATCTGTAATCCAAAGTTCTGAAATCTGAAATGCTCCCAAATCTGAAACTTGTTGAATGCTGATATAATGCCGCAGTGGAAAATTCCACACCTGACCTTATATGAAAGGTCGCAGTCAAAGTATAGTCACAACTATTTTGCTGAGGGTTAGCATTGTGGCCCATGCTTGTAATCCCAGAACTTTGGGAGGCCAAGATGGGAGGATGTGTTGAGTCCAGGAGTTCAATATCAGCCTGGGCAAGTAAAATAGTGAGACCTTATCTCAAAAAATAAAAGTAACCCTCCTCCCCTAGAAAAAAACAGCAAAATTGTTTCATGCATGAAATTATTAAAAATGTGCAAAATCACCTCCAGGCTATGTATATAAGGTATATATGAAACATAAGTGAATTTTGTGTTTGCACACGGGTCCCATCCCCAAGATATCTCATTAGATTCATGAAAATATTCCAAAATCCAAAATTCAAATCACTTTGGCCTCAAGCATTTCAGATAAAGGATACTCAACCTGTATGAGGAAGCTGAGCTTGGAAAGATTTAGTAACCTCTAACACAGTGGTTCTCAACCTTCCTAATGCCTCCTAATGCCATGACCCTTTAATACAGTTCCTCATGTTGTGGTGACTCCCAACCATAAAATTATTTTCGTTGCTACTTTATAACTGTAATTTTGCTACTCTTATGAATCATAATGTAAATATCGGATATGCAGGATGTATTTTCA
The DNA here is from genome assembly GCF_000181295.1 of Otolemur garnettii. Lineage (NCBI taxonomy): Eukaryota > Metazoa > Chordata > Mammalia > Primates > Galagidae > Otolemur > Otolemur garnettii. The sequence goes on along the minus strand of NW_003852401.1, from coordinate 19,302,680 downwards.
TTGTTACAAAGGGGTCGTGACCCACAGGTTGAGAACCGCTGCTCTAACAGCAAGGAAGTGGCAAAATTAAGAGACGAAATCAGACTGGCCTCAATATCCACATGCTAACCACTACCCTACATTTCTGTCCATATTCCCAAAACTATGGCGTAGACCACTGGTTCTCACATCTGACTGCACATCAGAAACCCCAAGAAGTGTATTAAAAATACAGATCCCTGAACATTTTCCCCTCAGACATTTTGCTTTAGTAGATCTAGGCTGGAGCCCTGAAATCTGATACATTTTTAAGTTCCTCCAGGTGATTCTAATAAATAGCTAAGATTGGGAACTCCACCAGTGCAACAGAGTAAAAACTTAAATTGAGGTTTGTTCATTGTTTTTTTCAACAAATATTTTTTGAATGTTTACCATGCATTCAATACCTAGGTATAGTTCTAGGCGCTTGGGGTATAGCAGGAATTAAAGCTAAGATGGAGAAGTCTTAAATAAATAAACTGTCTGCTTTTATGAAACTTAGAATTTACTTGGAGAAGCCATACAATGAGAAAGAAATACATACATGCACACACACATACTCCATCAAGCAGTGGTAAGTGACGTGTTGAAAACCTAAGCAAGAGGAGTAGAGAGTGGTGAGGCAGTGGGGGTGCAGTTTCATGTAGAGTGGGCAGCAAAGACATCCCTGATGAGGTCACATTTGAGCCAAAGCCTGAATAAAGTGAGGAAACAACTCATAGGGTCTGGGCAGGTGTCCAGAGAGAATGTCAAGGGCAAAGATCCTGGAGTGAGAGCACACTTGGTATCTATAGGTGATAATAACAATATGGCTGCAATATGGCTGTCCTAGGTGAGTGAGACTGGGGAAAAATGACCAGAGAGGAATCTGGAGAGGGGGAGGAATGCTCTCTCAGTGCAAAAAGGCAGCAGATGTATAGACAGATTCCAAAGAGGATGCTACAGAAGGTACATCTGGAAGGGACACAAGGCTACTCTAACATTTTCCTCCAGCTGTTGTGGGAACTATACAGTGACAATACAATTTGTCCTTATTCTGGAAGTAGGCAGTCTCAAACGTGGAATTTTGGGTGAGACAGGTTCATCTTCACCCATCTGGGTAGCAAGAGAGAATTAGTTCAGCAGTGCTGACAAAGAACTGCTGTTTGGAATCACAGATTAAGTTCATGGCCCGACTAAAGATACTGAGGGTGCTTAAAATGCCATTTGGTTCTAAGTAGTGCTGAGAATCTCCAAGGCTTTTGCATAGCCATGAAAGAACATTAGTAGAGCATTTCACAGACAGAGCCTGGAGAATGCTACTCTTCCCTTGTGGCAGGCCCTGAGCCCACGTGCACCTAGTCAGCTCAGATTCAACCAGGGACAGCTCAGGGCTTCCACACGGCAACTCCTGGGGGTATCAGCAGTGAGTCTGGTGCTTCAAATTTCCACTCAAATTCTCTCAGACACATCCTGGAGGGAGGAAACTGGCCTCAAGGCCCCGTATGGCCTTTCAGATCTCCATATGCAGCCCCTCAACTGAATTCAGACTTCACTCAATAGTCCTTTATGGGAAGGGATTTATTCTGTCAAATTTGGATTCAGTCAAAAGGCCACATGCAAGGATCCAGAAGGCTGCATGTGGCTTCAGGATAATTTACCACATATTGCAAGAAGGATTTTGCAAAGTGTGCTTTCTGAAAGCATTACAGGCTGAGAGCAAAGAGAAACAGATCATCTCAGTCCATGTTAACTCAAGGCTGTGGTAGGTACAGAGGCAGCTTTTCTGAGGCACTTTCAGAATAAGGGAAGGATGGGGGGAAGCCCCTAAGAGAAGGAAGAGCGTGCATGAAGGGTGGACGCTCACTCACAGAAGTGCCACACCCTCACACAGTTTGTAATCTGTGTGCTGAGGACACACTGGAGAGTTGGATAGCTTCCACAGTGCCTTGAGACTAACTTGGAATTTCAGAAAAAGTTAACCTAAGTCATAAAGTTGCTGTCTGCCTGCTTGAACAAGCAATACTATGGTAGCTACAGCATGGAGGAATTCACAGAAACTGGAAAAAGGGAAGAGGAGAGGATGAGTAGGTCTCTGTGTCTTCCGTCCTGTCTGGAGCAGAGCGATCCAGGTAGCTAGCATGACTGTTCACTTTGGAGAAGGGAAACAGGTATGTCCAGCCTTCAAACCTAGAAAAGACTTAAAAATCATCCAGCCCCCCTGACTGGCTATAAGCCAAGTACAGCAGCCTTGTAGGAGGTGGCAGCTGTCTAGAAGAGAAAGCAAATATATGCAGGGAACCTAGATAGTCTAGACTTACTGAGAGTTTTATGTTTTAATGGTTGAATTTTTACTTCCTTATTGTAAATCAGTCACTCATTTGATTAGCCTGAATCAATCTCAAGAGCCTCAGAGGTCTGACTGATAAAAATTGGGCTTCTGTACTACAGGAGATGATCGTGTCACAGGGCAGCTGTTCTGCCTTTTAAATATCTTTCCTCCAAACTTAACCTGAGTCAATAGATATAACCTACCCCAAGAAGTTTTAGAGTCAATTTTATACACACACACAGACACATAAAAAGATAGACAGATACATAGATGGATGGACATAATACGTTCATAAAAGTGATCTGAATTAAAAGTCACCCTAACCCTAGGTTCTGAAGGGTCCTCTGATAAAGTTGGGGTAGAAAAATCAACTGATTCCTTGATCACCAATAGATACTATCCAAGGCATCACAGGGATATATTTACAAGGGTAGACATACTTTTGGAATATTTGTGTCTCTATGTAATTAAAAACCAGAGCTCCTTTTCTAGAAAAGACTTCAAGAGGCCATCCATTCCAACTCCACTCTGAAGCAGGCAAAGGGTAGAGTTGGCATAATCCTTAAGTTCATCTGGTCTCCTATCATGGTTTTATCAGTGAGGAAACTAAAGTCCTCAGCTGGGAAGTGACTCACCCATTTCACATAATCAGCTAGTAGCAAAATTGGTGTGAGTTCTCTGATGGTCTGGGTAAGGATCCTTTCTGTTGCTGCTGCCATACTATTGCTCCATACTGTTTACTTTTACTGATAAGCCCAGTGGGTACATGAACTTGTCCAGAAATTTGTGTGCCATTTTATTAGTTTCAGTAATATAACCGGAAAGTCAGCTGTAGTACAGATTCTATATGCCACACAACAAAGATTAATAAAGACACTTGAGAGAAAGAAAATGGCTAATTCTGTTTTTATCTTTATTTCAGTCTTACTTCCTATTTTGCAGTTGATTTCTTCACCATTTTTTTTTTCTTTAATAAGCTCATTCGCCAATTCTATCTTTTGGACAAGTTGTTTCTGCCATCTCTGATTTTATGACTTCTCTCAAATGTTTATTACCCTTTATTGCAGGATTATTTGTCCCCAGATCCTTCTGGTTCTGTGTCTAAGCACTTGGGTTGTTTTAATGGCTTTGCCTCTCAGTAAGTTTGTTTGGATTTATGTCAGCAGCATCTCTTTCCAAATTAAACTAAGTCACCCCAAGGTTTCTAAGACCGTAAGATCAAACTTATTGATGACTTCCATTCTTGGTAGTCAATCTTTTGCATACAGAGCCTTAGCTCAGTAGAAAGATCTCATTACAAAGGAAAAGCATGAAGTACTCATTATACTGGATATCACTGTGATGGGTTTGCTTGGACTTCTGCCATCACTACTCTGCCTTAGATAAGCAAATGATTTAGTTGGGATCAAAATATCCAGTACATGGATGATATAGTGAGTTGAAACTGAAAGTAAGAATGTACCTTGGGTGTTTAACAATAAAATCAGTACCTAATGAATAAGGACAAAGGTGTAGAAAATCAGTATGAAGATGCAAAGTGATTTCCAGGGTGGAGAAAGTATTCTTACTGATAGTATTAACACACCTAAACAGTGAATGAGTCAAAACCAAGGAGATTTGCTTAACCGTAAGTGTGCAGGAAGGGGAGTGCTCAAAGACCGCAATGCCTAGGAAGAAGGGCAGGAGTGCCTCACTGAATAAATGTCAAATGTGATAGACAATAGCCTGAGATGGGTGAAAATCCCCAACGAGCAGAGAATTCTACTCATTTTCTCATGTAAAAGAAAAAAAAATGAGATTAAAAGTGTCAATTTCATAAAGCTGTTGTACAGTTTGAATAAGATCTTGTATTAAAATGAGAACAAGAGTTCACAATGGAATACTGAGTATAAACCATGTTTCTCATCTTTAAAACGGAGATAAAAGTACCAACTTCATAAAGCTATTGTACAGCTTAAATAAGAACCTGTATTAAAATAAGAATAGGACCCCATGATCTGAATAATGGGATAGTGGGTATAGATAGGTTCCTTCTCTGTGTCAGCACTTTTCCTTAAGTCAGCTGCATACTTATGTCATGTTTTTTGCTATTTAATGTATACCTGTACTAATATTACATAATATCCTGAAAACAACTCACTGTTTTTACTAAAATAGTGTAAGATAAAAATGTAATAATATCACTCCCATAGGGATAAATCCACGTCACTTTTACAAATAGAATATAATTATAAAATTAAATATTATATAAATTTTCACCTCCAGTTCACCGTGGAGGCCATCTCCATTCTGGTGGAGTGAAGAGATTCTAGAACCTTCCTTGCCACCTAACATAGGGCTCTTGGATCAGATCGATATTCTCTAGAAGCTTGTGAGAAATAGAGAGCTTCAGCCTAGCCCACACCTACTGAATCATAATGTGCACTTTAAAATCCTCAGGTAATTTGCAAGCTTTGTTCCCAAAAGTTTTCTTTCCTCCTCCTAGGGCCTACCACTTTGCACATAAACTCCTATCTCTCCCCTCCTTTATCCCTGACATGTATCTCCCCATCAGTCCTTTTGCTTTATGTAAACCAATATGTTATATTTATAATTTAAACACAGAGTGATCTGAATCAACCTGGGTCACTTATGAACACATGGATTGTATCTCCTACAATTACCCTGCATGCCCCACGCACATTACTTTCATGAAAACAGGGTGGAAGAATCTTGCTTCTGTGTCCTGTTGGCCATACTCCCAGACATTTGTAGGTTCTTATTGTCAGTTACAAGTACAAGACCAGAAGTGTTACATCTATAAGTACTAAGGGTCATTTATTATATTCCACTAGCAGGGTTATTCTTTGGTCAGAAGGGAGCCTCTTAATCTTTTTTATTTAGTTTATGAACTCCTCTTAAGTTTACTCTTTTATTATGGTTCTTTGCTCCTCAAGTAATCCCAACTAGGTATTTGGTGGAGAACAATGCACCAGTCACACTACCTGCATGGCCAGAAATACAAGTTCCTGTAAGTTAATAAAATTGATATCCAGATTTACATGGTAATCTCTGGGAGCTAATACATACCTAGGGACTTAGATACATTTGAAATTTGTTGCCAAATGACATTTTTGAGCTTTCAATCTTGCCTGTTTCACTATAGACTACAAATGGACCAGGAAAGGTCTATCGGGTAAAACCTGCTCTAGAAAGATTGGCAGCCAACGTCTCCTGGTGCCACTCTGAACCCAAACCCTTTTCTTATGAACATTAACACCAAACAGAGCTGGCTCTAAGATATGCCTACAGAAAATAATAAATAATTCATGAGTTCAGAGTCTCACATACAGGGATTAACCTTCCTACATTTTCAGTGCCTAGCCAACCCTAAGGTGCTTTGAATCTTCAACTCACCACGGAGCAGTCAGACTACCTGAAAATCTTATCCCAGTTCATCTCAATTTAGGCCAATTAAAGCAATAGGTCTTCATTAATTTCTGATTCTTAAGCAAGCTTTCTCTACTGGGTGATGAATTCAGAGGATTGGCAGATCTTAGAAATCTATCTGGGCTACACCTGTGATAAATATTAAGGAATATAAATTAGGGTAGAAAAACTTTGAAGCCAAGAATCAGGGAATCAGAGAACTCGGGAATCAGGAAGTGCTCTAGAGATCAGCCAACCCAACCCCTTGGAAAACTGAGGTACAGAGAGCTGAGTAAATGGGCCAAGGTCAGAGCTGGTAATTAAGTAGCAGAGGTAGAATTACAATCAGGCCTGATGACAGCACTTTTCCTAGAGTGCATCCTTCATCACAGAGTGCTTTAGACTGATTGCTGTTTAATAAAGTCCTGGTGGTAGTGAAACAAAGCAAGGAAGAGAAAAAAATAGGATTTCTTAACTTGGTTTCCTCTGAAAAAATCTTCAGAGATTGATCTTGCTTTGATAGATAATGTATTCCTCTAGCACAGTGGTTCCCAACCTTCCTAATGCCCCGACGTACTTTCCTTGTTACAGAGGGATTGCGACCCACAGGTTGAGAACCGCTGCTAGCAATACTCACAGTCTCTTTTCTTTTCTCAACTGCATGTGGTTCAGCTAAAGGCTTTGGGACTTTTCTGTCATACATGGCACTATTTCCTAATCACCATACTGCATTCCTTTTGCCTTTATCAAATAGTTCCACAATGTATTGTCTGCTTGAGACTCACCGAACTCTGTATCCACATTTAACCTTACTTGCCCTCTACCTTTTACCACGCCTGGCTGCACCATCGCAGCTTTTCTTATGGGCCTGTTCTCAGTCCTCCAGTGCTTGTGTTTCCCAACCTGTGGCACTTCTGTCCTGGTCCCTGGTAAGGTGTGAGCAGGTACTCAGAAGACAGAGAGCACATATATCAGCAAAAAATCCCACTAGGTGCCACATTAAAATTGGACTTTTCTCTAGGATTTTCGTGTTGTGTAGGAATAAAGGGTTCATTCTTTCTGCTCATTTTTAAAACTCTCTCTATAATTTTTTTTTAACAGGACCTAAAAATCAACCTTTGCAAGGCTTAGATATATAGACATTAAAGACCACAACCCAGTTTTCCCGGGGCATAAACCATTCTAAATTTATTTCCATTTAGGGGATGAAAATGATAAAAAGAAAACATTATTTGCCCTAGAGGAATTTAAATCTTCCTTCTTCTCAGAGGATTTAATGTTCTGAGTTCTGTGTCTAAATGTTACTGTCTTCATTATAATTCAGGAAATCCCAGACCGATTATGTTTAGCTTTTCCAACCTCAAATGGCTCCCATTAGGGCTTCATGGCCCAAATGAAGTAGACAAAGCCAACCTCAGACTGGGTTCCATTCTACAAAATTCTTAATTTATACTTCATCAACTGAAAATAGATGATTTCACTTTTTCCAAAATGACAGAGACATTTGGGGCTTTGGGGAAGAAAGATGCAATCACTGTGTTATCTCCCGTAAAGACCTATCAAAACTCTACTGGTTAGTGTTGCCCAGTGCATCAATGGGAGAGCCACATGTGGGAATAGGGAATATCGTGGTCATTCTGGTCATGGGCCCTCTAGGAGGACATAACGGCACTGGGAAAGAGTTTAGCGAATAGGGAGGAAAAATGCCTAAGAAGAATAAACATCAAGAAAAAAAGAGGATATACAATAAAACAGAAACAATATTCCTGCCAAGAAAGACAAAGCTGGAGCACTTGAAGTCTAAAACATTACAATGAATATACAGAGCACAGATACTTATCTTAAAAAATGTCTTATAGGTCTGATCACTGCAAGGCTCAGTGTTGAATGCTGTGGAGAAACACAGTTGAGTAAGACATGATTCCTATCATAGAATTATTTGAATATTAATATCTTAAGTTTGGAAAAGTAACTTAAATATCAGTAGTGCAAGCAGAACATGACCTGCATCTAAGAGATGTGAATATAAAGCGTATTTCAGTGGAAGCACAATGACTGTGAAAGTACAAGTAAAGGTGTACATAGCGTCTCAAAGCTTGAGTACAATTGGACAGGCACGTATTAGCAACAAGGGCATGTAATATACAGAGACTACAGGAACAAAGATACAACATCAGTATGTTGGCTAGGGATAGTTTGCTGGTATGACCGATAAATTTCCAAATCTTGGTGACTTCACAGGATAGAAGTTTCTTTGCTCCTTTAAAGTGCAAAATGGACATTCCTTTTTATTAGTGAAAAGCAGTGATTGAAGGACCAAGTTTTTCCATATCTTGGCTGTCTGATCCTTAACACCATGAGGGTTGCTATGCTCATGTACATTGAGCTGTAAAAGGAGAAAAAACATGGAAGGAAATGCTTAGGGGATTTATTTGGACCAGGCCCGGAAGTGATGAAATTACTTCTGTTTGCATCCCAGTGAATAGATCTTAGTCACAGGTCCACAACCAACTACAAGGGGTGCGGGAAAATGTAGTCTAGTGAGAAAAGAAAACTGTACCCAAGGAGAAGAAAAAATGGGTTTGATGAATGAATAGCCAGCCTGACTCTTTCATATGGTAGGAAGTCCATGTGGAGAAGTAATTCAATTTGGTTGAAATAGAGGAGGGGAGATGAGAAGTCATTTGAGATAAACCTACAGAAGTGGGTTGCAAACAATTTTATTTTCAACTGATTGACCCTTTTATTTAGCTCTTTAGCAAAATTTATTTAGCTCTTGCTACATGGCAGATACCATACTAGATGTTAAGGATTCAATATGGGATGGGTTTGGTGGAGAAGACAGTTACAAGAGGAAGTATTGGGAGCACTGTAACAGAGTTATGTGCCAAATGCCACAAAAATACAAAGGGGGGCAGTAGCTCTGCTGGGAGAGTCCAGGATGGAGCTGAATCAGAATGAGAGTCTTTGTTTTTTTAAGACAGAGTCTCTTTTTTTTTTTTTTTTTGAGACAGGAGCCTCAAGCTGTCCCCCTGGGTAGTGGCATCTCAGCTCACAGCAACCTCCAACTCCTGAGCTCAAGCGAGTCTCTTGCCTCAGCCTCCCAAGTAGCTGGGACCACAGGTGCCCGCCACAACGCCTGGCTATTTTTTGGTTGCAGCCGTCGTTGTTCGGTGGGCGCCGGCTGGATAGAGCCCGCCATCTTGGGTGTACATGGCTGGTGCCTTAGCCACTGGAGCCACAGGTGCCTAGCCAAGACAGAGTCTCATTTTGTTGTCCTCAGTAGTGTTCCGTGGCATCACAGTTCACAGCAACCTCAAACTCTTGGGCCCAAGAGATTCTCCTGCCTCAGCCTTCCGAATAGCTGGGACTACAGGCGCCTGCCACAATACTTGGCTATTTTTTTGTTGCAGTTGTCATTGTTGTTCAGCAGGCTCAGGCTGGGCTCAAACCCTCCAGCCTCAGTGTATGTGGCCAGGGCCCTACTCACTGAGTGGGTGCCGCCGGAATGAGAGTCCTGTTATGTAAGGGAAGTGGGCACCAGAGATATGACAAGAACATTCCACATACAGGAAATGTCAGAGGCAAATGCACTGGTGTATGGAAGGACAGGGGGAAATCACAAAGTCACAGGCAATATGGAGTTTTTTACAGGATCCTACTTTATAGGAAACTTGGCCAAACCTGTAAGCCCAAGAATATAAATTCAAAACAAAAGGAAAAAGGAAAAACCCAGAAATTATATATTTCACAGTGGAGAATAAACTTTAAAAACTTTTTTCATTTTTTACTAGTGCAAACTAGAGACAGCTACACTTACCAATGAGTTAAAAGTAAAATCACCATTGTAAAAATCACATGTCATTCTGAGTAGCAAAAGTGTTTTAGGAGTATGTCTCCAGTTCTTTGCAATTAGTGGTCTGTGAAGAATATATTGTTCACTGTTGCAGTCTAAGATGTGGACCTTGAAGTCAGACTTGGGTTTGAATCGTAAAGCAGCTCTTGCTAGTTATGTAGCCTTGCACAACTTTTCTGAGTCTTAGTTTTCCTTGTCTGTAAAATTGGGACGTTGACATTACACATTCTACTGCATCAGTTAGTTTCTGTTGCTCACAGTTTAGTGAGCTTAAAAATGACTTATTATTTTATGATTCTAGAGTAGACAATTTGGGGGTGGGCTTAGCTAGATGGTAGTTAGCTGGCCTCACCTGAACTCATGCATGTGGCTGGAGGTTGAGCTGGGACTAGTTGGTCTACAATGACCACATGTCCCGTGATTTGTGCTGGTTGTTTGCTGGGTACTGGTTGCTGGTTAAGATTGTGAGATAGAATGTACCACATTTTTCTGGTGGGCTAGTTTGTGCTTATGCCTACAGGGCCAATCTAAGATCCCCAGTAGCGTCAAGACAGGCCAACGCTAAGGCTCACATGCTTTGAAACAGCGTTCTTCAACCTTTTTTGTCTCATGACACACTTGAACCTATAGTTAAACTTCCACGGAACCCTTAAATTATGTTGATTAAAAAAAAAGTTTAAAAAAGAATATACTTACTGTGCTTTGAACTTTGAAAATAATTTAATTTATGATCTTTAACAATTCTCGTGGCACAACTAAAATCCTCAGCACACCAGTGAGCCTCAGCACACCTGTTGAAAATCATTACTTTAAAAGCCTCTATGTCATGTTATCATCCTTGTGGCCAACACAAGTGGCATTGTCCTACTGGCCATGCCCAGAGTCAGTATGAAAGTTGGCTACCCAAGGGCATGAATACAGAGTGTTGAGAAGAAACTGAGAGTGCAGCAGTCTACCACGTCCAACCATAGAGCTGTTATGTAGCTCAGATAACAGCGTAATATGTTCATCAAATTTGCTGACATGAAGTAAGCATTCAGCAAATGGAATTGATAAGGAAGATAATGATGCATGAATCACTGCCAATGTGGCATATTTAATTTTCATATATAGTTGAGGACAGTGTCTTGGGGGACAGATGATTTGGTTCTACTGTAGCTTTGCTATTGTGTGATCTGAGGTAGGAAACTGGGGTCAGAGAGAGGGGAGTTGTTTAGCCACAACAATGACGCATGGACAACACTTCTTTGTTAACTTCCTGTCTTAGTCTGTTTGGACTGCTGTAATGAAATGCCTTAAACTGGCTAATTTATAAGTGACAAGATGTATTGCTCACAGTTCTGGAAACTGGAGAGACTAATATCAATTTGCCAACAGATTTGGTGTCTGCTAAGGACCACTTTCTAGATGGTGCCTTTTTGCTGCATCCCCACACTAGGAAAGGGGCAAACAAGCACTCTTAGGCCTCTTCTAAGGACTCCAGCCCCATTCATGAGGGCCTTGTCCTCATGACCTCATCATTCCCTACAGGTTCTGCCTCTTAATAATATTGCTTTGGAGACTAGGTTTCAACAGACAGACTTGGGGGGAAGGAGATCACAAACATTTAGACACAGAAGAGCCACCCCACTATAATTCTTTTACCTCTGCTACTATCTTTCTTTTTTTTTTAATTGCATATACACATAGATCATGAATGCATTTATGCATATGCGGGGTACAATGTGTTAATTTTTTTATACAATCTGATGTGGTTACATCAAACCGATCAACATAGCTTTAGTCTCATTTACTTGATTATTGTGTTAAGACATTTATGTTCTACACTTGACGGATTTGACTTGTACCCTTGCAATATGCTCCATAGGTGTGGTTCCGTCTTTTACTCTACCTCTACCAAACTTCCCCCCTCTCCTCCCTTCCCACTCCATTTCTCTCCTTCATCCTGGGCTATAGTTGTGTTCCATCACATCCCACCTTTCATACTGTGGTCAGTGTCCTTCCCTTGTCCAACTCAGTGAAACCACCTTCCTCTGCCTACCACTGCTGCCACTGTCCACATGATTCACCGTAGAACTTCTCAGACCATGCTGGATTTCCTGGGAATGTTTTCTTTCTGAATCTGTGACTAGATTTGTTAGAATGCTCATAGATGCATGAAACTAATAAGCAACTGACATGGCTTAAACACCGAGGAAGTATTACCTAATTTAACAATTCTAGGGGAGTAGTTTCTGAGTTGATTGACTGATTTGGAGGTTTAATAAGTGATACCAGGACAGAAACGTGGCATCTCTAAGTTTCTCTTTGGTGTTCTCTTGCTGTTTCTAGGATAGCAGCTGCATTTCCAAACACCCAGCTCTCACAAGACAACACCTAAAGGCAAGACAGAAAGACACGTCTTACCCTCCTACTCTGGCCCTTCATTCTTTCATATTTATTTATCAGAGAGGTAAATGTCTCTCAGAACCCCCTCCTTTATTTCTTATTGCCCAGAATATGACCACATGGTCACCTTCAGAAGCAGCTGTGAATAAGGTTATCTTTATCCTGGTTGTATTAGATTTATCATGATGTATTTCCCTGGTATATCATTGCAGAATATATTGTCCAAAAAATAACTGTTTTTTAAAGGTTAAATCATAACTTTAATACAGATATAAAATGAACATGTGTCAGAGATTTTGTTTAAGTCATTAAAGAGGAAACAGGAAAAGAAGTTAAAACCAGTTCTGAAGACAATCCAAAGACGAAACAAATGTATAAGATCACAATGACTGTTGAAATGAATTTGTTTTATTGATATGGGAGAAGCATGTCAATTGAAATGCCAACAACTAGGAGTTATTTGCATATCCATAAATAAGAAAATATTTGTTTTACCACAGTTTTCTATAAGTTAACATCTATATTTACAGGACTGTAAAATAGCTGTAAGACGATGAAAGGCAGAAATACCACTAAGTCAGATGCCTTGGGAAAGTAAGGTCTCAACAAACAGTTTTCAGTTGAAGACACCTTGTAGTCTTTTGGATCACTTAAAATTCTTGCAATTTTTCATTCCAACATGAACAAAATCAGATTTTCTTAAGAAGAACTGGAAGGCAAACAGCTGCTATGTAGACAATCCAGTGTCTGCCCTAAATACGTTGCTGAGAAGTGGGAAAAAAATAAATATATCCTGATTTGCAATGAGACTTTCACACCCCCTTACGGAGTTCACTTTGGAGAAAAGTGTTAAACCAGGCACTATTGGTGGAGGGACAGAAATCCTGAAGATTTGCCCTGAGGGTAAGTCTGGTCCTGCAGTGGGCCCAGACAATGAATTGGAATCTTCACTTCTAGGGACTCATTCCAACTGCACAGTAGCAATTATGGCCAGAGGTGCCTTTGCCATGGAGGAACAGATTATGCATGATTCTTGTTTGGAAACTGCAGAATTCAATTTTTCTAATGTACATGACCATTCTTTGTTCTTATTCCGACCCTCTTCGTTGGTTCTTTCTGCATTTAGTATAAATTGAATTCCAAGGAAATTATACCAGAGATCACATACAATTCATTTCAGTCTGTTGACAGGCAATTTTTCTATAGTACCCTGCTGGGGGGGGGGGTTGATAGGGAGAGGGGATGGTATGAAAATGTGATATCTGGTATCCTTACAGCTTTGTCCCCAATCTGGTGTTTATGGGCTGTTTTATTCCTGTGTCTTACACAGTTTGGGATACTATATTTTTGTACCTTAATTAGTTTCAAAATTAATAAACAAAATGTGTGCTTTTTATCTTTAAAGTTCTAAACCACATAGTGTGCTTGCCAGTGCTGCTGGTGGCTCAGCAAGCCTGTCATGTGGAAGTACCTCGTCAGGTTCTGCTAAACACTACGCTTCACACACACACTTCTGATTTTGTCTGTGAATAAATTACTCCTTAAGAAAGAATTGCTCACTTTTTAGAGTAATTTTTTTTTTTTTTTGCTTTGTTATACTGTACTTGAATTATGCCCATCCACCATTTCCAAGGTGAGGTCCAGGTCTACCTTGGAAAGCACTGTTTTCTCTAGGCCAGTGGCTCCAAATGTGAGCATATATTATCTCCTAGAGGTCTTCTTAAAACATGGATGGCTGGACCCTACTACCTGAGTTTCCGATCATGTAAGTCTGGATGGGCCTGAGAGTTGGCATTTATTTTCTTTTAAATAGATTTGAGAGAGTACAATTTTTTGTTGGTGTTGTTACGAGGATGAATTACACAGTGGAGAAGTGCAGGCTTTTACATACCCATCAACTGAATAGCATACATTGTACAGATAGGTTATTTTGCAGCACACACCCACCTCACCCTTCCTCTTCTGAGACTCCAGTGTCCATTTTCTCATCCTCTATGACCCATTGCTTGCCTCCTACTTAGGAGAGAAAGCGTGGTATCTGAGGTTTTTTGGTTCCTAGGTTAGTTCACTTAGGATGATTGCCTCCTGTTCGATCTGAGATGCTACAAAAGACATTTAATTCTTTTTAACAACTGAATGATATTCCATGATGTGTGTGTGTGCACATGTGTATACACACATACATACATACACACAGTATACCTTATTTTCTTTATCCACTCATCAGTTGATGGGCATTTAAGATGGCTCCATATCTTTGTAATTGTTAATTGTGCTGTGATAAATATATAGGTATAGGTGTCTTCTTTTAGAAGATGACTTCTTTTCCTTTGGGTAGATCCTCAGTAGTAGAATTGCTGGATTACGCTGAAGGTGTACTTTTAGTGCTTTGAGAAATTGCCATACTGTTTTCCACAGAGGTTGTAATAATTTACAATCTCAGGGTACGAGCATGCCCTTTTTACCGCATCTGTGCCAACATCTATTGTTTTTCTTTCTACTTTTTAATAATGGTCATTTTGACAGGGGTAAGGTGGTATCTCATTAAGGTCTTAATTTGCATTTCATCGATGATTAGTAATAGCATTTTTTCGTGTGTGTGTTGTTCATTTCTCTATCTTCATTTGAAAAATGTCTTCTCATGTCTTGTGCCCATTTTTGATAGGATTATTTGCTTTCTTCCTTGCTGATGTTTTTGAGTTCCTTATATATTCTAGATATTAGTTCTTTGTCAGACATATAGTTTGCAAATATTTTCTCCTACCTTAAAGGTTGTCTATTTACTCTGTTCAAAAGCTTTTAAGTCCATTTATTTATTTATTTTTTGTTGTATTTGCTTTTGGGGTCTTAAATAATAAATTATTTACCTAGGCCAATGTTGAGGATAGTTTTTTCTAGTTTTTATTCTAAAACTAGAAATGTCAGGTCTTACATTTAAGTCTTTAATGCCTCTTGAATTAATTTTTGTGTATGGTAAAAGATAGTAACCTAGCTTCATTCTTCTGCATGAGACTATCCAATTTTCCCAGAACAAGAGTGGGGAACTTGTGGCCTTAAAGCCACATGTGGCCTTCTAGGCCCTTAAGTCTGGCATTTTGACCAAATCCAAATTTGACAGAGCAAAACCTTTTATTTTTATTAATACATTTTTATTCTTCTTTTGTATTTTTATTTTATTTTACAAATTAACATATTTAAAATACCAAGGAATAAGATAAATTTCACTAAAATAACCCTCCCAAATTGACCAGCACAATTAGAACATTAGTAGCCTATCAAGGGCTAGATTGACGGCAGATACACTCATGATTTAATTCTAACTTACTTTACCTGGCTGGTACCACTGCTGTGTAAGGCTGGTTGGCAATAGTTTATTAGGGTCAAGTACTGATAAACTAAAGCAATGTCACGAAGAAAACAGAGTTTTAAATGAGGATTAAAAATTGCAATATTACTTGTTTCTGCTAAAGATAAGGTGATTTGCTTGCTTTGTGACATTGCAATATCAGCATTAAAAAATTCAATGCTCATCAACATTATGACACTCATAAGGATCACAAATATTTGAGAAAGGTTTGAAAAGTTGTATTGCAAAAATTAAAAGAAAATATGAAAACCAAAAGCAAAGACAGTTCTCTCAAGCAGCAATAGGAACTGGAAATCATATCACTGAAGCAATTTATAAAGTAGCTTATATATTTGGAGAGAGAAAAAGACACGATTCAATTATGCAGAAGTTGAAAGGATGCCTTTTTGAAGTTGTAGAATGCTTAGAGCCCAATAACATTTCAAACTACAAACAACTACCTCTTTCAAGAGGAACTATAACTTATCAGCAGCATGAATTAGCCTTCACATGAACAGTACTTCATGTAATACTTCAAAAGGGAAATATATTTTATTCAATTATTTTGGATGAATCAGTTGATACTACTGATTCAGCACAGGTTTTATAATTCACAGGGGTCAGAACAGAAGAGTTTCTTTGCTACAAGGGGTTACTTGCTTTGGGTACTCCTGTGAATAGGGAATAGATATCGTCAATAACTTTCAAAATAAATGTCATGAATTTGGACTGAATTTGGTAAATTTAATGAATTTGTGTATAGACAGTGCGCCTTCCATGACAGGAAAATATGAAGGGTTTATTGCACAGATGTTTAAAAAGTATTAACAAATCAAGATTATCTCATTTTTTCCATTGTTTCTTACATCAACAAAACCTCTGTGCTAAAGCTACTATGTTAAGTGACACTGTGAAAAAGTAATAAGTATTTTTAACTATATTTGCACAACTGCAACACTGCATTGTCAGTTTCATAATGTGCTATAAGTTGAAAGATGCTATAAATTGAAAGTATGGTGTGGATTTGCCATATCATTCCAAAGTATGTTGGCTATTTCAGGGGCAGGTGTTAGTCAAAATTTTCTCTCTGGGAGAACAGATAGTTTTCATACATTTTATGAAGAACAGAATCAGCAATGTGAATTATTGACATGTTTTTTGACAGAAATTTTCTATAGGAATGAAGCATTTCTGTGTGATATCATGTCATATTATGATGACTTGAGTAATTCCTTGCAAGGTAAAACTAAATCTATATATGATATGTGGCAAAAAAACCCTAAGCATTTTTAAGAAAAGAATGGAAATTTGGTTCTTTGAAAACATAAAGCTATCTTTTTAAAAAATAGTTCTTCAGAAGGAAATTTTAGTTGAACATTTTCCCCAGTTAGCAAAGGTCATTGATGAGCAGGATGATATATGAAAATCATTTGAAGAATATGCAGCTGTTATAGACCTGTTAATTGAAGAATACAATGAGAGTTTCACTGAATTTGAGAATTATGACCTCACACTTAAATTAGAATTTCAGCCTCATCTAGTTGATATCACCCCAGCACCTAAAGAACTACACGTGGAATTGATTAAACTTTCGGTAGATGGCATTTTAAAGTCATTGTTTGATGCTAAGAAAGATCCGATTGAAATATAAAAAAATGCAGTTGAATACTCACAACTTGGCAACATGTCCCAAAAAAATGCTTTCTTGCTTTCAACCACTTATTGCTACAAATCTATACTCTCCTACTTAACTACCTAACCCACCTCAAGACATCTTCAAGGTTACAAATGACTGATACTCCTCTAGCACAGTGGTTCTCAAACTTCCTAATGTGGTGACCCTTTAATATAGTTCCTCATGTTGTGGTGACCTCCAACCATAAAATTATTATTATTATTATCATCATCATTATTATTTTAATTATTAAAATACATGTTAAACTCATGTTGTGGTGACTCCCACCCAAATAATTTTATGTTGGGGGTCACCACAACATGAGGAACTGTATTAAAGGGTCATGGCATTAGGAAGGTTGAGAACCACTGCTCTAGAGGATCAAATCGAATTGTGGACTTCTATGCTGCAACCAAATATTCAAAAGCTTTCCAATAAAAATAAGACACCACAAAGTTATTAAAAGGTTAATTAACTTTCAAATTAATAGTTTCTTTTTTGAAATTATTAAGTACATAGTAGTTACATTTTTACAAAATAATGTACATTTTTAGATATATTTAATTGAAGCTTCTTGAATACAGCCTTATTTCATTACTTCTAAATTAATATGCCCTTTCAATGTCAAAAGGTACTCCTCACCCTGTCCCAGAAACATTTACTGACTGGGGTGTCCTTTTCCCAGCCTCCTTTGTCAATGATCACTTGGTTGTAGGTGTTCAAGTTAATTCCTGGGTTGTCTGTTCTGTTCCATTGGTCTATGTGTCTGCTTATACACCAGGAAGTACTGCTTTTGTTACAAGTCCTGCAACACAATTTGAAGTCAGGTAAAATGTGATGTCTTCAGATTTGTTCTTTTGCTTAAGATTACTTTGGTTATTAATACTCTTTTTTGGTTTCATATGAATTTTAGGGTTTTTTTTTTCTAATTCTGTGATAAATGATAGGAATTTCATTGAACCTGTAGATGAGTTTGGGGCAATATGGACATTTTAACAATACTAAGCCAACACAATAAAAAAAAGGATTAATAAAACAAAAATTTTATTTCTTGAAAACATAAATGGTATCAACAGACCACTAACTAGATTAACAAAGAAAAGAATAGAAAGAATTCAAATAAACTCAATCAGAAATGAAAAAGGAGATATAACAACTAATATCAGAGAAATACGGAAGATCATTTGAGTCTGTTTTTAACACCTTTGTGTACCCAAACTGGAAAATCTAGAGAATATGGATAAATTTTTGGCAATGCACTACATCCTAATCTTCATTCAGGAAGAAATAGGAATATTGACTAGAAGAATAATGAATAGCATGAATGAATCATCAATAAAAAATATCTCTTAACCAAATCATCCCAGGATAAGGTGGATTCACAGCCAAAGTCCGTCTCCCCTACAAAATACTAGAACCTATCTTACTGAAATTGTTCCATATCATCGAGAAAGAGATAATCCTGAACTCATTCTATGAAGCTGGTATCACCCTGATACCAGACCCAGGAAAGGACACAACAACAACAACAAGAGAAAAAGAAAACTACAGACCTGTCAATATCCTTGCTGAACATAGATGCAAAAATCTATAATAAAATATTAGCAAACTGAGTCCAGGAATATATCAAAAAGATAATTCACCATGGCCAAATGGTTTTATCCCAGGATAAACACTGGTTCAGCATTCACAAATGAATGTGATTTAATTAATAAATAATATTTAAACTGAAAACCATATGATTAGCTCAATAAATGCAATAAAAGCATTTGACAAAATCCAACATTCTTTTATGATAAAAACCCTCAACAAACTAGGCATAGAAAGAGCATCCCTCAAATTAATAAAAGCTGTATATAGCAAACCCACAGCCAACATCATACTGAACTGAAAGCATTCCCCCTAAGAACTGAAAAGAGCAAGAATGCCCACTTGAACCATTTCTATGCAACACAGTACTGGAATTTCTAGCAAGAGCAATCAGGTAAGAAGAAAGAAATAAAGGCATCTAAATTGAATAAGAGGAAGTCAAACTGTCTCTGTTGTCTGACAATATAATTTTATAACTACAAAATCCTAAAAACTCCTCTGAAAGACTCCTAGAATTGACAAATTGTCTCAAACTACAAAATCAGCATACACAAATCAGTAGCATTTCTGAACACTAATAACAAACAATCTGAGAATCAAATCAAGAACTCAATCCCATTTACAGAAGCTGCAAAGGAAAAAAAAATACTGGCATATGCTAAACCCAGGTGGTGAAAGATCTCTACAAGGAGAAGTACAAAACACTGGTGAAAGAAGTTACAGGCACAGACAAATGAGAAAGCATTTGGATCATGGATCGGGAGAACTGGTGTTTGTAACACGTTTCCAGGTGATGCTGATGCTGCTGGTTTGGGGTCCAGAGTTTGAGAACCACTGCTTTATGCCATGTGCCTTCAGGTCTAAAAAAGATTCTGTTCAAGAGGCAGCCACAAAGCTACACACGAGGAAAAAAGGAAGTGAGTTTATTATTTATTAGGGAATATTTTCTTGCCCTCCAAAGGAAGCTTATTTGTCCTTCCATTATCTTCATTCAATGAAAATATTGATATGAATAGCCCCAAAAGGCAGATCACTAAAACTCACCATACTGAATCCATTCTAGAGCTTCCAGCCAATTGGCATAGCACACTAGAGACAGGAGAAAGAATCTGAACTGAAGACCAACGGATTCATAAAACTGTGTGTTATTCTCAGGATGTCTTGGCTGTTTCAATTTGGCTTATAACTAACTATCTTTGTACCTTTCATCTCTAGATGAAGACTGTGAACTGTATCTATTGCTAAGATCCCTTTGAGCCCTAATCTTATAAGAATCTGACCCTAACCAGACATTCAAAGGGTGTTCCTGGTCCATCTGCTGGTGTGGACATCTAAAGCAAAGAGATCCAGCAGGAGGGGCCACGGTACCTGCCCCAAATGCCACAGCTCCAGTTTTGCCAGGTGTGATGTCAGATGGTAAAGAGAGGAGCCAAGTAGAGTTTCAAGGGATTCAAGACTTTGTGTCTAGGAGAGGATTGTTCTGATTAGCACGTTAACCTTGTCTCTTGATAAACTGCCATGGGGTTACTAATGATCTCCAACCGCCAGACACATTTTAATCTTAACACTCTCACACCCGTGCCCTTGGCACTATTTCAGCCCCAAAGTCCCTCAATTGAAGGAGAAGTGCCATCTCCACCTTTCCAGTGGAAACTCTGGGGGCTTTCCTAGGAGGTGTTTGATCTGGGTAACTAACAAGCCTGCTGCTGCTTAACTTCAGATGTCTGAAAGGACCACAGAAGAAAGGTAGAAGGCTTTAGGTCACACCGCAGAGTATTTGAGGCCCAGGCAAACTTTTGGCAAGCAGACAGGACAGCAGAGACCGTTTGAAATGGATCCCATTGCTTCCCCTCATGGTCAATTTCAAATATCTGTATATCTGTTTCCTTTGCAAGACTCTGGGCTCTTAGGCTCTTACGGAATGTGTTTCTTCCATCTGTGCCTTATCATCAAGTTTGTCTACAATGACAATTTGTCTTCCCTTCAATATAAAATAACAAGCTCACAAATTTGCAAAAGTCACTGCCTATCTTTGTCCCCTCCCTTCCTTCTAGACAGAATGTGGCACAGAAGAGGTGCATTGTAAAGGTTTTCTGCACGGATAAGCACCTGGACAGCTGAATGCTGCTTTGTGTGTCAAGGTAAATACAAGGACTATTTTGCTGGTTTGCTTGTTTTTCTCAGAAAATGCTTAGAAATCAATAAAGTTATTAATAAATAAGTGAACGATTTCTCCATGAAAACAGTGTTGTACTGCTCAGAAACTCGGTGGCTTGAAAAAAGAGCCATTGCATGGGTGAATAAAAAATTGCTTCTGCAGAAGTTTCAGTGAAAGCAGGATTGTTCTGAGGCTTGCAAAACTAACATCTGAATTGCTAAGTCCCAGTAGCTTTCAGTGTGTCCCAAAGTAACTATGCAATAAAAAATATAAGTAAACAGCTTCCCCCGTGTTGGTTTTTGAGTCATACCTTGATTTATTTCTCCTTATTGCTTAATAATGATAACGACACACAACCTTGATTGGGCACTAACCCAGCCCCTGTGCAAGCTTTTTTTTTTTTTTCATTTAATACTCAACAGCAATCTGAGATGTAGTTATAGTTACTATAATTAACCTGAGAAAGACTGAAGAATTTACTCAAGGGCATGTACCTGGTGCTGGTGGCCTAGGCAGGATTTGTGTCAAGGAAGCCTGGCCCCTGTGCATGGTCCGCATCACCCCACCATATCAGAGGCAGTGATGAGCCTTTAGAGAAAGAGCCCTGATGGTGTCTGGGTTCTAATCTCTGAAGCCTCTGAATATATCATCTTATTACATACATGGCAAAAAGGACTTTGCATGATTTTTTTTTATTAATCATAGCTGTGTACATTAATTGGGACTTTGCATGATTTAAGTCTTGTGATGGGAAGATTATCCTGAATTATTCGAGAGACTCTAATGCAATCACTGGGGTCCTTCTAAGAGGGAAGCAGTAAGGTCAGGGTCAGTGACGGCCATGTGATGACAAAAGCAAGAAGTCAGAGTCACACGGGCCACGAGCCAGGAAATTTGGGCAACCTCTAGAAACTGAAAAAGACAAGGAAATTTCTCATCTTCTGCTCTATCTGACCCATTTTGGACTTCTGACCTCCAGAACCATTAGATAATAAATTCATGTTGTTTTAAGCCTCTAAGTGGTAACTAATTGCAAACGTTTATTTTTGGTAATGTGTCACATAGGACACTATTTCACTGCTGATGTAACCTAGTGATGGTCAGTCTCTGCCCGGAGTAGGAAGATGCTCACGCAAGGACCCACATCTTGTGCTGTAAATGCTTCACAGACCTTACCCAAGAGAGAAACACCCTGTTGGTTTTGAGGCTTCCCAAATTTGCCTGCTGCTTTATTTATCAGTACATAAATACATGCCATTTCACAAAGTAGATGCCATTCCTCGGCATATTCACAGCAATCAAAATAGCAAACAGACTGAAAATTGCCATAATAGTGCTTATTCTTGTCCTCACTCTGACTTATAAAATGAAGTGCTCAGATTGGTTAAAAAAAAAAAAAAAACCCTCTGCTTCTCTCTGCTCCTTCCCTTCTTTCTAGATCTTTCTTTTCTCTCTCCGCTAAGAAATTGGGCCCCTGAGCAAAAGGTTTCCCTTCATTGACAAATACAGTGAACACTGTATTTTTTTCTTTTTAATTGATCATGTTCTTTCCCTTTTAATTATTTTATGACATATATTTGGTTAGAAACAAAAATAAACTTGGGAATGGCCAACATAAACAGGAGAAATACAGGTTGTGAATTAAATTCTCCTCTAATTTAGGAGACAAATGGTTGACCCTATATACCAAAGTTTATCAAAATTATACAGGAGGGAAAGTGGGATTGTTGTAATATTTTTTTTCATTCATTCCTTTATAATGGTAGAAGCACTAAGCAGAGTCACTTAAAAGAAAATTCAAAGTCAATTTCCAGCATTCTACTCTATGTCATAATGGGTTAATTTACTAAGGATACAAAATATCCTTCCAAAATGTTAAGACAGATAGTAATCATGATTGAGTTTTAATATTTGAAGACCTGGCATGCGCATGCCTCTCCTCTGGCTTTTCTCCTAGGATATCGCTCCTGCTTCAGCCCATTTTACTGAAGCAGAGAAAGGAGCCAAGTTCCCTGTCTGGAAGATGTTGGCTCAAGAAGAGCAATATGCTGCTAGTCAGTGAACTAAGGCTACAAGAGCAAGAATTTGGATGCAGAGGTAATTGTAAGCCATCCCCACACCCTCCTGTGGTGAGGGTGGAATCTGGGGCTCCTGCTGCACAAAGAAATGGGATTTGAGGCAGCTGGGACACGTATTAAAGGATCAAAGGATAGTGTTCCTCAGCTCTCATTTAGCTAAGTCCCAAATAAACAAAAGAAGAGATCTGGGGTTAGGAAACACTGCAAGGATGCTCTTTCTTTGCCAGTCATTTTAGTAGGTTAATTGTGCCTTGAAGTTTGGTGTCTGAGGGGATTTACAAAGATGAGATCATGAGAATGCACAGAGCTCATAGCCATGTCCTACATGGAAAGCAATCAAACACGAAACTGTTGAGTAGAGACACTGTGATGGTTGGGCAGGATTTTAGAGGCCATGGGTGACCAGAATTGTTAAGGCAAACTCAGTATAGAAGAAGAGGTTTAGAGATGGGCCTTGGACGGTGAGGCAGGGTTTGCCGGATAGAATAAAGAGGAGGAATTTTCACCAGAAGATTCACCAGCGTCTGGAGCATGAAGACAGGAATGCAGGAGACCAAAGATGCGGGAGGCCAAAGACAGGAATGCGAGAGGCCAACAATGGGACATAGTCTATGAATAGATAAAATGGGGTCAGAGTACGAATCCTGCTTCATCCTGAATGCCAGCAGGATTATTCTTGAATTGCTCAGTGAAATCACCTCAATTCTGTAAACATGCCCGTAAGAATATACACCAGCAGAACTTGTCATTTTGCATTAAGTGGTATGTTTGTCATCCTTGCTGCTCCATCACACCGAGAAGTCAGACTTCAAATCCAAAGGTCTGGGAGACTGAAGTTTTTCCCCACACTCACAGGGCAGCATAGGGGTCTCAGAATTCCAGAGAGCTCTCTCTTCCCTCTCATGTTGTATAAAATATGGACAGGGAATATTTCACTGATTCAGAAAAACATAAGCCATATCCTAGGTTACGTGTTTTCACAGGGCAGTGGTACTTCCCTGCAGACTCCAGTCAGCTACTTTAAATCACTTAAGTTTACTCTGAGAACTCCAGCCAGGTCCAAGTACAGGCTTAAGGGTAAAAGAGGAATGATCTCCTAGCTCAATTAAGCATGACACAACTTTGAAGGGAGAATCAGGAAGGGCAGTGGCCCACAGAGTATGTAGTTGTGGTTTAATCTTTCAAATAATACGAAGGACATTAATAACCTTTGAATACTTATTATACATCCAATGCTGTATGCATGCAATCATATTACTTCTCACTGCCTGTAAATCTTAGGTAGTACCCCCATGTTTTCAATGAAGAAGTTGAAACAGAGCAAAACAACTTGCATGATGCCTCACAGTTAGAAAGAAGAAAAGCCAGATACTCACAGAGGCCTCAATTACTATGAACCCCAGCAGGAGCTGGTTTCTGACCTGTGTAACCCTTAAGATAAAGTCTCTTTTCCTCACCAGCCACCACCAAGTAACTTTCTAAGAACTTCCTAACACCTGGGAGCAGGTGGGGCCTCTAGAACCCTGGGTCTTCCCTCTTCTCATCATACATTTTCCTCGTAGTTAGATGTCCTGTGTCTGCTTCAGTGCCACCTTGTCACTTGAGTGGTTTCTGCTGCTCTCCACGTCATGGAATGTGCCCCTGTTCACTGGCTCAAACCCTTGCCTGCATTCTTCCCCCTTGCAGATGCATCACACTTGTTTGGTGGAGAAGGCCATTGTAGGCTTGCCAGGGCAGACCTCATCCATCCACACCAAGCTACAACCCCCAAATACAATTTGCTCTCATTCATAGGGGAAGCAGGATGGTCCCCTTTGGTATCTCTTGATAATAGTTTCACATATTAGTGCCCATTACAATGTATCTGATACAGATGACCCTTTCATAATGCTGTCAGATATTGGCATGTACAGGGAACTATATACATAAAGTTCACCTGCAATTTAAAATAGTTTGACATAGTAAATTGCACATGAACTTTATGTCCACCTTGTATAAAGAGAGTATACTTTTGGATAAACCAGTGCAGGGAGAGAGAAACAGATTAGTGGCATAAGAGCAGGCACAAAGAGGGGGCTCAGGAGGAACAAGAAAATCTTCATGATTTCTTTTTTTTTTTGAGACAGAGCCTCAAGCTATCCCCCTGGGTAGGGTGCCGTGGCGTCATAGCTCATAGCAACCTCCAACTCCTGGGCTCAAGTGAGTCTCCTGCCTCAGCCTCCCAAGTAGCTGGGACTACAGGCGCCCGCCACAACGCCCAGCCATTTTTTTTTTGGTTGCAGCCGTCATTGTTGTTTGGTGGGCCCGGGCTGGGGATTTGAACCCGCCACCTTAGGTGTATGTGGCTGGCTCCTTAGCCGCTTGAGCCACAGGCACCGAGCCAATCTTCATGATTTCGTGTTAAGCAAAGCTGAATGGGACTGAGGCCAGTTCCCTTGACAATCATGAGGTTATTTTCTTCTGCACATCTTCTGCCTTTGCACAGAAATATCAGCTAACAGCAAAATGGAATCCTGCTCAACACAGGAGAAAGAACGTTGGGTGGACAAGTAGGCCGTCTCATCACGCGGTTTCTTCCTCGTTTGCCCTTTCAACTCCCTCCCTCATTTTTTGCCTTACTCTGAGCTCCACAAGCTGAACCCGTAGCCCACTCATCCAAGCTCCCTGGAGCTCAGCTTCTCACTGGGTTTACCCAGTGAAAGGCAGTGGCAGGAACCTTAGAATGGAAGGACAGAGAAGTTGGGACATTTCTGCTCCCTTCCTGTTCGACATTATGGTTCTGGTGGGGCTTTACTTCTCTATTACTATGGCTATCAGCACCTCCCATAGGTTCATCTCTGGCTGGGTGTTAGTAACACTGTTTTCTTCCTCCCCCCCCCCCCCAATATATGCTAGGAGCAATGACTTTCACAGTTGCTGATGTCTGGGTGCCTCGATTCACCTTGCTGGTCACCTTGACTTGCCAGCTGTTATGCAATTAGTGTCTTTGTTAATACCTCTTTAACTAAACCTCTGTATAATTTGGTTTCTTACTGAAACTCTGACAGAAGTAGAATTTACTTTCCCCCACAAACTGCCCAGAACCTTCTAAAGAGAGAGTTTTCCAGAAACCATGATTTTTATACTTTTCAGTTTTGCTCCAGTATTAGAGCCCATTACATTTTTAAATTTTAAGTTTGTTTATTAATTTGTTTTTCTTTCTTTTTTTTTTTTTTTTTGTCTTTTTTGCTGGTTTTTCCTTGCAAATGGGAAAATCATCTCACCTGCTCCACAGGAATAAAAGAAAATAAAGTGAAGTAGAACCTTTTAAAAAATGTTGTCAGTTTTGTTCCAGTGAAGGGTCAAATCAGTGCCCCATGGAAATAATTTCCTGTGTCTATCCCCGGCCCTGCTGTATACAAATCTCTTGCCTTAGGGCAACATCTCTCTGACAAGGGTTTTTCTTGTCATATAACATCAGGGTCACAATGGGGTCTCACTGTGCTCATTTTAAGCCTACCATGTCACTTTTATGGCTTCACAATACCCATGTTCCTAAATGTCCCAGACATCTTTAGAGAATTTAACATAGCCATCTGCAATAAAATGTTATATAAGAGTTGGACT
This sequence comes from Otolemur garnettii, assembly GCF_000181295.1. Classification (NCBI taxonomy): domain Eukaryota; kingdom Metazoa; phylum Chordata; class Mammalia; order Primates; family Galagidae; genus Otolemur; species Otolemur garnettii. The sequence goes on along the minus strand of NW_003852401.1, from coordinate 19,276,246 downwards.
CTTACCTCAACCAGCCAAAAGCCTGATTAAAAAGATCTTGTGCTGGCTCTGAAGGTCAGTATTTATGGCACTATATTATTTATAAATAATGTAAGAATTATTATAGCAATAAAAGTTGGCGTTCCAAAGAATGGGCATATTAGGGATGGCTAAATTATGATGACATTGAGATCATAGGTCACATCCAAAGCTTCATTGCAAACCAGTGGAAAATTACCACCAGCTTGACTGCAAAACTAGAAGAAAATCTCGAAAGATGTAAAGAACACTGGGAAATTCCAAAGCGTAAAAAGCTTAGGAAGACTGACTGGGACTAGGCCTGATCTAAGGGGCGGGGAACACTTCATTTATAGGCTCAAGTCACATCAAGTCATATAGAGTCCTTCTTCAGGCCCAACACTGACAACATTTCTGCCTAACTCTTTCTGCTCTGACCCTGGTGGATGGCTTCGTGAATAGACAAGAGACTACCATAGTTTTGGGTTCTGCTACCATCAGGATTCCAGAATCTCAAGGAGAAACATACAATGGAAGAAACTCCTAGAAGAGGATGAGATTGGATACTGCATGTTACATCTTCCCTAGAAAATGTTGGGTTGATCACCACATTAAACCCCAGCCCACAAACCCTTTCTCCCCCCTCAAGCAAGGTCAGACAGCTCTTATGGAGCCCCATTCCTACTACTGCATGGCCAAGGCTTATGTAGTTAGAAGGTTTAAAGGGCTGACATAGGAAATTCTCTCTCTTCTTGAAGGCATATTTTAGAACCACAGAATGATTAGAACACACTCAGGGACTATCCTTGTGAAGGTAAGGTCAACCTGAATGCAGGATACACAATCTAATTCTAAGACAAACCAATTTAAAGATTTAGGTGCCTCAAACCCAGGAAGCAGTTATTATTCAAAGACTGAGTCAACAGTTGCTTATTACTCTAGGAATCGTACCAGTTTTTGAATGTTCAATGCTAGTTCTGACTGATTCTGAAACTTCTGAGGTGACAAAGAGCCCAGAAAATAAGATTAATAACCAGTCTCTTTATTGCACTGTCTCTGGGTATAGCCAAGAAATTGATTTATTTAAGAAACATTGTTCTTATAGCATCTACAATCTGAGAACCATCAGGAGGGTCTCACTCTATTAGAAGATCTTATGGCCAAACAGCATCAGAAATACTGGTAAACTTCCGAGAAATTGAGGGAAAGAAAATAAACCTCCAAATCCTTTTGATAGATGGTCCATCTCCTTATTTTTCCCCTATGATTTGGCACTCTGAATGTTTGTCCTCTTTTCTTGGAGTTTGGTTAACATGGTTTAAAATTTATGTAAATATTTTTTCTTTCTCTAAGGAAAATCCTTTCTTCTAACAGATCTGCTAAAGTTCTTGAGCAACTTTCAAAATATTAATTAGGTAGGGATTGTACTGAGGAGGGGGGTAGATTTGAGTCAAGGATGGTTGCCATGTAATCCAGAGAGCATAAATAATAATGTACTCAGTGTAGACTAGTTTGCACAATGCACAACCATTTCCTGGCTGGTTGTGTGACTAGAGAAAGGATGAGAAACCAAATTTTGTGATATATGATTCCTTCATCTCTGTTGGGAGTAGTTATCATATGTATATCTATACTTGTAAGCTTTTCATTATGGGAATACAAATAATCTTCATGTTATATGTCTTCCTCCCTGGACTTTCTGCATTCTTAGAGCCAGAGTCAGGCTGCTCCACGTTGGAATTTGCAGGACAGCGTGTGGGGAAGCAGAAGCAAAAGTTCTAGAGTTGGTCGGCTGAAAGGAAAGTTGTGCCCTACATTTCCATTATCTGTGTTTCTACATTATTTTTAGGTTGTACAACACATTTTTGCACTGTGGACAAACAGAAAACTTTGGTTCCTCAAATTTAGGATTTAAGTTTTTTTATTTATTTTTTATTTGCGTGTTCACTACGCACCTTCCTGTGGTTTCAGGAATTTCTATTTAAATTAAAAATAGATTGGAAGGTACTAGGGAAAGATGTTTAAAAATTAGCATTTAATTGAGACTTTTCCCATAATGCACTATGAAGAACTGCAAGGCATTGCAAAGAGGAAGTTGGCATGTCTCATAAGCACAGACTGGATTTTTATGGATCTGCCAGTCTTTAGAAATCTAAATAGTCTACCCCATCTCACTCAAATATGAAGCCTACCAGGCATGTTGTATTATTCTTCTGGGGTGATATTTAAGTGATTATAAATGTTCAGGTTATTTCCTTAATCACTTCAGATGTTTTCTAGCCACATGGACCATATCTTTGAATTCTTTTGTTTCCAGGCCAGAGCTGTACACGTATTCTTACATGAACAAAACTTACAGAAAAAGATAGTTTGTTTCATTCATTCGAGAAGGGCTTTGTCGGCTAATATAGGCTGAGATATGCTGCAGCCACAAATGACAGCAGTTCATGATAACAAAGGTATATTTCTTTCTCTAGCCATGTGCCTATGGTGGAGGTTGGCTGGAGCTCCGCTTGATCTTTAACCTAGATTCCAAGCTAAGTAATGCTCCTTTTGTCATGGCAGAGAAAAGGGAGAGATATTGAACCATGTGTTGGCTCTTTAAGGGACTGCTTCAGAGGGACATGCATCACTTCTGCCCACATTTCAATGGTCAGATTAAGTCCTATGACAACTCCCAAGTTCAAAAGGGCAGAGATGTATAATCCTCCTGTAGAGTGGGGTACTGAAATAAAATACTGAGTAAATTATAATATAATCTTCCACAGAAGACATGAGGGTTGGAAGGGAGATATACTGGAGAAGTGTTGAGGCTGTATATATCCTCTCAACCCTAGGCCAGACACTTAGCAGTCATTATTCACCACTTTCCTGTCTCTCCTAACCTTGGGTGTGATTAAATTAATTGGTTAAGGAAAACTGGAATGTATTTCATGTGATTAATGCCTTGGAAAACAATTGCAGTAGATTGCATTGATTCATTTCATTTTACATACTTGAAATTAGAGGCTTATGAAGTCTACATGCAAATTTATGCAAAGTGGGATGCAAATTCATATTGTGAGCCATGAGTCCTGGCACTCCCCCCTCCCCCCCAGAAAAAGAACTGCACCGTTGAATATGCATGTACTGCATATGGCACTGCTTGTTTCAAATAGCAGCTCCGAGCTGGCAGCCAAATAAATCCCAGTGACATCGACTGAGCAGCAAACAAAAGTTTAGAGCCATTTGCAAAAAGAAGTGAGCTCCACAGTCTCAATGTTTTCAGGGTCAATATCTTCAAGTAAGACTTAAGTTAATAAATGCACTATCCTCTGGACTCCAAGCTCTGCTATGGACAGGGTTGAGGTGCGCTGTTGAATAAAGGAGGTCTTGGCAGAACCCACCCTGGAATTTCATTCTCTTGATTACTTGCTTCTGGTGATCACTTGGCTGGCTGGATCAAATAAATCTTCATTGCCACGAGCCAGTGCCCATGTGTGCTGACATATTTCTTCCTCATTTGTACCCATCAGAGGGGGATTCTGGTTCCAAGATTCAGATGGGGAGTGATTATTAAGATGGTCTCAAAGACAGGAACAAATTTTGCACCTGAATGCTTGCAAGTCAGGCAGAGGGAAAAAATTAACCACTTGTAGGAAAACCAATTAGAAGCAATAATATCTTGATTGGCCTGCAGGTACCTGGATGATTCACTGAATTCATTCTGTTTTTGTGAGACCCCAATTTTGCATTGATACTTAGTGTGCATAAAATATTTTCAGTGAATGTTTATAAATAAATAGATAAGGGTGCAGTCTCATGAGGGCTTTTCTAAGTTGATGCTAATTAATTTAGCATTTAGTCATTTAGTTATTCATTCATTTATCAAACAACTTTTTGATTACCCTCAAAGAACCAAGCAGGCACCTGGGGGAAGAAGGATGAATGATGTGCTTTCCCTGCCCTTGAGGAGGACCAACCTTCTGAGCTGACTGAGGCTTTTCCTAATGTCAGGGACACTGTCTCCTGATGACTTATTCAAGTGCATGTTTATGAATCACACTGAGAAATGTTCCAGGTGGAGGGAAGAAGCAATGGGATCATTTGTGGTGATGCTTGTGGAACAAGACTTTGTCACAGCAACTGCTTTTATAAAAATCTACCAGGGAAAATATTTTGCAACCATCTCTTAAGTTTTGAATACCACTTAGTACAACAGAATTTTAGTACAACAAATGTGTTTCAGATGTCCCCTGGAGTTTGTCATAATGGGATCTGATCCATAATTTTTTAAAATATGCCTTGTGGTTTATAGATATTTTACTTATAAAACTTTCCTGGAGCAAAGGGAGAAAGGAAATAGAGGTTCTGTGTTGGAGCCATAAAACGGTCCCGAGGGTTAAGAGACCTATACCTTCCTCTCCTGTACTTGGACGATAGCCTTAATACAATCAAAATTGGTGTGTTTGTGACAGCCAGGGTTCTCCATAGATATCAAGGCAGGTGATGAGAAGCCAAGTCTCCATAGAAGCTAAGAAGCCTAATGAAAGCAACAATTATCAATAGATGGCTGTTACTAAACAAGGTAATAATTATGAAATGGAGCTGTTCATATTTCTTGAGTGTTTAAGTATTCAGTAAACACTGGGATAAGAGCATTTCACTGTTATATCAACCCATCATTCCCATTTTACAGATAAGGACACTGAGGCTCAGATAGGTATATAAAGAGGTGAGATTGGTATTCAGTTTGGCTCCAGAGCCGCCTCATTCCCTAGATCAGTGGTTCTCAACCTTCCTAATGCCTGACCCTTTAATACAGTTTCTCATGTTGTGGTGACCCCCAACCATAGTAGCAATGAAAATAATTTTATGGTTGGGGGTCACCACAACATGAGGAACTATATTAAAGGGTTGCAGCTTTAGGAAGGTTGAGAACCACTGCCCTAGATGTTAGCCTCTGCCTGAGAAGAGCCTTCCTACCTCAGCTGAGACCCAGGTTGGTTGGCAGGTTAGGAAGGTCTCCTTCAGTTTGACCTCAGAGAAGGACAGCTTGCATAATGCTGCTCACGTCTGGCCGGTTCACAGATGATCCAATCCAAGGAGCAAAGAAGCTGTTTCCTCTTCTATTCTATTATTTTCTATGACTAGAAAATAATCATCGAAGCCATAGAAGTTAAAGGATCTTTTTCTGTCTCTCCACATCTTAGCATTTTTCAAGTTTGTGGAAATGTCATAAAGTGGGTTGAATTAAGTCCTAACTTCAGGACCCATCAATGTGACCTGATTTGGAAACAGAGTTTTGTCCACGTAATTAATTAAGATGAAGTTATAGTGGATTAGAGGAGGCCCTAAAACCAATTACTGGCGTCTTCACCAGGGAAAGGAGAAGAAGATTTGGGCTCAGAGTCACAGACACACAGGGAACAAGTCCATGTGAGGAGGGAGGCTGGAACCATCATCACGCAAGCTACAAGCTAAGGAATGGCAGGACAGCTGACAATGCCCAGGCGAGGAAAGAAGCAGATAGTTCTCCAGAACCTTCCGAGGAACATGGCCCTGTAGACATCTCATTCTGAAAGAATGAATTTCTGATGTTTTAAGCTACCCAGTTTGAGATCATTTGTTACAACAGCCTGGAAGGGTCTTTTTCCTTTATGCCTTCTTTTGTTTTGTTTCTTAGCATGCAAATCACCTTAGCTTAGACCTTTGTCTCCATGAGATGAATGCTTGAAGGGGGCTGTTTTCCAGTTTGATTATTATTAAATTAAGTTTAGCCTAAATCTGCCTCCTTGCATATTTTAAGTTCAGCCTAAAGGTCCTCCCCCCAATGCAGAGAACTATAACCTAATTGGATGTTAAACAGACTGTAACCTACCCTCGTACCAATCACAGAGTTTTAGCTTATCACAGATGGCCACTGTTCAAACTGTGTTCAAATAAGGCAAATGCCAAGCTGTAACTGATACGGCTGTTTCTGTACCTCACCTCGGTGGATGCTGCCTTCTTTTTCCTACCCATAAATATCTGCCCACGTGGCAGCCCTGAAATTGCTCTGAACTTATTCTGGTTCCAGAGGCTGCCCAATTCACAAATTGTTCTTTGTTCAGTTAAAGTCTGTTAAATTTAGTTTATATAAAATTTTTCTTTTAACATTACCAAAATGTTCTTCCTTTCTGCAGTACATTGGTATTGGTTAATTTTAGGTGTCAGTGTAACTGAGTTAAGGGATCCCCAGGTAGCTAGCAAAGCATTATCTCTGGGTATAATGGGTGTATATATATTTGTGTGTGTGTGTGTGTGTGTGTGTATATATATATATCTATCTGGGTATATGAAGGCATTTCCCAAAGAGATCAGCACTTGATCAGGGGACTGGGTAAGGAAGGTCTTGGGTCACCCAATGTGGGCAGGTAGCACCAGCTGACTGAGGGCCTGGAGAAGCAGGCAAAAGAAAAGAAAATTTGGTCACTCTCTCTTCTGGACTATCTTCTCTTGCCCATGGACATCAGTACAGAACATTCTCCAGCCTGACTTTTACCAGCAGCCTCCCAGCTTAGCATGCCCTTGGCCTTGGACTGAGAGTTTCACCTCAGCCCTGGTCTAGGGACTTCAGATTTGAACTTAGCTGCACTGCCAGCTTCCTTGATTCTCCAATTTTTAGGTGGCAAATAGGGTTTTCTCAGCCTCCATCATTATATGAGTCAATTACCCTAATAAATATCCTCTCATTTGTCTATTATCTATCTATCTACCACCTATCTATCTATCTATCTATCTACCTTCTATCTAATTTATCTATTGTCATCCCTTAGTATCCTTGGAGGGGTTGGGTCCAGAATACCTCCTGGACACCAGAAAACAAACAAAAAAAATGATTAAAAAAAAATTTGTACTTGTTTAGCAAACTTTTTTTTTTTTAATTAAACATCTTTGATCCTTGATTGGTTGAGTCCACAGATACAGGACCCATGGACCAGCTTTCCAGAAAGTATCCAGCCATTATTAATACTATTTCTCATGTTTACATAGCTGGACACATTCCAGACAGCCCTCATATACCATTCTGGCTGCGATTCCTTGGAGATCCCTAATACAGCACCTTTTTCACCACTGCCAGAATCATTTCCAAAAAGTCCAGGCATATATGAAGACGTGCCATAGCTTCCATCTTTCAAAGTTTTCAGGATCTCCCCAACATCCTACCTTCATGGCCTGGGATGCTAGACCTCTTGGCAGAGGCTCTGCCTTGTAACAAAGGAGATGATATTGCAACTCTCAGTCTGAGGCCAAAGGCATAAAAATCTTCTTCCAGTGTTACCTCCCACTTCTCTAGCAGCCTTGCTATAGTGAGCGCACAGTAAATATTGGCAATTACTATAATCCATTATCAGAATTAAGCTTGCAAGATAGCTCAGCATGCCCTGCCTATGAGGGTTCTTCCCCCCCCCCAATTATTTTCACATCTTCCATACTCCAGTCCTGTTGAATGTTCCACCCTCTCCTCTTCCCTCTGAAGTCCATCATTCTCCTTCATGCTTCACAAATGCCATATTTTCACAATCTTTCCAAGTTACACTAACTTAGCTACTTTTTCCATCCTCTGCACTCCCATAACTTTTTCCTCTATTCAATTGTCAATTCATTTAGTTCTTTCTGTGTACCAGCTACTGTGCTGAGTATAATTTACATAGGTCATCACATTTGATCCTTACAACAATTCTACTTGTCAATTTTATACAAATGAGGTTTAGACGTTGGATGTGTATTGCTGAAGGTTCACAGCTAAGAGATGGCGGACTCTGACTTAAGCTTGGGGTTGTCAAAGTCCTGGTGCTAAGTTTCCCATACACTGCCATGTCTGTGTTAGCTTTTTTGCTCTTGTGCTATTGTTATGTCTTGGTTCTTCTTATCTGGCATTCTCTACTAGACTTGTACCTTCCTGAGTGTGGTGTCTGCATCCAACTCATATGTAGGGCTTATCATAGTGAGAAAGACTCTGGATTGGGAGGTAGAAGACATGAGTTTCAGGCTTGACTCAACCTTGAAACAATGATATGGTTTGGTTAGTCACATCATTTCTATAGGTATCTCTGTGAAACAGTCTGACCCTAAGGTTCAATCATTATTATAGTTTAGAGCTTGAGCTATATTAGAAGAGCAACATACATCGGTTTAACTGAAATTAATTAGGACCAGGTCAAGCAGTGGCTGAGACCTTGAGACAAATGGAAAAGCCAGAGCCTTGAATAAAATACTCATTTGACCAGTTCTTTTATCTAGAAACTCTACTTAAATTAATACTATCACAAGAGACTCCCTTCAAGCAGAGACAGATTATTTGCTAAAGGCAAGTCTGCTTAACTTTTTCTAATGTCACTTTAAATCAGATGGATTTTCTATTTTTAACAAGTCTTATTTTATTAAAATAAGTTCCCAACACATAAGAAGGCATAAGATTTAACAGTAGATTTCAAGGCCATTTTTAAGGCAGCTATAGTAATACCAAGATGTTGAGGATTATAATTAAAATGAAACATTAAAAACAAAAATATTTCACAGCTCTTCAACCATCAAAACACTTGGTGTCCCTTTCTTTTCTAGGCTCCAAATAGCCATGTAATCATCGTTCTGTGTTTTACATGCAGTTCCACAGCTAAGTACAGCATTATTTGGACTCCACAGATTATATGGTAATCATGGATTTACTGTAAACCTAATTTAATTTCTACAGAATTACTGATTTTAAGGTTGCAAAACAATATTGTTTATGAGGCAGTATAATAGCACTCAGAATGAATGCTGATTAGAGTGAATAAAGAGAGGAATGCTCAGCTTTCTGGACTAAGCCTAAGTAGCTATAGTGATTGATATGGTGATCAAGCCCCTTTAGTCGAGTACCTGTTGAACACCTACACTACAGTCTCCAAACAATGAGACTGAAGATATCAGCAAGAACCAAAGATAATACATTATGCAATTCAAGAATAATTTCTATAAAGAGCCACCTCATTCATTTCTTTGCTTATTCTAATTATCTACCATGTTTGGGATTTCAATTTTTAACTAACAATCATTGTGTTAAATTCTTAGATTGGTTTGTGTTTGAAGCATCTCCTGGAAACCCAAATGATGCACATTCAATATATTAAACACTAAACTTGTTCTTGCTATTGTTACCAGAATTTCTTTCTGCAGTAGGTCCTTGGTCTCCAAGATTCAAAGAATGAACCCCATGGACCAGATTAGTGGTAAGATAGGATTTATTAGATAGAAAGGAATACAGAAGGAATAAAAAGCATCAGAGCTTCTGGCAGAGGAGAAGTCGCCACATAATCCTTTGTCTAGGGATATACAGTCTTGAAAATTACATTTGGTCAGGACTTGGTAGATGGGAGACACCTTTTCAATGTTAATGAGCATATTACCAAATGAATGAATGCAGTCCCTCTAGGTGGGGCAAAATATCAGGGTGTTCTCTTTATGAAATTGCCCAGGTCTAGGAAATTGGGTTCTCTGTCCAGCCTTGAGTGGGGAACTCTGTATCAATATGACTTAGATGAACATATGGAAATGTTAATGAATACATCAATACTTCCAAATTCAACAAACTTTGAAGTATATTGGCCACTAGGAAGGGTGTAACTTAAAGTTAATGGTACTTCTTGGTCATAATCGCTAGTGAATTAATGTTAATTATTGCACAGAGATGAAAATTAACCTAAAATATGTATCATGCTGAATAAGCCTTGGTTAAGAATTTATAGGAAGGACTCATGCAATCAATGCAGGCTAAAAAATAATGTTGGCAGAATTTTGAGAATTCTAGATTGTAACCTAAAGAAAAGAAGAAAGTATTCTCAGAAGGGAGTGATATACTACAATTTTTAAAATCTTTTTTTTTTGACATGTTGGATTAAAAATTGATGTTTAAGTAATATACATTAATCAAAATTAAATCCAGTTTGTGTGAGAATTAGACGTTATTATTTATATATATATACACACATATATATATTTTGCCCACACCCCCTCACTCCTTCTTAGTCTGATCTCCCCTTCCCCCATGCCCCACCATGTCATTGATTGTCATTAATTGTCTTCATATCAAAGTTGAATATATAGGATTCTTACTAAAAGATTAAAATCTTTTTTAATGATGAGAATTGTATCAGAAAGTACGAACTACTAGGAAATGTTAGAACTTTTTTTTTAACTCTCTGAGGTTGGATGTGGTAGAAAAAAGTTACAAGATGGCCAAGAGTGGAAAGAAGCAGAATGAATTATAGGCACACATTGAAGGTCTTGTTGGGTTTTGTTTCAGGTCACTACAAGCAAGTGACTATCACAGTAACTTGAGTCATACAATATTTTTTGGTTTCTTAGCGCATATGAAAGTTATATTTACATTATACTATAGTCTAATAACTGTGCAATGGCATTGCATCTAAATAAACAATATATATCCCTTAAGAAAAAATACTGTCTTGCTAAAAAATGCTGCTGAGCATTTGAGCTTTCACTGAGTCAAAATCTTTTTGCTAGTGGAGAGTTTTGCCTTGATGTTGATGGCTGCTGAATGAATCAGGTGGTGTTGCCAAAGGTTGAGGTGGCTGAGGCAATTTTAAAAAATAAAACAACAATGAAATTTTCTGTATCTTTTGACTTCCTTTAACTAAAGATTTCTCTGTAGTATGTGATACTGTTTGATAGCATTTTAACCACAGTAGAACTTCTTTTAAAATCAGTCAATCCTCTAAAACCCTGATGAAGCTTTTTCAACTAAATTTATGTATCATTCTAAATCTTTTGGTGTCATTTTGACAATGTTCATAGCATCTTCACCAGGAGTAGATTCTATATCAAAAAACCACTTTCTTTGATCATCCATAAGAAACAACTTGTCATCTGTACAAGTTTTATCATGAGATTGAAGCAATTCAGTCATATCTTTAGGCTCCACTTCTATTACTCTTCTTTTGTTATTTCCATCATATCTGCAGTTATTTCCTCCATTAAGTCTTGAAACCCTCAAAGTCATCCATCAGGGTTAGAATCTACTTCATTCAAACTCCTGGCATAGTTGATATTTTGACCTCTTCCCATGAATCACTGGTGTTCAGAATCTAGAATGGTTAATCCTTTCTAGCAGGGTTTTCAATTTATTTTGCCCAGTTCCCTCAGAGGAATCATATACCAGATTATAAGACACAATGTAGGATAGAAACTAGGGACAGAATAATCTGGGCTAAAGCCAAGGAATCACTCCTGGCTCTGAGTACCAAAACCAATACTGGCTAGACACAGCATACTGTCCCAGCCCTAAGTCATCAATTAGCAGTGATAAGATTAAGGCAAGACAGAAGTAGAGTAAACAGAATGTGTTAAGAATTCAATCATGCAACTAAAGATAAACTACTTGTTTTTTAACCTTTACTCTCTCTTTAAAGCTTTCTGCTATACTGTGCTTTCTTATATCTGAGATTTCAATAAAAACTTCTGAGACATGTTGGAAGGAGCCACATGTTTGTCTCTCCTTGCAGAGTGCTTGCTAGAATTGGCCTCCTGGTTCCCTCATTTCAAATACAAATGGGCTCAGTAGGTGTTATTCATTTTTCACTGAGTCACACTGACAATATAGTCTTATATGGAAGATGAAATAAAAATGTAGTTCTTGAATAATAAGTCATGAAAGACAAAATGACTCCTTGGTCCATGGGCTATAGAATGGATATTATGTTAGCAAGCATGAATGCAACATTCATCACCTTGTGTATCTCCATCAGAGCTCTTGGACAACCAGGTATATTGTCAATAAGCAGGAATATTTTGAAAATAATCTTTTTTCTAAGCAGTAGGTCTCAACAGTGAGCTTAAAATATTCAGTAAATTATCCTGTAACAGATGTACTGTCATTCAGATTTTGTTATTCCATTTCTAGAGCACAGGCAGAGTTAATTTAACATAATCCTTAAGAGCCCTTGGATTTTCAGAATGGTAACTAAGCATTGGCTTGTACTCAGAGTCACCAGCTACATTATCCCTTCACAAAAGAGTCAGCCTATCGTTTGAAGCTTTGAAGTCAGGCACTGACTTCTCATTTCTAGCTATGAAAGTCCTACATGGCATCTTCTTCCAATTGTAGATAGTCTACGTTGAAAACTATGCTGCTGAGTGTAGCCACCATCATCAATGATCTTAGCTAGATCTTCTAGATAACTTCCAGTAGTTTCTATATCATCATTTTCTGTTTCACCTTACACTTTATGTTATGGAGATGGCTTCTTACCTTAAGCCTCATGAACAAACCTCTGGTAGCTTCAGACTTTTCTTTGGCAGCTTTCTCACCTCTTTCAGCCATCATAAGATTGAAGATGGTTTGGGTCTTGCTCTGAGTTAGGATTTGGTTTAAGGGACTGTTGTGGCTGGTTTGATCTATTCAGACCACTAAAACTTTCTCCATATTGACAACAAGGCTGCTTTGCTTTCTTATCATTCATATCAATGAGCAGCACTTTTAATTTACTTTAAGAAGTTTTATTTGCATTCACAATTTGGCTGCTTGACAAAATAAGCCTACCTTTTACTCTGTCTCAGCTTTCAATATGCTTTCCTCACTAAGCTTAGTAATTTTTAGCTTCTGACCTAAAATAGATGTGTGATTCTTCCTTTCACATGAACACTTAGAGGCCATTGCTGGGTTATTAAGTGGCCTAATTTTAATATTGTTGTGTCTCAGGTAATAGGGCAGGTGCAATTTTTAGTGCCTCCCAAACAATTGCAATAGTAACATCAAAAATCACTCATCACAGATCATCATAACAGATAAAATAATAATGAAAATTTTCAAATATTGTAAGAATTACCAAAATGTGACAGGGACAGAAAGTGGACTCATGCTCTTAGAAAAACGGTTTGCTATTTGCAGAGTTGCTACAACCCTTTGTCAAAAATGCAATATCTGAAGGGAAGTGTTCCATAGCCAGCCATGGCATCTCCTTATGGTGACACAATGGGAGCCCAAAGCTCCAACATTGGCTTTTGTGTTCTCAGCACCCTCATAGAAAAAGAGTTTGTCCTCCCCAGCAGCTTCACAGAAATTCTGTGCCTAATCTGAATTGTGGACAATATGGTCACTTCAGGACAAGGCCATGGGCCCACCCTACATCTAGGGATCAGGTAACTCCAGTGAAATCATAGTGAGTGGGAAAGGAAGAAAAGGACTTGTAAGGAAAACTTGGATGAATTACTAGAGAAGGATTAAAAAGTAACAGGCAGGCAAAAATAACAGATATCCACCACAAATCTTATGATGGAAAAATAAAGAGCCCTTCCCCCAGGCAGATAAGAAGCATTGTTTCAATGATGGTGACATTAAAATAAATTAAAAGGTAGTTGAGCATCTTTCACAGTTGATGTATTTGATACTCTTATACCAAAGAAATAAGAGCCACAGAGCTTGTGGCCTATTTTAAACATAAAATATAGTCCACAGAATCAATCTAAGAAGCCCCAGTATATGTAAAGTGATACATCATAATTTAAATACTTAAATGTTAAGGTATGAAGACATTATACCATAATAATTAAAAACTACCACTACCATTTGTCTAATATTTCCTGTTTTAAAAGCATCTTCATGTATGTTATCTCAGTTGATGTTCAAATTTGGGAGTATATTGTCATTCCTCACATTTTCCACAAGAGACAACTGAGGCAGGAAGGGGTGTGGGAGTCCAGAAAGGAGGTAACAGGGAGGAGGCGCATGGCAATGATTGTTATTATTCCTTTACTCTGGAAGGGGTCTGCTCTCAAATGCTTTCTATAGAAAAAGTTCCTGGGTGGCCAGACATAAAGAAGGTTATTTTTTTTTTCTCTTTTTAAAGCTTATTTTCAGCTTAAAAGTACATGTGAAGTCAACTTCTATGTCTGTACTTCTTATAATATAGAAACCTTTTGCTTCAATCTTTGAGTAACTTTGATACTGGCTTATCCCTTGAGTAACCCCATTGCATTTTTGACCTTGAGCCAGTCACCCAAATTAAAAAAGCACAGAACAAGGCCACAGGGACATGGAGAACTGTGATGTGACTCCTGAGGAGAAGGAGCTGTCATTTTCAGTCTAGAGGGGGAATGTGTTTGGTAGAGGAATAACGTGTAGTCACAGAGTAGCCCACTGTCTTTGTGTACAATAGTGACAAGAGAAACTCAACACTCTCTGACCCTACAACTTTCTTGAAAAAGAAGCACAAGACCAGTGGGGAAATTCTGCAAATACCAAGTTTCTGCTATTATCCACTGAAAATTCATGCTGTTCAAGTAATGCTATCTAATCACTTATAGGAATAAGTCAAACGATGTATTCTCAGGTTTCAACTTTGCTTCAAAAACAGAATTTCATAGCTTCCCAAGGTATTTCATTGTTTTGCATATTCTAGAACTTTGTATCGACTAAGTACCTTATATTTTATTCCTCAATCCTCACAGAATCCTTAAAAGAGTTTGGCCTAAAATGCAGGATGGCCATAAAGTTCATTGCATGTGAACTTTATGGCTACCCTGTATTTTGCCAGTTCAGTTCTGTTTTATGGATGAGAAACCTAAAAAGAAGTCATTTTCAAAGTTACACATAAGAGCTAAAGTTAGAACCCTTAAGTCTTAATTACAAGTATAGTCAGCCCTCTTTATTCACAGGTTCCACATCTGTGGATTTAACTGACTTAGGATCAAAATATTCAACACATTTTTTCACATATTTGTAAGAAGTGAAACTTGAATTCATAGCGGACAGAGTATTATGTTGTATCCAGACAAATGACATGATACTTGGGCATCATATTAGGTATTGAAAGTAATCTGGGGATGATTAAAGTACACAGGAGGATGTATGAGGTCTGACATTTAAGTTCATGAACTTGTCCTACAAAAAGTGCTACATGCCTCATTGCTGAATAACACTGTGGTTACCTTCAAGGTGCTTCCCTTGGGAAGCTATGTACTGGTGCCAACACAAAGTTCACCCTTCAAAGCAATTTTAGAACTCTTTTTATGGTATGGCCATCAGAGCTGTCATCATACAAGGTTAGACAATTAAATTTGGAGACTCATCCTAGAAAAAGTGCTCTTATCTCATTCCTAAATATCACTATGGTCACCAGATGGCCACAGGGAGTACTTAGAAGGTGACTAAAGTGATATTCAGTGATGAGGTCTGTAGCACTTTTTGTAGGATGAGTTCATGAACTTGTTCAACCTCATACATACTCTATAAGTAAAAACTATACCACTTTATATAAGAAACTAGAGCATCCTCAGATTTTGGTAACCTCGGGGTCCTGGAACCAATCCACCATGGATACTAAAGGACAACTGTATATTCTCCTGAGTTTCATTTCCTTTATGTATCTATCTTGAGTTTTTCTTTTTTCTTTTTCTTTTTTTTTTTTTGCAGTTTTTGGCCAGAGCCATGATTAAACCCACCACTTCCAGTATATGGGCCAGAGCCCTATTCCTTTTAGCCACAGGAGCCACCCTAACTTGAGTTTTTCTAAAAATATCTTCAAGTCAAATCACAAGAACAAATCTTCATCTGATTCTGTTTAACTTTTATTCTGACTTTGTCTTGACTAACTACAATTTGATAACTTTTCCAGTCTTTTCAAATCTGGAATTTTGATTACTTCTGCAGCACCTCCACTCCTCTTTATAGCAGTGCTTTGTAAGCTTTTCAAAGAAATACGGCTCACAAAAGGAGGAAATGAACCTGTATCCCTGTGATTCCTGGAGGATTTTACCAGATTCCCTGCAAAGGAAGCAGTTACTTAATAACTCCAGCTCTGTCTTTCAATTCATGCTATTTTGTCCTAAACATTTATAAACATAGTCATGACTATTTATATGTTTTATCAAGTTATAATTTTCATGCAAGTTTAAGCCTACCTTAAATATGTGAATAACAGTGATGCTTTGAGGATGTATGCCACTGTGGCTCTAGGTCCTCCCAGATAGTATAAGGTGGATATTTCTTAACTGTGTGGAAGCCAATTTGACAAGAAAAAGAATCACTTGGGAAGCATACATACCTGTAGAACAAATTGGTGGGATCCACTAACATCCTACCTTCCACTCTTCCACCTAACTAGATGTAGAAAGCCTGTGGGGGATGCTGGTCAGCTCTGGACCTCAAAGACAGGGTCGTAGAGTTCTGATTGTTTTTCCTTGCCTGTGTGCTCATACTTAGTTTGTTATTGTGACATTTTCCTCCCTCCAATTGTCCTGAATGTGTGAGATGTCTCTGGCCCAGACAACTTCTATTTCACTAATCAAATAAAAAAATGTCTTCTAAAGATTTTTTTAAACAGTTCTACATTCTAGATGGAGAGAAGAGCATCATTTTATAATTAGGCAGATGCAGGATTAGATTCTGGTTTCATTACTGTATTAGCTTGGGCTGCTAGGTAGTATAACTAATTACCAGGCTTGCTGCCTATAGCACAGTGGTTATGGTGCCAGGGACATACACTGAGGGTGGCAGGTTTAAACCTAGCCCAGGCCAGCCAAACAACAATGACAACTGCAACAAAAAAATAGCTGGGTCTTGTGGCAGATGCCTGTAGTCCCAGCTACTTGGGAGGCTGAGGCAAGAGAATTGCTTAAGCCCAAGAGTTTGAGGTTACTTTGAGCTATGATGCCACGGCACTCTACCAAGGACAACATAGTGAGAATCTGTCTCAAACAAAACAAAACAACAAATTATCATTGAGTAGGCACAGTCTATGAACAATACATATTTATTTATCACAGTTCTGGACACTGGGAGTATAAGAACAGGATGCCTGCATGCTTGGCTTCTGGTGAGGGCTCCCTTCCTGGTTTGTATACACCTATCTTCCTGTTGTATCTTCATATAGTAGAAAAAGAGAGGGAAAGAAGCCCTCTTGTGTCTCTTCTTCTTCTTCTTCTTTTTTTTTTTTTTTTACATTAATGCATTTATGGGGTATAATGTACTGATTTCATATAGAATTAGGAATGCTTACATCACACTGGTTAATACATACCTCATCTTGTTTACTTAATTGTGTTAAGACATTTATACTCTATACTAATAGATCTGACATGTACCCTTGAATTATGCACCATAGGTGTGATCCCACCATTCACCCTCCCTCCTTCTGACCTCCCCCCTCCATTCCCATCCCCCTCCCCCCTCCTTCATCTTGGGCCATAGTTGGGTTCTATTCTGCATATGAAAGTGTGAGTGATTACAAATTGGTTTCATAATAGTACTGAGTACAGTGGATATATTTTCTTCCATTCTGGAGATACTTTACTAAGTAGGATATGTTCCACCTCCATCCATGTAAACATAAAAGAGGTAAAGTCTCCATATTTTTTAAGGCTGCATAATATTCCATGGTATACATATACCACAATTATTAATCCTATCATTGGTCAATGGGCACTTGGGCTTCTTCCATGACTTGGCTATTATGAATTGAACTGCAGTGAACAATCTGGTTCATATATCTTTGTTATAAAGTGATTTTTGGTCTTTTGGATATACACCTAGTAGAGGAATTGCAGGATCAAATGGCAGGTCTACTTTTAGATCCCTGTAGATCCCTGAGTATTCTCCATACTTCTTTCCAAAAGGGATGTATTAGCATGCACTCCTACCAGCAGTGCAGAAATATTCCCTTTTCTCCACATCTATGCCAACATCTGCAGTTTTGGGATTTTGTTATGTGAGCCACTCTTACAAGTGTTAGATGATATCTCAAAGTGTTTTTTTTTTTTTAATTTTGCAGTTTTGGGTTGGGGGTAGGTTTGAACCCACCACCTCTAGTATATGGGGCTGGCGTCCTACTCCTTGAGCCACAAGTGCTGCCCTCAAAGATTTCTCTGATGATTAAAGATGATGGGCATTTTTTTCTATGTGTTTGTAGGCCATGCACCTGTCTTCTTCAGAGAAGTTTCTCTTCAAGTCCCTTGCCCACACTGAGATGGGATCACTTGTTCTTTTCTTGCTAATACGTTTGAGTTCTCTATGGATTCCGCTTATCAAACCTTTGTCAGAAGTATAACCTGTAAATATCCTCTTCCCTTTGAGGGCTGTCTGCTTGCTTTACTTACTGTGTTCTTGGCTGTGCAGAAGTTTTTTAGTTTGATCAGATCCCAGTAATGTATTTTTGGTGTTGCTTCAATTGCCCAGGGAGTCCTCCTCATAATGTATTCTTGCAGGCCAATTTTTTCAAGTGTTTCTCCTGTACTCTCTCCAAGAATCTTTATAGTTTCATGTCTTAAGTTTAAATATTTTATCCAGTAAGAGTCAATTTTTGTTGATGGTGAAAGGTGTGGGTCCAGTTTTAGTCTTCTACAAGTTGCCAGACAATTCTCCCAGCACAATTTGTTAAAATAAGGAATCTTTTCCCCAATTTATATTTTTGATAGGCTTATCAAAGATCAAATGATGATAAGTGTCTGGGTTCATCTCTTGATTCTCAATTCTGTTCCAAACATCTACCTCTATATTTTTGTGCCAATACCATGCTGTTTTGATCACTACAGATTTATTGTGTAGTTTAAAGTCTGGTAGCATGATTCTTCCTGATTTGTTTTTATTTCTGAGTAATATCTTGGCTATTTGAGTTTTTTTCTGGTTCCATATAAAATTAAGTACTATTTTTTTCCGGATCTTTAAAGATGACAGTGGTGTTTTGTTAAGGATTGAATTAAATTTGTAAATTGCTTTCAGTAATATGGACATTTTAACAATGTCGATTCTTCCTAGCTGTGAGCATGACATGTTTTTCTATTTGTTAACATCTTCAGCTATTTATTTTCTAAGAGTTTCGTAATTCTCTTTATAGAGATCTTTCATATCCTTTTTAGGTATATTTCCAAATATTTCATCTTCTTTGGCACTATAAAGGGAATAGAGTCTTTGACTGTTTTTTTGGCTTGACTATCATTGGTATATATAAAAGCTACTGATTTGTGAGTACCGATTTTGTAGCCTGGGATGCTACTATATTCCTTGATCACTTCTAAGAGTTTTGTGGTTGAGTTCCTGGGGTTTTCCAGGTATAAAATCATATCATCGGCTCGGCGCCTGTGGCTCAAGCGGCTAAGGCGCCAGCCACATACACCCAGGGTGGCGGGTTTGAATCCCCAGCCTGGACACGCCAAACAACAATGATGGCTGCAACCAAAAAAAAATGGCTGGGCGTTGTGGCGGGCACCTGTAGTCCCAGCTACTTGGGAGGCTGAGGCAGGAGACTCGCTTGAGCCCAGGAGTTGGAAGTTGCTGTGAGCGTGATGCCATGGCACTCTACCCAGGGGAATAGCTTGAGGCTCCGTCACAAAAAAAAAAAAAAAATCATATCATCTGCAAAGAGTGATCTCATCTAACCCTATTTATATACCCTTGATCACCTTCTCTTGCCTGATTGCAATGGCTAATACTTCCATTACAATGTTAAAAAGCAGTGGAGATGATGGGCAACCTTGCCTGGTTCCTGATCTGAGTGGAAATGTTTTCAATTCTACTCCATTCAATATGATATTGGCTGTGGGTTTGCTGTAGATGGCCTCTATCAGTTTAAGAAAAGGCCCTTCTATACCTATTTTCTTTAGTGTTCTGATCATGAAAGGATGCTGGATATTGTCAAAAGTGTAAAGCTTTTTCTGCATCAATTGAAAGAATCATATAGTCTTTGTTTTTTATTTTGTTTATGTGATGAATTATATTTACAGCCTTGAGACCCTGGGATAAAACCCACTTAGTCATGGTGTATAATTTGTTTGATGTGTTGCTGGATTCTGCTTGCTAGGATCTTATTGAATATTTTTGCATCTAAGTTCATTGAAGATTTTGGTCTATAATTTTCTTTTCTTATTGGGTCTTTTCCTGGTTTGGGGATTGGGGTGATATTTGCTTTATAGACTGTGTTGGGAAGTATTCCTTCTTTTTCGATGTTTTGGAAAAGTTAAGTAATATAGGTACTAGTTCCTCTTTAAAGGTTCGGTAGAATTCTGATGTGAAGCCAGCTGGTCCCAGACTCTTCTTTTTTGGGATATTTCATGTAGTTGATTATATTTCAGTACTTGATATAGGTCAGTACCTGTATTTCAGTACTTGATTATATTTCAGTACTTGATATAGCATTTATAGTTCTTTCTATTAAGTCTAGAAAGTTTGCATGCTTCCAAGTATTGGTCAATTTCTTTCAGATTTTCATATTTCTGAGAATAAAGTTTTTTGTAGTATTCATTAAGGATTTATTTGAATTTCTGAGGTGTCTGTTGTTATTTTGCCTTTGTCATTTCTGATTGATGATACTACGGACTTTAATTTTCTATTTTTCATTAGGTTGGCCAAAGGTTTATCAATTTTGTTGAATTTTTCAAAGGACCAACTTTTTGATTTATTGATCTTTTGAATAATTCTTTGTTTTTGATTTCATTTAATTTTGCTCTAATTTTAGTTATTTCTTTTCTTCTTCTGGGTTTGGGGTTGGAATATTCTTCCTTTTCCAGTTGCTTAACATGTCCCATTAAGTTAGTGACTTCCTCTCTTTTCATTCTCTTGAGGAAGACTTGCAATGCTATAAATTTTTCTCTTATGACTATCTTTGCAGTATCTCATGGGTTCTGATAATTCATGTCTTCATTATTGTTTTGTTCCAAAAATTTGGCAATTTTCTTCTTAATCTCATCTCTAACCCAGCTATCATTCAGCATAAGGTTATTTAGTTTTCATGTCTTTGTATGAGTATGCAGATACTGGTTATTAGTGAGTTCAACTTTTATTGTGTGATGATCCAAGAAAATACAAGGAAAAAATTTCTAGACTTTTAAATTTGCTGAGGTTAGACTTGTGACTTAAGATGTGATGAGTTTTGGAGGATGTTCCATGGTATGATGAGAAGAATGTGTATTCAGTTTTGTTAGGATGCACTAATTCTGTCATGACCTAACTATTTCTCAAAGGCCCCATCTCCTCATGCCATCATTCTGGAGGTTAGGATTTCAACATATAAATTCAAAGGGAGACCCAAACATTCAATCCATAGCAGTTACTTACCAGTTCTATGACCTTGAGAAGTTGGTTATTTTCCACATATTCTAAATCACTTTGCTTAACAATACCACTATGCTGGGATTATTCTAAAAATTAAAAATCTACAATGACATCTGCTGCAAGAATAACAACAACAACAACAAAAAACAAAAACAGCCGGGCATTGTGGTGGGTGCCTATAGTCCCAGCTACTTGAGAGGCTGAGGCAAGAGAATCACTTAAACCCAAGAGTTTGAGTTTGCTGTCAGTTGTGATGCCACAGCACTCTACCAAGGGTGACAAAGTGATACTCTGTCTCAAAATAATCATCATCATCTAAGTGAAAGTCCCAACATAATGTTTATGTCATAATGGCAAAATTTAAAAAGCTTAGATCTAGAAATTGAACTCAAATCTGAGATCAAATTCTTCCTTTCTCACTTAGTAGTCTTGGGCCAAGGGCATGCCATTTAACTGAAACAAGTCTTGGTTATCTCACATGTAAAAAAGAAGGGGGAAAGTTAAGCCATATTTCACATTGCCATTACATATAATAAATGCAATAAATGTTGCTATTAAGAGTCTTCCTACTCTTTATTCAACTATTTCTAGTCAACATAATTTCTCCAATTTTCTTATTCTACTCTGCTTTGTGATAGATTAAAAATCCCTCCAGGATATTGTTTTTTTTTTCACTTACAAATTGTTTTATAACAGTGTTTCTGAACCTTAACTATACGTAGCATCACCAGCTTGGAAGCCTTTTGAGACTATCCATTCCTTTCTTTCATTCCAGACCAATTAATTAAGAATAAATCAGAGGTGGGTTTCAAGTATCATACCTTCAAAAATCACCCCAGATGATTCTATCATGCAGCCAGAATTGAAAATGTCTGCTTTATATAAAGACCTGCCATTCCTATCAACCACTTACAAAACTCTGCTTTTATACAAGAAACATTTCTTTACTAGTTTGAGACCTAATCAAAAGGCAAATAAATGCCCAAGTTAAGATATACATGATAAGTAATTTATGTAAAATTGTAACCAGTGCTCCTTCTACACAATCATACCAAGTATCTATGGGATCAACCAAAGAATCAGAATAAATAGAAGCTATTCTATGGACTTGCTCAAGCTGAATCTTTGCCACATAAATTTCTCTAGATCTCTAGATTTCCTTATTTAAAAGACTCTTCTATTAGATATGGTTCCACTGTTAAGAAGTTCATTTAAATTAACAACAAAAAATTATTAATAAAAGCATATCTACAAGAGTTAATATGTGGTGGTAAGAGGAGCAAAAAGTAATCTTGCATACAGGTGTCCCCACCAAGCCTGGGGCACTTGACCATAGGACAGGAAGCTGGATTACCACCAGTGGGTCCTCAGGGTGTGACTGCTGCCCCAGTGGGTTCAGAAGGTAGAGTATCTTGCCAAAGGGGATTATTTTCAAGCCATAAGAGCTCATGCAACTTGTCTTGCTAGGTTTTGTACTTGGGACTTGTCACCTTTTCTTTCCTTTCTATTTCTCCCTTTTGGGATGGGGATGTCTATCCTATGTCTATCTGTCCACTGCTGTATTTTGGAAGCATAGAATTTTGGTTTCACAGATTCATAGATGGAGACAAATTTTGCCTCAGGATAAATCATACCTTGAGTTTCATTCATGTCTTGTTCAGATGATATTTAGGTAAGACTTTGAACTTTTGACTTTAGAATTGATGCTGGAACAGGTTAAGACATTTGAAATTGTTGGGGTAAATGCATGTATTTTGCATTAAAGAACACGAATTTTGGGGGCGGGGGTCAGGAGTGAAATATCATGGACTAAATGTGTCCTTCCCCAAATTTATTCATTGAAATTCCAGCATCCAATTTCATGGTATTAGGAAGTGAAATCTTTGGGAGATAATTAGGTCTGGAGGATGGGACCCTTATAAATGAGATTAGTGCCCTTATTCAAAGAGATACAAGAGCTTGCACTTGCTTTCTGTTCTTTTCCAAGAAGTGTGCATTGGCCAGACACCTGGCCTGCAAGCACCTTGACCTTGATCTCTAGATTTCTATTGTTAAAGCAAAATGAGAAAAGTAATCTTGGAAGACTGGAAACTTTGAGGAGAAATGTTCATGGTGGGACTTCTTTCCTGGCACTGGTCACAATTTAAATTTATAATATAAATTTATTTTTTCCTTTACTTGTTCCTTTCCTCTTTCATCACTGGATCCTCAATGTCTTGCACAGAGCTCCACACAAATTTGACTCCAAATTTACAGACAGTTCCAAAAAATGTATACACATTTAAGAAAGAAAGAAATCTGCATAAAACTTGTAATACTCAAGTCACCTTTGACTTTTGCAATTATAATAGGGGTTCAACATGACTTGCATTCATCTTTTGTTATCAGTATATATTGAGAATTATGATTTTTTGCAGTTTTTGGCTGGGGCTGGGTTTGAACCTGCCAGCTCCAGCATATGGGGCCAGTGCCCTACTCCTTTGAGCCACACGTGCTGCCCGAGAATTATAATTTTGATACAGGTTTTTCCTCTCTTAAAATGTGTATACATTTTTTGGCATCTTCTATACATTTATTGAATGAATGAATGAATGTATGAATGAATGAAACTAGTGATCCTGAAAAGGTCAGTGAATCAGAAGACTCATTTATCTTTCATAAGATCCCTCTTAATTCTGAACATCTTGAGGAGGGAAACAGTCAATTATTTTTCTAGA
The DNA here is from genome assembly GCF_000181295.1 of Otolemur garnettii. NCBI lineage: Eukaryota > Metazoa > Chordata > Mammalia > Primates > Galagidae > Otolemur > Otolemur garnettii. Next base: position 19,252,468 of record NW_003852401.1, on the reverse strand, counting down.
ACAAGTAAGGAATGCTTCCTTTTAGTCCTCTATTCACCAAATCATTGGGACTGGGGAGCGGCTTTCTTCAAGGTCAGAAATACCCTAATTCGCAGTCATTTGTAAGGAATTAAAGGGAAAATGAAACAATGAATAAGTCAGAATAGCTGCCCAGACTCTATAATGTATTTCAAGGTTCAGGAAAGAAACTCAAGTAACTTAAACCTCAGGCACAATATGAAGTATGCTGTTCAAATGTTATATATGATGTGCTTTGTGCTTTGGGAACACAGAGCAGGATATTGAGAAATTTCCTCTAGAGGTTGCTTTAGATTTTATGATTGTTTACCAATTTTTACTTCTGATAAGGTAATATATCCTCATGAATCAGACTGATCCATAGAGTATCTGATGAAAAGCCTTGTCTTAACATGCTTCCTCTGTCATCTCTATCCCCACCAACACAAATCAGGTAGTCTCTTGTATCCTTTCATAATTTCTTTCTACAAATGTAAGCAAAAACAAAACAAAAACAATATATATACATGTATTCTTATTTTTCTCTAATATTCTTACTCAAAATGTGGTACATTATATACTCATTTCTGCACAATGCTATGTTCACTGAACAGTGTATTTTAGGGGAGTAACCTGGAAATATTGAGAAAAAGTAAGATTATCCTGTTTAGCTGACATACAGAAGAGAAGGAGAGTCATTTGAGACAAAGACAGTGGAGATACCTGATAGGTGTTGCTAATACCCTGGGAGGACATTATTTGGGTGAACAAGGAAATGATGGATTATCAGAGTTGTGCTCTGGAAAAATTAGCCTATCACAAGGTCAACAATGGACTTCCAGATGGGACAGAGGATTGAGACAAGAGGCAGGGAGAACAGCTAGGAAGCTAAGTGATCTAAATCTAAGCCAGGAATGGTAATAAAAAGAAAGGAAGAGAAAGAATATAAATACTAGAGACATAGTAGAGATATATTCCACAACAGCAATTGTCTACCCTTTCTGTGCACCTGGCACACATGATAAAGTTCATCTGCACTCATCAATCATGTAGGTATATTTAGTGATATGTACAATTTCCAGCTTGCTAACCTTACTTCTGTCCATTCCTCTAGAATTAAAGAAAAAAAAATCAGAATTCATGTGAGTGAGAAGGATGACTTAAAGAGCTTTTACTCCCTTCTGTTTTACATACTTGTTAAAAAGTAAATAATTTATAACTTTGACATTTTGTTATTAAAAATAGTAAATTATTTTTCAGCTGATTGACAGGACAGTCTAACATGCCAACTTGGAAACACTTATCCCCAGAACTTGATGACTAACCCTGAGTGGGGTTTTAAGGGAGAACAATGGGAAAAGAAGTCAATGCAAATTTAAATGCCTGGGTGCATGGATATAATTAATAAAGATGGTAAGTGAAGCAGGAACATGATTTTGTAATAGTGAAGACAGGGAACAGCAGGTGTAATCAGCTGGGTGCCTTGAACTATATTTAGGAATCCAGACCCTAAAATGTTCAGAGTAAATATATGAATAAACACATGGCCTGAGTCTTTTTATTTATTCAAAATATTCAGTAGACTACAGTAGTTAGGAGGATAATTCTAGAGCTAGACAGCCTAGGCCTGAGTGGGCTCTCTGCCACTTCCTAGATTAGTGATGTTGGGCATCACTTAACATTTCTGTCTCTAAATTTTCATATCCGTCAAGTGGGAGAAAATATAATACCTGATTCTTAAGCTACCAGAACAACAACAACAAAAGAGGTAATACATACAGAGTGCTGAGAACAGTTCCTGGCATAAAATACATGTTCAATTGATTTTGTCATTATTTGTTTATTAGATAAATATTTATTTAGTGTTTGCCATATGTCAGGACAATCTAACATGTGTAGAGAGTAGAGAGGAATGATAAGCTCTAACACAAGAAATACTGAAGTTGCCATGATCGATCCTGAAGGGGAAGAGATGGCAGATATCCCTGTTCATTCTCCAAAAGCTTTCTGATGAGTTAGTGCATGTGAACATGAATAGAGAGTTAAGATGTACAAAGATGTATGTGTCTTTAGAAGAAGAAAGAAAGTATACAACATGAAGACAGGTGTATAAACAAAATACTCAAGGAAACTAAAATCCAGAATGTGGTGAGAATTGTAAAACTAGCAATTTTACAAGACAACTGAAAGGATCTTTACTGACATTTTCAGAGAAAAAGAAAAAGAAAAAAGTATAAAGCAAAAACCAGATAACAATACCCAAGAAAACTATAGACCAATCCCCTAATGAATATAGATACAATAAAATACTATCAAATTAAATCTAGCAGCATGTTTTAAGTGTAATATACACTATGAAAGAGTGGGATTTATCTCAGGAATGCAAGGTGGTTCAACAGAAAATTAATCACTGTAACTACACAATTCAAACAATCTCAATAAACATGGGGAAAGTTCTTAACAAAGCTCAACACCTATTCTGGGAAAAACACTTGTCAAACTAAGTATAAAGGTATAAAAGTATACTTTGCAAACTAATATAATAGTTTTATGAGAAACTCACAATTAACATCATATTATGGTAAAAGATTAAAATCTTTTCCTGTAAGATCAGGAACCACACAAGGATGAACAACTTGAAAAGGGAAATAAGAAAACAATTTAATTTATGATTGCATCCAAAAGAATAAAATATCTAGGAATAAATTGAGCTAAGGAGATAAAAGACTATCTCAATAAAAACTATAAAATATTGCTGAAAATACCAACAAAGACCTAATTAAATGGCTAGAAAACCTATGTTCATGGATTGAAGGACTAAATATTAAAAAAAAAAAGTAAATTTTTTTCAGGTTAATGTGAGGGAATGAACAACCAGGTCAAAATATTGGATTTTGCCTGGTAGAGGCCCTCTTGTGGTTATGTCCCCCACACAAAAGATATGCCAAACACCCTCCCCATGTGCCCATTCAGTGAGAGCACCCCAACCCTCCATTCCCTCTCTCTAGTTACCCCTCCCCCCAACTTGAATTGAAATGAGTTTTTCTCCATTGTGAGAGTGCATCAGGTCATTGTGAGCATGCATCAGTCTCATATTGGTACTGAGTACATTGGATAATTGCTTTTGCTTTCTTGTGATACTTTACTAAGAAGTAATGTGCTTCAACTTTACTTACTTTACTAAGAAGAATGTGTTTCAACTCCATCCAGGATATTGCAAAAGATGTGAAGTCATCATCTTTTTTATAGCTGAATAGTATTCCATGGTGTGCATGTACCACAATTTGTTAATCCATTCCTGAGTTGATGGGCATTTAGGTTGTTTTCATGTCTTGGTGACTGTATATTGAGCTGTGTAAACAATCTAGTGCAAATGTCCTTATGATAAAATGATTTTTTTCTTCTGAGTAGATGCCTAGTAGTGGGATTGTGGGGTCAAAAGGGAGATCTAATTTGAGATCTTTGAAGATTCTATTGACTTATTTACAAAGAGGCTGTATTAGTTTGTAGTCCCACCAACAGTGTGAAAGTGTTCCTCTCTGTCTACATCCACATCAGCATCTGCAGTTTTGGGACTTTGTGATGTGGGTTAATCTTACTGGGGTTACATGATATCTCAAGATGGTTTTGTTTTGCATTTCTCTGATGATTAGGGGCTGTGAGCATTTTTTCATATGTTTGTTAACCATTCTTCTGTCTTCCTTAGTGAAGGTTCTTTTTATGTCTCTTTCCCAGCGATAGATGGGATTGTTAGCTCTTTTTTTGTTGATTAGGACTTAATATTTATAAAATGACAATATTCTCCAAAGAAATCTACAGATTGAATGCAATTCCCACCAAAATCCTAGTGGTCTTTTAGAAGAAATGGAGAAGCCAAATCTCAAATTCACGCAAAATTCCAACAGGTCTTTAATAGCCAAAAAATATTGAAAAAGGAAAACAAAGTTGGAAGACTTACATTTCCCAACTTCAAAATTTACTTCAATAGTAATAGACTAGCCACAGGAATCATAATTGTGTGGTACCAGCATAAAGATAGAGATACAGAGCAATAAAGTAGAATTGAGAATCCAGAAATAAGCCTGAATGTCTATAGCTAATTCATTTTCAACAGGGAGCCAAACTACTCAATAAGGAGAGAATAGTCCCTTCAACAAAAAGTGTTGGTGCAACTGGATAAGCACATGCAAAAGAATAAATTTAGATGAGTGCTATTTTTACTGGGATTAGGTTATATCTCAAGGGCAGTTTTCATTTATGTTTATCTAATGGTTAGGGACAATGAACATTTTTTCATGTGTTTGTTGGTTTGTTGGATGAAGTTGAAGAACATTCTCCTTACTAATGTGCCTCAAGAATTGAAATACAAGCATCCCATGTACTCAATACTGATTTGAAACTAGTAGATGAACAGCTACAGGTCCACATGAGAGAAAAGCCATTCAATAAACTCCCACCTATTGGGTACAATGTAGGGGTGTAGGGATTATCTCCTTGGTGAAGGACTCAGCTACAGCTTGGTAGCTTGTGTAGTTTACATATGCAAACAATGTAACATAATCCTATGTATCCTCATAGATCCAAAAATATGGATCTCTCTACTCCCACACAATGTAACATAATCCTATGCATCCTCATAATCCAAAAAATAAATAAGTAAATAAATTTAGACCCTGTCTTACTCCATTACAAAAACTAACTCTAAATGGATGAATGACCTAAAAGAGAAGGATAAAACAACAAAACTATTAAAAGAAAACATACAGGTAATATTTTATAACCTTGGATATGGCAATGAATTCTTACATTTAATGAAAACAAAAGCAAAAACAGATAAATTGGTGATATGTGGCTCGATTCATCTCTAGGATCCTAAGTAAAATAAGCCAGTAACAGAAGGACAAGTAATACATGATTCTGTTTACGAGAGATATCCAAAGTAGTCAAACTCATAGAAACAGAGAGTAGAATGGTGATTGTCAGCAGCTTTGGGGAGGATGAATCAAGGAGTTGCTTTTCAACGGGTATTAAGTTTTCAGTTATGCAAGATGAGTAAGTTCCAGAAATCTGCTCTCATGGCACCTATAATTAATACTGTATTGTGTGCTTAAAAATGTTGTTAAGTGGGTAAATGTCATGTTCAGTGTTCTTATCACAGTGAAATACAGTTGGAAAAAAATATATAAATTAGGTTTCTTAAAAGTTAAAGCCTTTTGTGCATCAAGGAACATTATCAAAAATGTGAAAAGATACCCTACAGAGCCAGAGAAAATATTTGCAAATCATATATCTAATGAAGGTTTAATATCCAAATGTAAAAACTTTTACAACTCTCAACAATAAAATCTAAATGAGCAAATAACTTGAATGGATATAAGGCATAAATGTATTCATTATCTATGTATATATGACTTAATAAAAAATAAATATAAAAAAAAAAGTGGCCAAAAAGCACATGAAAAAAAGGTTCAACATCATGGATAATTAAGGCAATGAAAATCAAAATCACAATGAGATACCTTTTCCTACCCACTGGAAAGACTAATCATAGCCACATCAGTAATAAATACATACAAAAATAAATAAAACAAAAATGGAATAAAAGTTAAAATAAATATAATCCTTTAAAACAATCTATAAAGGAAAATAATTGTTGGTGAGGAGGCAAAACAATTGTTGGCCACTGTGTACATTGCTGGCAAGAATGTAAAATGGTGTGGCCACTATGGAAAAAAGTTTAGAGGTTTCTTAAAAAGTTAACCAGAATTATCATATGACCAGCAATTTTGCTCCTAGGCATACATTTATACAAAAACGTGTATCCACCTAGAAACTAGGCCATAAAAAGAAAAAAAAATCAAAACATCACATTGTATAGTTCAAATATATATGATTTGTCATTTGTCAATTAAAAAATTAAAAAACGAAGTGTCAATATATGTCGCAGCACAACTTGAGTAAACCTTGAAGACATTATGCTAAATGACAAAAGCCAGAGATGGTCACATATTGTATGATTCCTATCAGGTGAAATGTCCAAAATAGTTACATCCATAGATAGCAGATGAGGTTGTCAGGAGATGGTAGAAAGAGGGAAGAGACAGTGCTTACTTGTTGGGTATGTGGTATTCTTTGGGGGTAATTAAAACCGCTTAAAACTAGAGAGAAGTGATGGGTGCAACAACATTGTGAATGCATGATATATCACTGAATCACACACTTTAAAAAAATGTGGTTAATTCTATGTTATGTGAATTCACCTCAGTTTAAGAAGGAAAGAAGAAAAGAAGGAGGGGGGGCAGACAGGACTCTTGCCTGCCTGCAAATAATGTCCAGTTAGGGAGTAGACAGCTATTAGCTCTCTTCAATTGTAATGCCTAAAGCAGACTTTGATGGTTTTTAAAGAAAGGATTGGAGACTTATCATAAGATATCACCTAGTTTCTTGAAGTTAGTTCGAATTGTCAGACTCTGGTTAATTACATCTGCAGGGACCAAAGAAATTGTCTGATGTCATTGTAGGACCACTGATATCTTTGACAAATGATGGACAATAAAAAAGGTGCTAGGATAATAGAGATAAATAACTGCAAAGTCTTTCACAAAGGGGGAACAGAGTTTGAATTCCAGACTGCTAAGCTAAGGGGTTTGAATTCCAGACTGCTAAGCCAATAAATATGACAGGAGCAGTCATATAAGAGGCAACACATAGGAACTAAGACAGAATCCCTAAGTAGAACTTACAAGTCAAACCATAAATTCCATTTTGTATGTAGTTCTCAGGCTAGGAAATTTCAGGAATGCTATAGAGATGAGGAAGTTAAATTTTTTAAGGCTTCAAAAAAGACTTCTAGCTAATAAAATGTGACAATATGGACTGCAGTAAGAGTAGGGTTACCAAGTTTAATTGCTTATTGATTATCCAAGGGGTATTGATTAATGGATGGGCACTAATCTAGAAGGAAACTTCAATAATCATATCCTAGGGCCTTATTCTATTGCTTATACCAATTCAACGTACTATTTGAATTTAAGTTCAAAGTGTATAGAATGTTAGTAAGAGATCTTATTGCAAGAATAAAAATAAAGTTTATGGTTAGTTTACCAAAAAACAATCAGCACGTTTATAAATGGGAAAGATTTGGCTTAATAGACTTTCTTGTGAGAAACTTGATCAGCAAAGTAGAGGCAAGATGTTTCCACTCCTTACATATTGAGTGTTGGCTATTTGTGAGCTGCTCTGCTGGCTAGTGAACACATAGAGATACCATGGCCCCCCAAGAACCTATAGGTAAATAAGGATGTACAACTCATGGAAGACTACTTACTGCAAAACCTTCACGGAAAGTTTAGCAGTTTGTTTCTTGCTTAAGTCCCAGTATAATATGGGTCAGTGGTGAGGAACACTTTCTCAAGCCGGCTTTTAGGGACCCAGGCATCTTTTGTCTAATAGCTTCCCATTGGATACCATTCATTAAAAGACTTAGAATCCTCTACTCCCCCTACATCCGGCCAGCAGACGAAGAAAAGACAGAATGTGGCAGAGGCTGCAATCTTGTTTCCTTGACTCATGTCACTATATGGTCATCTCTAACTGGGAAGGAACCTGGAACCAGTCTCCCATGTGCACAGGAGAAAAAGGGAAGATCTATGTGGGCAACAACTAGCTGGTCTCTACCTCCAGGGGAAAGATGGAAGTGTAAGAAGACACTGGGAAAACAACATAGTAAGTTGTAAAATAAATGTTAACACAACATAGTAAGTAAGTAAAATCAATATTAGAATCACAGGGGGTGCTAGAAGAACACCCAAAAGAGTTCCAGAAACAACCTGGGCTGAAGATTTCCAAAGGCGGTGATGGCTGAGCTGAGTCTATGAGAGTGATTTGTACTGGGTTAACCTGAGTTAACCAAGTTAACCAAGTTAACCAAGAGGAGAGGTGTTAAAAGGCACATGGACCAGAATATGCAAATAAAAAACAGAGGGTCGCTGACCTCAGACAGGACCGGAAGCATTGCAAGGAGTGGGGTTTGTGTTAACCTACAGCATTTACACAAATGGCTACACTTATGTAGGAAGGGCCATCCTCTTCTGTTCCATTCAGTGCACAGAGCTCCTTTTCAGGAGCCGCTATTAAAAATGGTTCATTTCTGTATTGCACCTTATCTATCATAAAGAATCCCATAACCACTTCCAAAGCACATCTCTATGTCCTCTGTGGCTGCTGTTCCACGGGCCAAACCTGTGAACACAGCTTGATATAGCCTCTCCATCATATTCTGTTTAAACTGGCTGAATTTTAACTGCCACCCCTAAGAAGCAAGACACAGAGATTGATGTACATCTCAATTGAAGATCATCTTATCTGTGAGAAACAATGCATCTGAAAGTGGGAGATTCCACATTCATCTTGGATCCCAGATTTCTATTTTCAGAAAACCTCAAACCAATGACAGAAACTGGGATGTGGCTGCCCCCAAGCCAGAGAGAACAAGCCAGGGCCTGTAGCTCTGCTCAACTGCAGCCTTAAAAGATACTGTGGGAAGCACAAAACCCCAAAGCAATTTCATTATTTTCAACTCTCAGACAAGAGGAGACCAAAATGAGTGGGTTCAGGCTCTTCCCACACTGGGGTGGTCTTTCTGGTAGCCAGTGCCACAGGAGCAAGTCCGCTCAGCCATTGGTTCCCAGGTCTTTGGTTTCCTGCCCCCAGTTACTGGGCTGACTGCTAGGTAGAAAGCTGTTCTAAAGAACTCTGAGCTAGCCAACTTCAAGTGGGCATTTAGGCCTTAATTTCAGCATCTCACAAAGATTCTTGCTGCCAAAGTGTGCTTGAACTTTTTACGTTTCAAGGACTAGAATGATGATGCTCAGCTCTATGTCAAAATAAAATATAAATAGGATCTTTAGACATATCAGGAACTACAAAACTAGGTGCTTATAGCACAGACTACACATGACACATGCAGAAATCAAGATCTGGGGTTCCAGCTTTGTACTTTTGTCCTAACAAGGGAGGCAGAGTATAATGGAAAAGGTACACATCTTAACATCAAGTTGATCTATGTTCAAATCCAAGTCTTCTGAGCTGGCTGCCTTTGGGCCAATGACTCAATTTCCTCCAATTTGGATTTCCCTGTCTGTAAAATGGCAGTGAGGATACTTGCCTCATTGTGAACATTAACTGAGAACATTGAGGTAGCAGGCCTGGTTCACAAATGACATGTAGTAAGTGCTCAGTAAATAACATCCTGTTCTTTTGCTTTCCCTACAAGCCTTTGGCTTCCTTCAGCGCGTCCATTGTGCAGAACTCCTAAGGTGTTCTTTGTCCATCTTGCATCTCAGATTCAACAGATCCAAAGATGAGATTATCACCTTTGCTTCTAAACCAGCTTGCTCTGTCTTTCTCTCTCAGTCTCTTTCAACTTTCATTTGTAAATGGCATCACCATTTTCTCAATTAATAGACTCTTTCTTTGATTCATCCCTCTCTTGGTCACCAGATCCCTTCAGGCACCACATCCTATTGTCTTTTCCTCTCTGATGTCTGAAACTGCCTCATTACACCTTGTAAATCCATATCTTTAAAGTTATGGAAACATCACAAATGTCACAGGAGTCACTAAAAACTTTAGAGTAGAAGGCTGACCTGGTGAAAGACTTAATTTTGGACACACTGCTATTAAAGGGAAGGCTCAGAACTGCTCTGGAGATAAGGGTCAGGTCTGGAAGGGTGTGGAACCTAGGAAGTCCTCCTATAGAAACAAAACCAGATAAATGGATCATAGACAATAAAGAAAATTTCTGGTTTACTGGAAGCCCAGAGGCATGGTGGGCTTCAGACTTTGATCAATTTAGTGGTTCTCAGATATACTTTGGTAATGTTGCACCCAGTCTTTGCTCTGAGCCTTTTGTCTATAGGCTTAAAGTTCATTAATTTATTTCCATCTTCCATTTCACTTAACTTTGAGAATGCTGAGCCCACAGAGGTAAAATGACTTGCCCAAAGTTACCCAACAGGTCAGTCAATAATGCACTAGTTGTTTCTCCTCCTCTCCTCTTCTCTGTGTAAGCCAATTTGAAACAAATGGAATGTCTTAGTCTTCATTACTTTCTGAGCACAAATGCTGATGTTGCAACATTCACGTCCAGATTTAGATTACATGCAGTCTCCACCTGAATAATTGCAGAACCTCAGGTGAAAGCATTCAGAAGACTTGTCTGGCTGTTTATGAGAGAACTAAGGAGAGAGAGACAGCTTACAGACATGTAGGGACAAGTCCATTCATGACTGTGTTAGATGTCACCAAACTGTCTGCCAGGCATCTTAGACAACTGGCCCTTTTGCCAGTGCTGTGTGCTGCATGCCCCTCTGGATGTTTTCCTGGACCCAGATCTTCCCCCTGAGAGCTCTTCCTGAGCCCTCAGGATGCATGGCTACAGGGCAGTGGTGTACCTATGGGTAGTGCTAGGAGATACTCCTTTCCCTCAACTCAATTTTATACTCCCTTACCTGGGACCCAAAGCAGTATAGCTTGTGCCAAAGGTCTTAGGTAGCTTCTAAAATCTCTTCCAGGTTCTGGGTATAGTCCCTGCTCCCTTCATCTCAACTGAAAAAAATAAGCAATTGACCAAATAAACAAAGCAGTTCCCAGAGGAGAACAAATCCTGTACCTCTCCTCCACTGGCATCACTTCTCCTCCATTGCTCTTCGGAACAAATAAAACAACAAAGTTTTTCTCCTTTGGGAAAACCAGTGGCCCCAACTCCCACTTGGGGCATGTTGATGATTATTAGCTCTAGCTCAGCCAGAATTCCTTATGATTTTGCAAAACTTCCATGCAATAACAGTCATGTGTATTCATGGGTTAGTATTTGTCATTGATTCCATATGCTGAGACCAATTCTTGGCTTATATATATTAGAGGTGCAACAAAGACTTGCATTTTAGGAGATGTCTCCTGGTGGAACCAGGTCTTGCAAAACAATGTCATTATCTTTGGTATTTTGATTACATTGGGACCAGTCATCTAGACAACAGCAAAAGCATGGCTGTGAGTTCAGAGCCCCCACTTTGCCTAAGAGATCCATATTTGAGTAGACCAGTTGGGGTAAGTGATCTTGAGTCACTTTGGGCATGACTTCCTCTAAGAAGCTTTCCCTGATCCCCAGTGTGAGCTAATGTATTCCTTTGCACCCTTCACTTGTCTCCTTCATATAGTTCTGTGCTATGATTATTATTTAATCATCAGTAATCCTCTCATGGACTATGAGCCTTTGTGGGCCTTTGAAGGATCTATTTGCCATTAAACCCAGAAGCTAATATGAGTCCTGGCACCTGAAGAATGTGACAGTTTTTTATTGCTATACAAAAATAAATAAATAAAAATAAAATTAATTGATTTTTATCAAAGCAAACAGGCAGCCTTCAGAACGGGAAAAGATATTTGCAGGTTATGCTTCTGACAAAGGTCTGATAACTAGAATCCACAGAGAGCTCAAACTAATCAATAAGAAAAGAACAAATAATCCCATTTCTATGTGGGCAAGAGACTTGAACAGAAACTTCTCTGAAGAAGACAGGCGCATGGTCTACAGAAATATGAAAAAATGCTCATCATCCTTAATCATCAGAGAAATGAAAATCAAAACTACTTTGAGATATCATCTAACTCCAGTAAGATAAGCCCACATAACAAATCTCAAAACTACAAATGTTGGCGTGGATGTGGAGAGAAGGGAACACTTCTACACTGCTGTTGGGAATGCAAGCTAATATGACCTTTTTGGAAAGAAGTTTAGAGAATACTCAAGGAGCTGAACCTACTGTTTGATCCTGCAATCCCTCTTTTAGGTATTTACCCAGATGATCAAAAATCATTTTACAACAAAGAAATTTGCATCAGAATGTTTATTGTAGCCCAATTCATAATTGCCAAGAAATGGAAGCAGCCCAAATGCCCATGAATGGGTTAACAAATTGTAGTATATGTACACCATGGAATACTATGCAGCCATAAAAAAGATGGAGACCTTACCTTTTTTATGTTTACCTGGATGTAGATGGAACATATTCTTCTTAGTAAAGTATCTCAAGAATGGAAAAAAAGTATCCAACATATTCAATACTACTATGAAATCAGTATATAATCACCTATACATTCATATGAATGGTAAAATATAACTATAGTCCAGAAAAAAAGAGGAAAGAGAAAGGAGAGGGGAGGGGAAGAGGGAGGTTAGGAGGAGAGGGAGCATTTTAGGGGGCCTAACATAAGCTGCATAATGCAATGATACATTTCTAAAGTATTAAGAATAGAGTATAATTGTCTTACCACAATAAATAAGTGAGGAGATGGTTATGTTAATCAGTTAGATGTAAGCCTCATAAATGCCTTAATCTACATAGTTATGATTTAATAAAGAATTTTTAAAAATGTAAAAAAAATAAAAATTAAATTAAAGCTGTCAACATGGATTACAAATCCCCATCCTCTAATCCTATCTGATTGTCTGGCTTCATTACCTCTTTGCTCATTTTTCAAGAACTTAAGTATATTGTCTTCTTTCAGATCTTAAATATTCCATAGTCCATCTGCCAAAGGGAGTTTTACTATTTTGGTCCCCCTCAACTAAGATCTCAGCTCATATTTCATTATCTTAAGAAAGCCTCCTCTGATGCTACCTCTCTCCAAGGCATACAACTTACATTATCTCTCACCTCCCTCCCTCCATTCCTGGCCAGATTAGGCTCTGTTGTTGTGAGAGCTCAGAGGAACATGTTTTGTTTCTCTCAAGCACTTACTTTGTAACTCTGCACTCACTCATGTGTTTATGTGATGAATTGTCTTGCCCCATCCTCCCTTATTACATTTTAATTTCCCAAGAAGGACGAATTTTACAGTATGTTTCAAGTGATCAGCAGAGTGTCTGACATTGAAGTGTGCCAAATTATTATGCAATAAATGAAATCTTTTATGAATGGGTAAATAAATGAATGATTGGATTCAGGTGAAGTATACCAGAACACTGAAGGCTGTTTGATCACTGTTAGAGATCAAAATTACAGCAAGTTTTACTGTATTATTTTGTTAAATCCAGGTAAGTGGCCTTTTGATGAACACCAACGGCAAATTTGCTTAATTATTTTAGGTGTACTATGGAGATATTTATGTATTTTCCAAGACGAGAAAACAAAACTCAGGTTAATTTTTAAATTAATGACAAAAATAAAGCAAAAAGCTAATATAGTTATTATGTGTATATGGATGTATCCAAGCAATGTGCAGGTAGAATTAGCGATGTTTTCATGATTTTCAAACACTTCCTACTGGTACATGAGATAATATGAAGAACATTTAATCAGGTATAATTAAAATACTAAGATACTTAAAATAATGATACTTTAAGGACAAAGTTGCAAGGGTATCTAAGTAGCCAATTAAAAGAACTTACAACTTAGTGATTATGTTGGGAGAGCTAATGTTTCATGATTAAAAGAGAATACACTTGTCCCTTGGTATCTACGAAGGATTCCTTCCAGGACCCCCATGGATAACAAAATCCGTTGATGCTCAAGTTCCTGAAATAAAATGGCATAGTATTTTTATATAATCTGCACATATCCTCCCATATACTTAAATCATCTCTGATCATTTTAGAATACCTTAAGCAATGTAAATGCTATGTGAATAGTTGTCATATTGAATGTATTGTTTAAGGAATAATGACAAGAAAAAAACATCATCTGTACGTGTTTGGTACAAAGGCAACCATCTATTTTTTTCAAATATATTTTTATCCACTGATGCAGAACCCAGGGACACAGACGGCTGACTGCACTTGCATTTCATACCCTAAAGGCCCAATATTATCCAGGGGTAGCTTATAATTTTTCCAAGAGGACCTAAATACCAATGTCAGACAAACCCAGTTTGAATCCTCATTCCACCCTTCTTTGGTTGTGTGGACTTAGGCAGGAAAGCCATACCAGCTTCATTTCTTTTCCTTGAAGTTCATAAGCTCCCTCCTGCTTGAAGGATTTTGCCTTTGGCTGGCTTTTTCTCATCCTTCAGAGTTCAAATCATTATTTTCTCTCCTAGAAAAGTCTATTTCAAGTCATGTTCCTTGGGCGTGCTGTCCTGTGTATTTGCATAAAGATTGTGACGTCCTGCTGTATTTGCATAAAGTTGATGGGGTATATCCCTGAGAACAATGCATTGGAAGGGGTACAGGAAGGAGGGTCGATGGAGAAAGAAGGTGAGTTATGATGACTCACAGCAGGGGCCTTGGCCAACCTCAGAAGGAGATCTAGAGCTGTGATGGCCTTTCAGGATTGTCCTGTATTGAGGCAAGAGGGACTGCAACCATATCATCATCAAATCATTTCAGTAAGGCATTGGATGTGGGCTGCCCCTGGAAAGGAGAGTAATGTGGGCAAGGCAGCCCCTTTGGCTGAGGATAATGCCCAGAGTGATCCAGCTGTGCACCTATGGAAGCCAATGTTCCAGCAGCTGGGGGAATGAGACCTGGCTTCTCTGTTCAAGAGTTAGAGGCACTTCTTGAGGGTAAAGACACTGTCACAGAACAATGTGGTTGTTACTAAGTACTGATGAATGTATGACTGGACAAATCAGATCTGTAACATAAACTCTCCCTTACCTGCTGTAGTGATTAGGGCATCCAAATGTTATTGCACAGAGTGAGGAATCATGTTATAAAGGAGGTAAATCTGCAGTGCAGGAAGTCCCAGAAGTCACCATACATGGGCAAAATTAACAAGCTCACGTAGCAACAGATACCATAGAATGTGTTAGCCGTACCAGAGAAGACCTCATGTGGGTAGAAAGAGGAGTCCAACTCATACAGAATATTTGTAAATATTTTGTAAAATTTTGTAATGAATACTTGGTAAATAAAGACACATCTAGCTACAATTGTCCATTTTCTCTATGAAAATAAAATTTATCCATTAGCAAAACATAGAAATTGATGACCACTATTACCATATTCTAGTGTGTTCTTTTTCGACTTTTCTCCATTTATATTTTCTACATAACTGAGATCATACTGCTGCTCTAATTATCTATCTAGCATGTTTTTTCCCTCAACCTCATGTATATGTAAAGTTTTTGAGGTTGTCAATAACCTTTAGAAACATTTTTATTTTTTTTAATTCTTTTAAATTTATTTTTATTATTTTATTTTAGAGACAGGTCTCTCTTTGTCATCCATGCTAGATTCCAGTGGCATGATCATAGCTCGCTGTAGCCTTGAACTTCTGGACTCCAGCAATCTTCCTGTTTCAGCCTCTTGAGTAGCTGCAACTACAGGCACATAAAACCACACCTGTCTAATTTTTAATTTTTTTTATAGTGATGGAGTCCTGCTATATTGCCCAGGCTGGTCTCAAACTTCTGGCCTTAAGTGATCCTCCTGTCTTGGCCTCCCAGAGTGCTGGGATTACAGGCATGAGCCTACACTGACCTTTGGAGGGACTTGGGGATGGTTCTCTCACTCTGCCCCTGTGGTCTGAGGGGAGGTGTGAGGACCCTGATGGTCCCTGGCTCTAACTGCTGGATCTAACCAGCTTTTAGGGGCTCATTTCCCTTAGACATCCAGGAAAGATGAGTGTCCTTTCCCATCACTCATCTTTAGCCACTCGCAGCTTCTGAAAGGGCACAGCCCACCTTTTCAAGATGGCAGGACTTGGCCTGTGCTACAGAGAGAGATCCGGATGGGCACACACCCTCCCTTCCTGGACCACACCCAAAGCCTCAGGTGCCTCTCTCTCAAGGCATACCCCAGCTCGCCAGGTTGAATATGGTTGTTTGTTTCTGTTTTAGGACCATTTTCCTCATCGTGCTGTTTTCTCTATCTGAAAAACATCTCAATGCTGCTGCCCATTTATGGAAGAGAGAAGAAGGGCCACACCTCCAAGTTCTACCCGTTTCAGGTGTTCCCTGTAAGAAGCAGCCCCCCACCAGGCTCTTCCACTCGCTCCAGAAACATTATCTTTAACAGACTACACTTAGAGTTATGAAGTTATTATTTAACTATACAACCATGATTGGATAATTAAATTGTTTCCAATTTTTGTGTGATTATAAACAAACCAAGTAAGCCTTTTTTACAACAAGATTTATTAGTGATTATCTTTTTAAATGCTTAGATGATCTAATTTGTTAATCATATGCCTCATTTATCAGTTAGATCAAATCACTCCCTTTCATTAAGGTCTTTTATCAGACATAATAGAGTAGAAATAATCACTAAGCAAGAAGTAAGAACTCTGGGGTGAGAGTCCAGGTTGCCAACGTGCTACCGAGGGAGCTTTGGGGAAGTACTGTGCTTTTCCTCCCTGGGCCTTAGTTGCTTTGCTGGTAAAATGGAAGGGTTGTACTAGATAGTCTTTGAAATTTCATTCAGCTCCAGTATCCTATACTATTATTATTGCTTCTTCCTTTTATCCAAGAAACAGCTTCATGGGCTCAATTTCAGGCCTCTTTGACATTCTGAGTTAACTATAAATCTTCTCTGATTTCCTGTATTTCTGATTTAATTTCCTTCCCTTTATCCAATTTTGGCTGTTTCTTAATCTTCTTATCTAGGTTTTTGCTTTTGTTCCTTCTTTCACAGCTATCCATTAAGCTGAGATGAAGCTTCTCTTCTTGATCTTTTCCCCGCTCAGCACCTGATTCTCCTTTAATCTTTTCTCAACACTTCATGTTTTTTCGGCAAAACCTTTTGATGTTCATTGCTCACAAAGATTGCTCAGCCTTCTACTTTCACTTTTTCTGAAAAAAAAAAGTGCAAAATAAAAAGTTGGGTAAAAGAATGAAAGAAAGTGAAATTAAACAAGTAACATGATACAGCACACATCTGGTGTTTTAATCTATTTTGTCTGTACCAGACTCTTTGTGGTATAGGGAGGCAGAGTGGGGTAGCATTGTGTGTGCTCTGCACCAGCTGAAAGGCCAAAGAGTATTTCAGGCAGTCAACAAAATTAATAGAGGCCCATATGTCACATTACTCTTAATCTTCTAATAAAAATGATGATAGTAGTCAGTAATTGGTAACATTTTAAATTGCATTTTATGTGGCAGATGTTATACTAAGTGTATTAACATACACTGTCTCCTTAACTCCTGAGAAACCTGTGTGAGGTAGAAATTATTATTACTCCCTCCACCATGGGTAGATGGGGCAACTGAGTTTTGACATCATTTTGCTATATTATAAAAATCACAATAAATATGTTGCATTGCAAAGGGTGGTTAGTGTAGTGGCAGGTTTGGGTTATACTGTGAATCAGTTGGGATGTTTTATGTTTCAAGTTGTCTTAACTTGCAGTTATTCAAAATCAGAAACTCAGGCAAGGATTTACCAAGGTGATTCCAGGAATCAGGAGGGAGGAGGCTAGGGAAGTGAGAGAGGAGAGAGAGAGCAAAAGAAGGGTATATCCTCTGGACCACCACTGCAGGCTCCTGGCGAGGGCAGTTTGTCTTAGCCACTCAAGAACAAATCCTCTGAATTGTAGGGATTGGGTTTTCAGAAAAAGAAAAATGGAGGGGAGATGTTGATAGGCAGGGTCTAAGCACACCTCGTTTTATTGCATTTCCCTTTTCTGTGCACTGCAGATGTTACAGCTTTTACCAATTGAAGGTCTGTGGAAAATCCACACTGAAGAAGGTTGTAGACACCGTTTTTTCAACAGCATGTGATCATTTTATGTCTTGCACATTTCAGTAATTAAAGTAATATTTATTTATTTGAGACAGAATCTCACTATGTTGCCCTCTGTAGAGTGGGAGTCACAGCTCACAGCAACCTGAAATTCTTGGGCTCAAGCAATTCTCTTGTCTCAGCCTCTCAAGTAGCTGGGACTACAGTCATCTGCCACAGCACCTGGCTATTTTTGTTGTTTTGTTTTTTGTTTGTTTGTTTGTTTAGCAGGCTCAAACCAGGTTTGAACCAACCACCCCGGTGCATGTGGCCGGTGCCCTAACCGCTAAACTACAAGCGCCGAGCCAGTAATTAAAGTAATATTTAAAATTTTATTATTATTTTATCTGTTATGATGGTCTGTGATTTGTTTGTTGTCATTGTTGCTATTGTTTGTTTGTTTTTGAGACTGACTTAAAGATAGAGTCTTACTTTGTTACCCAGGCTGGAGTGCAGTGGCATGATCATAGCTCACTGCAGCTTCAAACTCTTGGGCTCAGGTGATTGTTCTGACTCAGTTTCTCAAGTAGCTGTGATTACAGGCACACACTACCAGACCCTTTCTTTTTCCTTCCTTCCTTCCTTCCTTCCTTCCTTCCTTCCTTCCTTCCTTCCTTCCTTCCTTCCTTCCATAGAAACAGGGTCTCACTATGCTAATCAGGCTGGTCTCCAACTCCTGGTCTCAAGCAATCCTTCTGCTTCAGTCTCCCCAAATGCTGGGATTATGGGTGTGAACCATCACACCAACCCGGTGATTTTTGATGTTACTACTGTAATTTTTTTATTGTACTCATGTAGGAAAACAGATTTGATCCATAAAAGTTGAGTGCATTCTTACTGCTCCACCATCCAGCTGTTGTTCCCTTTCTTACTCTCTCATCAGGCCTCCTTATTGCCTTGAGACACAAATGATATTGAAATAAGGACAGTGAAAAGCCCCACAATGTCCTCTACAAGTCTGAGTGAAAGGCAGGTTTGCACATCTCACTTGAAGTCAAGACCTAGAAATGAAGCTTAGTGAGGAAGGCATGTCGAAAGCTGAGATATGATAAAAACTTGGCCTGTTGAGCGAAACAGTTAGCCAAGTTGTGGATGCAAAGGAAAATTTCTTGAGGGAAATTAAAAGTGCTGCTCTAGTGAACACATGAATGATAAGAAAGCAAAACAGCCTTATTGCTGATATGGAGAACGCTTGAATGGCCTAGATAGATCAAACCAAGCACAACTATTGCTTAAACCAAATTGTAATTCAGGACAAGACTCTAATGCTATGAAGGCTGAGAGATGAGAAAGCTGCAGAAGAAAGTTTGAAGCTGGCAGAGGTTGATGCATGAGGTTTAAGAAAAGAAGCCATCTTCATGACATAAAAGTAAAAGGTGAAACAGCAAGTGCTCATGTAAAAGCTGCAGTCCCTCATTCAGAAGGTCCAGCTAAGATGACTTCTGAAGGTGGCTACCCTGAACAACAGGTTTTCAATGCAGACAAAATAACTTCCTGTTGGAGGAAGTTGTCATCTGGGTCCTCCATAGCTAGAGAAGAGAACTCAATGCTTCAAAGGACGGGCTGACTCTCTTCTTCAGGGTGAATGTAGCTCATGACTTTATGTTGGAGCCAATGCTCCTATGGCTTTCTGAACATCCTAGGGCCCTGAAGAATTATGCTAAGTCTATTCTGCCTGTGTTCTGTAAATGGTATAACAAAGCCTAGATGACAGTACCAATGATCATAGCATAGTTTACTGAATATTATAAGCTTACTGTTGAGACCTACTACTCAAAACCAAAAAGATAATTTCTGCTCTTTGACAGTGTGTCTGGTTAGCCAAGGGCTCTGATGAAGATGTACAATAAGATGAGTGATTTTTTTAATGCCTGCTCACACAAAATTCACTCGGCAGGCCAAGGTTCAAGGAGTAATTTTTACTTTCACATCTTATTATTTAGGAACTACATTTTGTAAGGCTCCCGCTGGCATAGATAGTGATTTCTCTGATGACAAAATAAATTGAAAACTTTCTGGACAATATTTTTCGCTCTAAATGCCACTAAGAATGTACGTGATTCATGGGAAGAGATAATATTAATAGGAGTTGGAAGAAGTTGATTCCAACCTTCATGGTTGATGTTGAGGGATTTAAGACTTCAGTAGAGGAAATAATTCCAGATATGGTGGAAATAGAAAGAGAAAAATAGAAATAGAGCTAAAGATACGATTAAATTGCTTCAATCTCATGATAAGACTTGCATGGATGAGGAATTGCTTCTTATGGATGAGCAAAGAAAGTGGTTTCTTGAGATGGAATCTACTCCTGGTAAAGATGTTCTGGACGTTATCAAAATGACAATAAAGAATTTAAAGTAACAAATCCATAGTGATCAAAACAGCATGGTACTGGCACAAAAATAGAGAGGTAGATGTATGGAACAGAATAGAGAGCCAACAGATGAAACCAACT
>NW_003852401.1:19216926-19231001 GCF_000181295.1 Otolemur garnettii | reverse complement strand
GCCCATTTGCATACAGAAAGAAAAAAAAAAAAAAAAAAAAAAAAGAATTTAAAGTAGTACACAAACTTAGTAAAATCAGAGGCAGACTTTGGAAATATTCACTCCATGTTTGAAAAAAGTTCTACAGTGGGTAAAATGCTATTAAATATCATCAGCTGCTACAGAGAAGTCTTTTGCAAAAGGAAGAATCACTCAATGTGGCAAACTTCATTGTCGTCTTGTTTTAAGGAACTCTGTCTGCCTCAGTAACCACCACCGTCTTCAGCCAGCAGCCATCTCCATCGTGTTGAGACCCTCCTCCACCAGCAAAGAGGTACAACTTGCTGAAAGCTCACATCGTCATTAGCATTTTTGAGCAATAAAATGTTTTCATTAAGGTATGCACATTTAATAGACTATAGGAAATGTAAACATAAAATTTATATGCCCTGGGAAACCAAAAAATTTCCTGACTCACTTTATTGGGATATTATGTTTATCATGGTGGTTTGGAACTGAGCCTGCAATATCTTTGAGGTGTGATGTAGAACAAACAAAAAGAGGTCCTGAGAAACCCTTCAAGGAAACTAGTAGAGATTAAAATACACATATGACTCTCTGAGGTCCTAAGTCGTCCTCAAGACCTATGTTTTGCTATTTTCCAGTGACTGTTTACTTTTTATTTAGATGAACACGCTGATGTCTTTTAGAAAACCTGTTTGGAGAACTCTTCATGAAACCATTAGTTTCTTAGTCACCACTGAGAGAACAAGAGTTCTGCCCCAGTTAGGACAGGATGGGTGAAAAGACAGAGGAGCATGGTTAGATGGGAAGGAATGGTCAGGAAACACTCAGCTGGTGGGCCTCAAACACTGCAGTGAAGAGCTGGCAGGGGCACGCTAGGGCAGGAGGGAGCATAGAGGGGTTTGGGCTGGTGTGTTTCTCCCTCTAAGGGCTCTACCTGGTTCACTGTTGTATCCTCAAAGCCTACATGGTGCCAGGCACAGCATGGCTGAGCCAGCAATGCATGACTGAGGAAAGTTACCTCCTATCTCTGGCCCAGAGAACACAGCAGAGGACAGGGTAACAGGCCTGTTGTCTTTGCCTCTGTCGGGGAGGCTCCTTTCTGATCTTGCCTGGACAGCTCTCCCATGCCACACAGCCACCGCTTTAGCCAGGAGATGTATTTCTGGGAGGGCAACAGGAAACTCAGAATTCCAGGACTGGATGACAGAGAGCAGGGAGAGGAGACCCAGAGTGATCTAAAAACAGAGAACTAGGGGATGGTGACAGCCCAGATCCTCATCCTGGAAAAGTTTCCTACCTTAGAGAAGAGTCAGAAAGAATGTGGGCAGGTGGTGAGCTGCCAAAATGCACAGGCTGTACTGTCTGCTTCTAATATTAATTGGCATCTGGTACCTAATAAAAAAATTTCCTTTGATATCCCTTGCAATCCCAGAGACTTCAAATAGATAATGAAAAGTGATGGAATAATTAGAAGGGATGGAGACCAAGAGATTGAGGAGGGCCTGTGAAAGGTGAAATTTGGGGAGGAGGGAGTGGACAGTGATTTGTGGCATCCTCTGTCCCAGGTCCTTTCCCTTCACTCTCCCAATTGTTCTTTACTGCAATGGTAGGATATGCCCCTCGTTTCCATATTATAGGCAAGGAAATTTGGGTTCTGAGAAATGATGTATCTGGAGCAGGATCCCATACACAGCCAGTAAGTAGATATGGGAACCCACCACTAACTTGAGCAACCATCTTCTGTGCTGAATACATGTCTGCAGGAGTCACTTTCTCTTGGGGAAATGTCACTACGACCTCCCTTTCATGCTGTCAAACAGCATGGTGGTGTCTGGTCAGACATGAAAGCCACACAGTGTGTTGCAGGCTGCCCTGCTGGGCAACTGTCTGAGCATCACTGGAGTCAGGAGGTATTTGTACTAGACTGAATCCACAGCACAGCCTTTTTAATAGTTTGTGAAACTTTTTCCAAGTCTGGATAGTTTGCACATACCCACTGCCACCCTGGCCCTGTGCTGGTTGTCCCCATCTGTCTCTCTCTTCTTCCCGGCTGATCATTCACTACATTTTCCTCCATGCCAAGTCAGTGCTTTTCAGAAACCCACAAAGAAAGGACGTCCTGAATAAATAAGGAAAAATATATTTCTTTCAAGCCAGCTTTCAATTTACCTGACTTATTTTCCTTCTCAGATGAAGAAAGGCATGGATGTTTCACAGCTGCTACTCAAATGTTGCAGAAATACCACTTAAGGCCAGAATTTTGTGTTTCTTTGATCACAACTTGAACTGAGCTACCAAAAATCGATTTGCATTTGACTATCTCTTCCTCAGAGAGAGTGGGTTTCAGAAGAAGATGGGCATGATTTCAAATTTCAGATCTGCTTTTTACCAGTTGTGTGACTTTGAGCAAGTCAACTGAGTTCTCCACTTGGGCAACACACAATGGCAATAATATGGAAAATGATCCTATTTACATGGCGGAGTCTCTGTGCGAAGGCCAAAGAAGCAATGTGTAAAGTTTGTAGTGGATTTCTTGTCACCAAAAGGTACTCAAAAATAAGCTTCTATTCTATTTTCTTCAATCCTGGCCTACTTAACCTGGTAGAGAATCTGGGAAGTAGTAACAGACTCAGAGAGTGATGTGTCGTTAAGCAGTAACGACCCACCACAGCTCTGGTGTTTCCCTCTGCTAGAGTTTTGGCGGCACAGCGCATAACTC
Source organism: Otolemur garnettii (assembly GCF_000181295.1). NCBI lineage: Eukaryota > Metazoa > Chordata > Mammalia > Primates > Galagidae > Otolemur > Otolemur garnettii. Next base: position 19,228,276 of record NW_003852401.1, on the reverse strand, counting down.
CTCGATTCTGAATAAACAACTGTGGTAAAAAAATAAAAATCCAACTCAGACACGCAGATCCTGTTTGTTTGGGGGAGAAAATTGTGTGTCTTATTAAATACCAACTACCATGCTATTCTCTCCGGAAAATGACTGGTTGGATTAGGTGGCCAGGGAGCAGGAATTGAGCAGAGCCAGGGAAGCAGCTGCGTCTGGATGCAGGCAGCAGGCTTCCACCTCTCGCTGATTCATTTCCCCAGCAGTTTTTACTTAAGAGAACCATCCATAATGCATGGCTGCAGGACTATATAGAAGGCAAATCACCCGAACTGTGAGCATTACAAGCATTGCACATTGCCTTTTCCAATTCCAGGAAACTGCGTGATGAGCTACCTATAATTTTTCCAGCAGGAGCACGAAAGCAAAGGAAATAAAGCTGCTCAAACAAACATGGAGAAGCTGGAATGACGGATGAATGTTTGAGGGACATCTTCACCATCCTTCCTATAAGAATTAATTAGTAATTCCTTTAGTCTGTAAACATTTGCTAAATATCTACTGTGTGCCAGGCATAAGGCTAAGGAAGTACTGGGTATTCAGGGGGCAGCTAGATTCCTTGGATTCCTCTTTCATGGAGCTTATAACTCAGTGAATCCAATATCCATGTCATTAAAGGAATACTTAGCATATTTTCTATGTGATGATAGGAAACATTGGGAACTTGCTCAGAGGTGCCAGCAAATATCTGTTGGTAAAGTTTACATGTAAGTTGAGCCTCCGAGATGAGGAGTCAGTCTCAGAAAAAAGCAAGAGCAGGACTTGCCCTGTGGAAGCGTGTGTGAAGTCTCAGGAAGGGAAAAAGATTGCCTTGCTCTGGGAACTAAAAGGAAGTCAATGTGGCTAAAGCAAAGTGACCAATGGGAAGTTGGGGAAGAAAGCAGGGCAGATAGGCCACGCACAGAATGTGCCTTTTATCCTAAGGTTGGCATGAAACCATTAAACGTTTCACTCAGATTTGCAATTTAATTTTTTTAGTTTTATTTTTTTTTAATTTGCAATTTAGAAAGATCAGTACCCATGGTCAGTACTCACTAGTTTCTTGGTGGAGAAGGATTTACATAGGATGAGCAAAAGAAGATTCACAGCTAATTAACTGGCATTTTAATATTCCAGGTGCAGAATGATGGAGGTGGTGGGGAGGCAGGAACGTGATGCTGGCAATGACAGTGAAGCTGGAGAGGAGTAGAACAGCCGGGGATGCACGGTGGAGGTGGAATTGACTCAGGAGATGTGAGGGTGACTAGGAGGGGCAGTGAAGGCTGACTCCCAGGGTGAGTGGAACGGATGTGTGGTGGTGCCATTTCCTGGGGTGGGAGATGCTGCGGCAGAGGCAGAGGGTCAACCCAGACTTTCTCTGTGTTCCTACAGAATTTTTTGATAATCTTTGTTATGAAATGAACATACTACACTTTGGCTTTCTGTTTATTTGAATACCTTTCCACCAGTTATTGAACCCTCTTCAGGCAAGAAACACAAGGGTTAAGAATGTTGGCTTTTAAGTCAAAGAAAATATGGGTCAAATCTGCAATCTGTCACTTACAAGCTATGTGACCTTGAGCAGGTGACGTAACCTTATAGGCCTACGTATCTCACTTTGTAAGTAGGTTCTAAAGATACCAATCTCAAGTGTTGTTAAATGAGATAAATTACGCAACATGTCCAGGGCCTAGTTAATGTGATCAATGAATGTTAGCTATTGTGACAGAATAGCTACCTCAGAATCTTTCATGGTCCTGTTCCATAAGAGAAACTTAGTATTTATAGAATAAATGGATGGAAGAATTGAAAACTATTTAGGTGCCTACTGTGCCTACTGAAGAAATGAGTACATCAGTCCTAGGTTCCAATCTTAAGTGTGCTACTACCTGACTAATTATTGTTGGTTTTGACCTTCCCGTTTAACCCAAACTTGATCTCTCCATCTGTAAGGTAGGACACAGTGTGGGGAAAGGGTGGAAGTGTGTTGGACTTCTTAGTGATTTCTGAACAAGCTTCTAAATTTAAATTTTCAATAATACTTTTAATAACTGCTTTCTTATTTGATGTTCGCATTGGTGCTGGGCTGAAGTCCTGGCAACACAGTTCTTAGTTTACAGGTGAGAAAACTGAGGTTAAACGACATGTCCACGGTCAGTACTCAAATTCAGACCTGATACCCGGGCTACCATCCCTTTTTCACACCACACTTGGCTTCTCAGACTAGATGGTAATCCTGAGATGCAAACATGGGGAACTCATTTCTAAGAGCATAGTGAAACCAACCACTAAGACATGTTGAGTCATCCTAGGCTTAATACCCACTCTGGGAAAAAATTCAGTTGAAGTTGCAGAGCCACCAGAAACTCAACAGACAAGTAACACTTCCAGCTGCACTCACTTAGATCTTCTTGTCTGTATTACGGTGTCTGTGGAAATATAACATGAGCCCTTGCGCTATTTGACATTTTCTTGTAGCCACATTAAATGGTTAAAAATGGATGAAATTAATTTTAAAATAAAGATATTTTATTTAACACTATGTAGCCAAAGTAATATTGTTTCAATATGTAACTAAATAATTTTTAGATAATTTTATAATCTTTTTTTCATTCAAAATACAATGTGTATTATATATTGACATTTCAATTCAGCCTGGCCACATGTGTACTGTACTGGACACAACACAGTATTGTACCCATGAAGTAGTATATATGTACAATATAACATTGTGTATTCTGTATTATAAAAAACGTGCAACAAGTATAATCACATAATGTTCTATTTCCCTAACATGAGAACTCAGATCACAGAATGGTGTCACAGAATGGTTGGATTATATATATGCTGCACCAGTTTATATGTGTGTGCTTTTTGAAAAGATAAATTCAGTTAGTCAAACTTTTATGTTCCTTGAGATGCAGTACGTTACATGGAAACAAATTTTCATTTAGTAAATCTTTAAAACATTAGGAACAGAACACTGCACATAATAATTCTCAGCATCTGCACCCCCATACTCATGTAGATGTGTCTGTATATACTTAGAAAACACTTGAAAGAATTTTCAAGAAACAGATCTCAGTGGTTGACTTTGGAAAAGAGGATGTATATATAAGAAAGAGATGGAAAGAAAGAGATGTTTATCACATACGCTTTTATCCTGTTTGGAATTTTTACCAGGTATTTCAACACAAATTTTTAAATCATAGATGGTACTTTTTCAATAAAATACTTATGAGATGATGAAACTACCTATTTAACAAAAACAACTATCACAAAAGACAAACATGCATCAGATAGGAAAAACTTCCATTGATCTTTTGCTTTTTATCCTTCGGTAGGGCCCTCTGTCAGAAAGTTAGAAATGGCTGTGGCCCGTTATCCAGGGTTATAATCAATGTATAAACCCGAGAAGGGGCCAACCAGAACGCTGTAGCACAGGAGGCAGACAGAATCTGTCAAAAAGTTCCTGTGAGCTTGATGGGATTTGTAGCCCGACATCACCCATGGGCTCAGGCTGTCCAGCAACCAGAGAAAATCAATACAGACTCCTCGCTTGTAGTCAGAATTGTCGAGCATGTTTGATGTGTTAGCGGCCACCTGACCTGAACTGTCTTCTGGCAGATTGTGATCGTGCCATTGCACTGATTCTAGATTGGTCAGATCTTTTCTTTTATGGAGGTGACGTAGTTTGGTGTAATAGTTACTTCCCAAAATGAATTTACTCCACGTGAATCTTAACAAATTAATAGCTTTTGCTTGCTGTATTACTGTCTTGGAAAATGACAATCAATGATATTATATTGACAACTCAGAGAAAGTCCTGCAGGAAAGATGTTCTTGCTGTTGTGTAGTCCAGCATTTACCAAACCTATGTGACTGAGCCACTTTTAGTTTGTTTGGGACATTCTCGATTGGCACACCTGGGCACATTTGGGAAAATTCTAATATGGTTATGAATGTACCTGATTCTACTCCTTACCATTTGTGTGATCTTGGACAGGTGACTTAATTTTCTTAACTGTTCTTTATAAAATGGGGATAATATACCTTTCTCAGAAATGAGGACTAAATGAGTTTAATGAAATAATATATGAAGGGCCTCCAGGACAGCAAACAGGTAAGAGACCCGGAGGAGACGCTCAGCCGCCAACAGTTCCATTCTTTGTTGGCTCCTGACCCTCTCTGTTTGTCTTTGTTGTTAGGCAAACTGTCACAGAAAGGACATGTCCTCTAGAAAGGAATAATGCTATCTATAAATGTAATGATTAAAAATGAAGGGTGGTGCCTGTGGCTCAAAGGAGTAGGACTCGGGCCCCACATACTGGAGGTGGGGAGGTTCAAACCCAGACCCAGATAAAAAGTGCAAAATAAAATAAAAAGACTTTTTTTTCCCTATAGTGTGGCACACGTTTCCTATAAGGCAAGACATTAAGGGGTGTGGATAAAACAGAAAATGAGAATGATTTTCTCATACAAATGACCATCTTTGTATGTGTTGGTTTAAGTACATTTTTAGCACAAATAAATGTTTTACTCTATAAATAGAAATTCTTTAAGGTAGGAATTTCTCAAATTGGTTTTTTTCACTGAACAGAACCTAACAATTAGAAATTTCTGGACAAAATATAAAGATATAAACTCCACAGACTCCTAAAAGTCCACTTATTAGTGTCATAAATAGCCTAGATTCTTAACCATGTTTCCAGTCGAAATTACCAAACATTGTCTGATTGTTTGAACACGTTCCTTTTTTGAGCCCAAGTAATTTATAAATATTTTGAATTTAAACATAACTTCAAGAACCACATGTAGGTGTGTTTTTGAAAAGCTTGGTATCAGTTGGAGGTCTCTACTTTTTAAGATCTTTTTGCATCCCGTGGAAGATCCAGTGCCCTTAGCAAATGTTTGTGGAAATTCTCAGCAGGCGTGGCCATCCATGGCCCCCTGCAGCACCAAGTCCTGCCTCAGCTGACGTAATTCTGCTTTACATTTTCTTATTGTCCCCAGGACTCACTGTAACCACACAGATGTAGCACTTAGTCTTTTTACTTGATATTCAAAAAATGAACAAAAACAAAACCAAACAAAAAAAGAGTTCCTTATGAGGACTTTGTGAGTATTAAAGAAATTTGAGGGGAAAAGAAATAATTTACCTTTTAGAAAATAAGCAATACAAAAATTAAACAGTAGCCATGCCTTTCTTAAAGTTGCACAGCCATTTCTACAAAATAGACTTCCAAATCCTTTCATATGGCTAAACTGACCTCTCACACTTTATTTTCTGATTTTCTCTATTATTTCTCTCTCAAAAACACAGGGGAAAAAATTCCCCAACATCCCTAAAGTTGCCTACTCAGTGTAGAAGGCATCCTTATTTTTAAGAATTGCTAACACAATTCTATTTGCCATTTTCCCTGAAGTACTCACTTACAGGGGCCCACTTGAGAAATCGTTGCAAGTAGAGACCAACCCCTGGAATTGAAACACACATCCCTTAGATTCTCGTTTTCACCTTGGGATTCATGTTCAAGCCCATTGATCATGACATAGTAATACGAAAGCTGTGTACCAAAGGAGAGTCCTTAGTTTGGAGGATAACTGTTTATGTATTTAATAAGTCCCCTAGGGGCCTTCACACTGAATTTTATACAAGCCTATATTTTAGGCTAGACAATCTCAAATTTACTCTTCCAATTTAGTGAATGCTGTTTTTAGATATGTTGTAAACTTATTTATATACATCTGTATATATATTTGAATATGTGTATTATACATTCAAATCATCAATAGACACGATACATAGCACCATCTTAACAGTAGTTAATTTTGTTGCATTATGCTTATATTCCTTTTTTGTTTGCATGAACTTATTTATCTGGCATCATAAAGGAATGAGCTATTTTATAGATATTGTTGTCCAATAATTAATGCTTCCCTTTAGTAAGATGTGAGAAAAGTTGTCTTAAAACTTTTTCAGTAAAATTAGTTTTTAAATACATGTGTCCCTCGGAATACCATGACCATGTGGCTGTAAGTTGGGATGGAAGCAACATGAAGATGAGGTGGGCACAAACCACTGGGGAGATGGTACAGAGCAGCGTCACTCGGAATGCAGCTAGGAGAACTCAGTTTGGTGAGTTGATAGTGCCTCACAGATAATATGAATAAGTACTGTTTTGTTAAAATTTTTTAGGTGTTTCTGTGTCTATTTAACTGTGTATACCCTTGAATGCAATGTACAATATATATTATTCATAATAAATATATTTTAAAACTACTTTCTTGAGGTATTATTGACATATGTATTTAACATACATATTTACATATTCCACATATTTACATATTTAACATACATATTCATGAATTTTAAAAATGCAAATGCAAAATCAAAACCACGATGAGATATCACCTCACACCTGTTAGATGACTATTATACAGAGACAAGAGGTAAGGGGTAGAGATAAAAGGGAATACTTCTACATTGTTGATGAGAATGTAAATTGGTATAGCTACTGTAGAAAACAGTATGGAAATTCCTTAAAACATTAAAAATAAAACTACCATATGATCCAGCAATTCCACTTCTGGGTATATCTCCAAAGAAATTAAAATCAGTCTCTTGAAGAAATATCCGCACTCCTAAGTTGATCATTAGTCACAATACCAAGCATTGAAAGCAAACTAAATGCACATGAATGGATAAAAAAGATGTAGTATGTATGTACACCGAAATGTTATTTGTCTGTAAATAAGAAGATCCTGCCATGCATAAACCTGAAGGACATTATGCTAAGCGAAATAAGCCAGACACAGAAGGGTAAATACTACCTGATACAACTCACACGAGGAATCTGAAACAGTTAAACCTGCAGAAGCAGAGCACAGAACCAGAACAATTACCAGGCTCAGGGAGAGAGGAAAAGGCACAATGGTTCAGTTATGCTTGCTATGTTCAGTTATGTATGCTATTTATGATATGTGTGTTAATATGTATACATGTATATGTGTGTATACATGTTGAGTTATTGTTCATTCAAAGTCCTGTATTTCAGGAGTGATTCTTTCCTTGGAATGGACATGAGCTATAGACTTGGGGCCAGTGGAAAGATGGGTGGCTGAATAAGTCCTAGAGATCTACTGAATATAGTAGCCTATAGTTATCAGTATAGTTATCAATATGCTATTATATGAAATATATATATGTATACACAGACACACACACACACATATATATATATATATATATTTTTATGGGTCACAGTCAAAACATTTGAAAGTCACTAGCATAGAGCCCAAGCTGTGCTGGGGCAGCATGTGAATGAGTCATCTCATTACAGAAGTTAGTCCTCACCTTTGCAGGTAAGAAATGGAACTTTCTTTGCACAGTAATACCCAACTAACATCCTGATTGCCTTTTGAATAAGAGTCCAGGACAGGCTCAAGTCAAAGATAGCATCAATCAGATCTGATACCTCTTCTGGGCCAGCTGTTAGAAGATTTTGGAATTGTACCACTTTAGTTTAAATTCTGGCTCTACCACTTACTAGCTGTGTGACCTTGTGTGACCTTCTTTTATGATAGGAAAATTATAAAATTTTAGATATTTATGATATACGTGTTAATATATGTGTGTATGCACGTTGAGTTATTGTTCATTTAAAGTCCTATATTTCAGGAGTGATTCTTTCCTTGAAATGGACATGGGCTATAGACTTGGGGCCAGTGGAAAGATGGGTGGCTGATTTATGTTAATTGAGTTCCCAAGAGGCAGAATTTAAAAACTGTGTTTCTTAAGAATCCATATCAGATATTACTTTTTAGTGATCAGAATCCCCCAGGGAGGACATTCTTCTTCTATTATTATATATCTGGGATATCTCAAACTTAAACGTGAAATTGCTTGTTGTACATGTAATCAGAATAATGAAGTGCTATGGTTTGAAATGTGTTCCTTCCAAATCTCATGTTGCAACTTATTACCCCTCGTGGTGGAATTAAAAGGTGGGAAGTGATCATGTCAAGAAAGGATTAGTGTCTTATAAAAGGGCTGGAGGGAAATAGCTTAGGTGCCCCTTTTTGACTCTCTGTCCCGTCCACCATGTGAGAACACGAGAACACTGAATATGCTGGTGTTTTGATATTGAACATTGGGCCTCCAGGACTATGAGAAATAAATTTCTGTTCTTTATATATTACTGAATCTGTGACATTTTGTTAAAGTGTCATAAATGGACTAAGGCATGGAGCAAAAAATATTTCTAGTGATATAGCAGGCTGTCTCAGATCCATTAATATAAATGCATCTCTAACCAAATATATCTTTTGCTTTCTTCATATAATTTTTTCTCTTGTTTCTATTTCTTCCTAACTCAATTAACAGCATGTCCATCAACTCATGGTCCCAAATCTTTTAAGTTTTCCACTGCCTTATTGCCTATATTCTAATAATTATAAAGACCTTTCGATTCTAACTCAGAAATGCAAATGTCTCTTTCATCCAAAGACTCTTCACTAAAATGTTAAAAGTGTTACATTCTGGATGTTGGGGATGAAGGTATTTTCATTGAGTTAGAACCTCGTGATTTTGATTTTTAATTATTTTGTATTTGCAAAATTATTTATTACCTATTATTAGTTAATTTGAAAATTAATGACAATACATTTATTGGGAGGACAAAACAGGAGGATTGTTTGAGGCCAGGGGTTCATGAGCAGCCTGGGCAACACAGAGAGACTCTGTCTCTTTAAAAAAAATCCCAAAGATAACAAATAAATATTGAATTAGGATTTAGTACATACCAGGCACTGTGCTAAGCTCTTTCATGAGCATTCACTCAGTTATTCCTCATAACCAGCAAGATTGGTAGACTACTATCTTTATGTTATTCATGAGGGAACTCAGTTGTGAGGAAGGCAATCCAATTTGTTAAAGGTCTACCTTTAACAATGTGTTAAACAGTTTGACTCTTCCTTAATATTTCCTTTCCCTTTCAATCTCTAGTAGAGACCTTTGAGAGACTCTACCCAGCTTCTATGACTTTTTGTGATGATTGTGTCCCTTCCCCTCCAAACACCAACCCTTCTGCCTTCCTGAAGCTATAGGCTCAAATTCAGCCTTCTTTGTTCATACCACCTCCTAGGCCACTGGAGCCTGGATAGGCTGTAAATCCTGACAGGCAGTAAACTAGATTCTTTTTTTTTATTTTTAGAAATTTTAAGTTGCATCCGTTGGGACTGATATTTATCTAACCATGTGAATAAAGTTGCTGAGAAAACCACTATGCTGAAAAAGAGAAAGAAAGAAGCAAACTTAGGAGACAGAGAGAGGACCTGCTCCGGATTCATGGCAGCTTTCCAAAACTTGGTATCATCCTTCAAAGCTTAGTGCCCTTTGGGTTTCATTAGAACCACGTAAGTTGCTGCGAAGCTGTAATTGTTGTAACAATTTTCTCTTTTTGCTTAAGATATTTAAGTTGGACTCAGCATATGTCCATCATACACATTACTCCAGAGTTATTTTATTAAAATAAATTTTTTGTTGTTTTTTTACCATTACCCTGCATTGAGTCACCACCACGACATGTGCCAGGTCCCTTCTCTTTGTAAGATATGTCCCTAACTCCTTACAGTGGCTCACAGGACCTTCACAATCTCTCTTCATCCTCCTTCTCTATTCTGATTTCCTATCACAAACTCAGTACTCTATTATAGCAAACTACTTGTGTCCCTAAGTCACTATACTCCCACACCTTCCTCTGCCACTTATTATCCCAGCCCTTGACAACTTTTCTGCTCTTGGCAGATTCAGTAGTGAGCTTCTAAATCACATTGCTAATACCTATTTAATGCTCTGCTAGAGAAGTGGCTTACACTACTTTGTGAGAACTGATATTTAGAAATTTTCAGCCCATTGATCTTATATTGATAGCTTGAAATCAGCCACAGTGGGAGTGTTACACCATGAAAACTGGCAAAGAACTACAAATCAGGGAGTGTCCCTCTCCTTAGAGTCAGTTGTTAAATACCGGCTGGCACGCCAGTGGCACTTACCATGTCATTTCCTCCTTGTCTTTTGATCACAGGTCTTCTGCCCTCAAGCCCTATGAGCTTCCTTGTGGGAGGCGGGCAGCAGATGGATAATAATGAACTATAGAAATGATCCCTGAAAGTATAGTCTTCAGAAGATGGATAATGGAAAAGAAAGTCAGGGCTCGGGGCCCGTAGCTCAGCAGTTAGGGCACAGGCCACATACACAGAGGCAGGTGAATTTGAACTGGCTGGGGCCTGCCAAACAACAACTGCAACAAAAAAATAGCTGGGTCTTGTGGCAGATGCCTGTAGTCCCAGCTACTTGGGAGGCTGAGGCAAGAGAATTGCTTAAGCCTAAGAGTTTGAGGTTGTTGTTGTGAGCTGTGATGCCATGGCACTCTACCAAGGGTGACCTAGTGAGACTGTCTCAAAAAAAAAGAAAGAAGAGAAAAAAAAAAAAAGAAGAAAGTCAACGCTGAAATAGAGGATTTTAAATCTCTGACCTGAAATACTCTGTCCATAAAACATATGAAATCAGAGGATTAATAAAAAGTTACCTGCATTTTTTTATGCTGGGAATATACCATTTTGAAGAGATAATTACATATACTCTTTGAAAATTGCTTTAAGAGGAGATGATACATCTTCCCCATTACCTATTGCAATTTTAGTATCCAGACCAGTGAAGTAGATTCCCTTTAAGACCAACCTTGGCAATTAAAACTCATTTCCTCTTATGCTGATCAAAGTGAAAATTTAGACCAGCTGATTACTATCTTAATAAAAATGTCCCTCTGCTAAAATAAGACATTAATTGCTCACTTTTATCACTTCTATAACATAATTATTTTAAACTTTTCCCTTATTGAATGTGTTTTCTGTAATTTTCATTAGATTGTGGCTCCTTCCTCAATGATCTCTGCATTCTTAACCACCCCCCAATTCAGCATTTTTAATTTTTTTTTTTATTGAATGGTAACTATGCACATTAATGCAATTCTGGGGTACAGTGTAGGGTTTTCACATACAATGTGAAACATTTCCATCAAACTGGTTAACATAGCCTTCATGTAATTTTCTTAGTTATTGTGTTAAAACGTTCATATTCTACTCTTAGAAAGATTCACTTGTACCCTTGTAAGATAAACCACAAAAGTGATCCCTCCAATGCCCCTCTCTCCACCCATTCCTCCCTCTCCTCCCCCTCCCCCCTCCCCATATTCTTAGGCTGTTATTAGGTTATAGCTTTCATATGAAAGCTATAAATTAATTTCATAATAGGGCTGTGTACATTGGATAC
>NW_003852401.1:19181694-19212558 GCF_000181295.1 Otolemur garnettii | reverse complement strand
TTTCAAAATCTTTGATCATTTTATCTTTGAAATCATTGAATTCTTGAGATATCTTTTGAATAATTTCTTGGGATATTTTTTGAATAATTTCTTGAAATTCTAATTTTCTCCTTTCATTCTGCTAATCTTATTTGCTATCTAAATTCTGAACTTGATTTCTGGCATCTTAGCCATCTGTTTAGGAATGGGGTCTTCAATTGCATCTGCCCCATTTTTCCTTGGGGGAGTTGATCTATTCTGGTTATTCAAGTTGCCAGGGTTTTTCTGCTGATTCCGCCCCATGCTGAGTTTACCTTGTTTGCCCAGAGAGACAGGCAGAGTGTGTCTGGTTTTCTTTTCCCAGTTCTCAGGTGCTGGAGCGACTGGAGCGCACTGGAATGGCAGCAGCTGCATGGGAGTGTGCATAGCTGGATTAGACCTCGTTCGGCCTGCTGGGACGACCTGGGGGCAGGAGACTGGCAGTAGCCGGATCAGTCCTAGTTTGGTCCCGCCGGGGCAACCAGGGGAACAGGGGAACTTCAGCAGCTAGATAAGTCCTAGTTCAGCCCTCCTGGAGCAACCAGGGGGTGGGGAGAATGTGAGCAGTAGCGCAGGGCACGCAGGCGACCAGATCAGTCCTGGTTCAGCCCCACCAGGGTAGCTAGGGGGGAGCGGAGGACTCCTTTACCATTGCCTGCTGGACGCATGGCACTAGCAAGCTGATCTTGGCCCTCCTGGTGACATGGGATCTCAGAGCAAGGGAACTCCTCCGCTGCCGCCTGTGGGATGCATGTGGCTCTAGCAAAGAGTTCTGGGCCCACCTGGAGCAGTAGACTCCTCCACCGTGGCCCTGCAGGTTGCATCTGGCTCTGGCAAGCAGTTCTGGGCCCACCCCACACAGTTGTCTGGAGTGGGGAACTCCTCCACCACCACTCACGGGGGACGCATGCCGCTAGCAAGCCGATCTGTGCCCTCCCAGCATGGGAGCCTGGAGTGGGAAACTCCTCCGCCTCCACCCGCGGGACGCACGTGGCTCTAGCAAGCAGTTCTGGGCCCACTGAGCACAGGCGCGTGGAGTGGAGAACTCCTCTGCTGGCACCCGTGGGGTGTGCATGTCTCTAGCAAGATGTTTTGGGCCTGCCTGGAACAGAGGACTCCTCCACCACTGCCTGTAGGACACCTGCAGCACTAGCAAGCAGTTCTGGGCCTTCCTAGAGCAGGAGCCTGGGGCAGGGATCTCCTCTGCCACCCATGAGGCACGCAATTCTAGCAAGCAGTTCTGGGCTCGCCCCAAGTGGGGGACTCCTCCGCTGCCACCTGTGGGGTGTGCGTGGCTCTAGCAAGCAGTTCTGGGCCCACCCAAAGTTGGGGACTCCTCCATCACAGACCATGGGGTGCATGAGGCTCTAGCAAGTAGTTCTATGGCTGCCTGGAGCAGGGGACTCCTCTGCGACCACCCGCCTCCCTCAGGAGGCATGTGGCTCTAGCAAGAAGTTCTGGGCCCGCCCAGAGCCCAGGAGTGGGGGGGTCTCCTCTACCGCTCGTGGGGCACAGAAGTCTAGCTAGCAGTTCTGGGCCCTCCTACAGTGGGTGACTCCTCCGCCACTGCCCACAGGGGTGCTCAAGGCTCCAGCAGGTATTTTTGTGCCTGTCCAGAGCAGGGGACTCCTCTGCGGCCACTCGCTGCCCGCAGGAAGTTGCAGCTCTAGCAAGCAGTTCTGAACCCTCCCAGAGCCCTGGAGCGGGGATCTCCTCTGCTGCCCATGGGGTGCACAGCTCTAGCAAGCAGTTCTGGGCCTGCCCAAAGTTGGGGACTCCTCCATCACAGCCCATGGGGCGCGCGAGGATCTAGCAAGTAGTTCTGTGGCTGCCCAGAGCAGGGGACTCCTCTGTGACCACCTGCCACCGGCAGGAGGTGAGCAGCTCTAGCAAGCAGTTCTGGGCCCACCCAGAGCCCTAGAGCGGGGATTTCCTCTGCTGCCCATGGGGTGAGTGGCTCTAGCAAGTAGTTCTGGGCCTTCCCAGAGTGGGGGACTCCTCCGCTGCTGCCCGTGGGGTGTGCAAGGCGCTAGCAAGTAGTTCTGTGCCTGCCTTGAGCAGGGGACTCCTCTGTGGCCACCCACCACCCACAGGTGCCATGCAGTTCTAGCAAGCAGTTCTGGACCCACCCAGAGTGGGGGATTCCTCCACTGTCAAGAGGCTCTAGCAAGTAGTTCTGTGCCTGCCCAGAGGAGGGGACTCCTCTGTGGCCACCCGCTGCGTGCAGGAGGCATGCGGCTCTGGCAAGCAGTTCTGGGGCCCACTTTGTACCTGTATTTTGTGTTCTTAAATGCTCTTCCTTGGATTTACAGCTTGCCAAACTTCTTTCTGGGATCAGCTCCCCATCTTTGGCTTCATAGATTGTGATTCCAACCAGTTTTTCTTCCTTTGCTCAGGAGCCTCTGACCAGGGTTGCTACCACTCGGCCATCTTCCCAGAATCCCGAATTTTTTTTTTTTTTCATTTGAACCTATAGTTAAAATTCTGTGGAACACTTAAAATTATGTTGATCAAAAAAGGGAGTAAGAAAAAGACTTTACTTACTGTACTTTGAACTTCTCTTGAAAATAATTTAATAAATGATCTTTAAAAATATTTCCAGGGATGGTGCCTGTGGCTCAAAGGAGTAGGGCACCAGCCCCATATGCCAGAGGTGGTGGGTTCAAAACCAGCCCTGGCCAAAAACTGCAAATAAAATAAAATAAAATAAAATAATATTTGCCGCACACTAGTTGAAAATCACTGAGAAAAATGTTAAAGCAGGAAGTGACTTTAGAAACTTTGCACTCAAACCACCATCTTGTATAGAAAGAAAATAAGGCTCAGAGAGATGGAATCATTTGCCAAGATTATACAGCTAGCTATTGGCAAAGCTTGTACCAAAATCCATGCTCCATGAGCACTCAATTTGGTATTACATGAATGTTTCCCCCATTTCTCACCTGCTTTCACCTTTGGACTATGGTGGTTAGAACAGCTAAGAAAATGCTAACTTGAAGCCATTCCTTTCTATGAAATATTTTCTTTCTGAGGGTCTTGCTCTTTAGGCAGAACTATTGGGTGTTTCAGGGCTCCCTGGGTTTTGCCCGCATGAGCAATTCTTCCTTCCCCTCTTGTTCTCTATCCTGCTGATTTTGTTGTGACTTTAGCTTCATGTTTTGTGTAGTTCGTATGGTTCTCCTCTAGCCAGCAGAGTTCTCCTTTCAACATTCTGGAAATAAGCAAAAGGAAAGAGTAATCTTAAGGAAGTTGTGCTTGGGGTTATGATAGGAAGGGATGAGTGGGTTGGGTGGGACTGACTACAGCTGCCTGAAAATGCAGCAGAGTGGAGGGCACCAGGCATACCCAGGTGCACAGACACACATTCTCACTGCACTACAGAGCAGTACTTCTTGTGAGGCATTGGTGTGTGTGCGGTAGACAGCCAAGAGCTGCATGTACCTGACTGTGATAGAGAAAGGTGGGGACTGTGAGGGGGCAGTTGGGGGCCCTGTTTATTTTTAGCAGTTGGTTAAGGCAAAGTTTGGGAAGTTCAGTGACTGAGAGTGTGGCAAAGGACAGGAACAGTAGACAAGGCCACAGAGGACTGACATGCAGCAGCCTCTGTTATAGGCATACCAGCATACATTCATTTTCCTCTCTCTCCCCTGTAATTGTGAGCCATTCTTCTTCCTACTCTTTTTAAAATTCAATGCTATAATTATTTGTGGATTAAATATATGGAGTATTTATTAGTTTAAGGCACTTACTGAGTCATTATTTGTGAGGCACTTTGCTTCTGCCTCAAAACCTTGTAACATCTATAAAAGTTGTCACAGCTTCCATTATTTTCCCCCTTCCAGGATATGCACCTATAGTAGATAGCACACTACTCTGAAATCTAAAAGGCCTCAGGTGTTTCTGTAATTTTTAAATGGACACACAATAATTGTATTTATGGGGTACTTAGTGATATTTCAATACATACCAGGTATAGTGGTCAAATCACAGTAATTAGCATATCCGTCACCTTAAACAAGTATACTAATTATTACTGCATAAAAATTTCCATCAGAACTTAATAATTAAAAAAACACAAATATTTTTTATGGCAGCATTTCTGTGAGTCAACATTTGAGAGCAGTCAATGGTTTGCTGGGTGGTTCTGGATCAGGCTCTGCTCAAAATCTCGACTGGAGCCTCAGTCATCTGAAGGCTTGAGCAGGGCTCTCTGTCATGGATGATGAGTTGGTCAAGGCTTTCAGCAAGAGGCCTGAGATCATCACTTTGTAAACTGTACAGGACTGCCTGAGTATCCTCACAACATGGCAGCTTGCTTCCTTGAGAGTAAGGAGTCCAAGAGAGAGCAAGGTAGAAGAATCTGCATCATATTTTATGACTTCACCTCAGAAATCCCACATCTTCCTTTCTACAATATCCCATTAGTTACAGAATTTAGCCCATTTTAATGAGGGTATAAATACCTGGATGCAAGTATTACTGGAAACTGGATGGTTGGCTACCACACTAACCTATGGGATTGTTGTGAGAATTACCTGATTTAATGCACATATTTCCTTAGCCTGGAATGTGTTCAGCACATTTTAAGTCCTAATTAAATGTTAATTGTTATAATCATCAAAAAGAATTTAAATGTTAATGCATAATTTCTGTTTTAAAATTTGGAAACTACAAATAGAGCACAGAGAAGAAATTTTAAATAAATGGAAACACCCACTGCTTACTTATTTTCATCCACCTCATCTTAAATAGTACATATAACATAGAACATGCAATGATCGTTGTCAAAATAAAATATAATATTACAATCCTCATAGCTCCAAGAAGTATTATTAACTACAAGGTTTTAACATTCTACAGTAAAATTCCTTATCTAGTTTACATGGTTCTTCTGAGATTATAAATAAGAAAGAAAATAAGAGAACATTCTTATTAATACAGTGAATGCTCTTCAGTGTTCTTTAAGTTCATAAATTCCTCATGTTCTTCTAAATACCATTAGTGTTTTACTTAAAAGACTTCTTTCCATTGTATATGACAGAAACCAACTCAGTCTATTTTAAGAGAAAATGGAATGTTTAAGCTCACACAACTGATAAGTCAAAGGTGGAACAGCGTGGGAAACAGCTAAACCCAACAGTCAAAATGATGTTTTCAGGTCACTTCCTGTCTTATCTCTGCTTATTTCTCCTTGATTTCAATCAGTAGGCAAACTTTCTCTTATGTGGTGAGCAACATGGTCACTAGCATCCCCAAACTCCCACTTTTATAGCATAGCAGCAGAGTGAAAAAATGGTATTTCCCTCTCAGCACCCATCTAACAGCCCCAAGTCACTTGCTCACTCCAGAGCCCATCACTGCAGCTGGGGGCATGGGTGAACTAATTGGCCAGCCTGACTGATGTTTCTACCCAAGAGGACAATGGTGATGGTGGAGGTGGGACAGGAGTCAGGGGCTACTATTATTTTTATTTCAACCAGATAACCAAAGGAACCAGTAGGAACCTTATGGGTAAGCATTGGGGAAAAAAGCTACCAGTCTACTATAAAAAACAGTAGGTATGATAGAAGCAATAGATAAGATGAATTAATAAACTAAAAAAAATGTTTAGAATAACTATTTCCCAATTACATGTGCATGATATTTTTATATCATATTTTATAAAGGAAAAAGTGCAGGGTATATATATCCTATGGCTAGAAGATTAAAATGTATGTCAACTGTGAAGAAAATCTTTCCTGAATATTACCAAAAGAATGGACCACACATTTTTTTTTAAATAACCCACGATACTAATGTTTAAGAGTTGGAAGTGTAAAAAGTTGCGTATGAACTTTGTGAATGTTCTCTAGACAAGTGGTTTTGAACTAGGCTGAGAGGAATTGGTTCATGAATTGTTTATGGCTGAAATATGGTGGAGAAGCACAGAGGATTCTCAATCCCCAATCTCTCAACTTTGCTTTTATCAGCCTTATCTAATGAGGTCTTGCACGATTTTTCCTTTGAAAAGAAAGTTATGTTGCTGGGAAAAAAAAACTGATTTGAAAATCTGATGTAGTAGAAAAAAATTACTCTTATATCTCAGTGTCTGTGTATAGCTACACATTCATTCAATCAACAAACACCTGTTCAGCATCTATTATACACAATGGTGGGCTAAATAAATAAATCTCTCTGCCCTTTTGGAGCTAGGAATTTAGGATATATCTGTTGCTGTCTTAGAGTTTTTATAAGTTCAGGCCAGAAACTGCTCAAACTCCACTCACATTTGATAGATGTTTAGCAAGAGCATATTAAGTGCAAGGTAGGTAAAGCAACATTGCAGGTAAGTGCTGAAAATGCAAAGATGGATACCAATTTATGTTCTCAGAAAATCACAAATCAATACTTTTGTTTTTGATTTCAAGGGTGGTGGACTTTTAACCTCTCTTATGTTTCCACTTGCTGTGAGAAAGGAAATATAAAGTGAGAGCTGTCTTCCATATTTCTTGTTATCTCCCTTCCCCAACAACAATGAAAAATTCTTTCCATAAGGTTTAAGGAACTTCTATGAAGAAAAATAACAGCAATACAATAGCTCTTGGGTGGCTAAATCACAACTCATGGACTATTTGTAGATCTCAAGAGGACTATTCAGTATCGACATCATTCTTAACAGTGGAACAATATTTCAAATGCAAAGCCTTCTTGGAGGGGAAAGCTACACATTTTTATTTATAACATCTGTACTTTTATACAGAATTCTTAGTAGAGTTTCTTAAAGTATGGTTCATGGATCACTTATATTAGAGTCACCTAGGGAGCTTCTTAAAATGCAGATTCTTGGGCTCCAATCCAGACCTTCCTAAGGAGAACCTGCAGACTCCAGAAATTCAGCAATTTTAATGAGGACTTTAGGTGGGTCTTAGGCACACTGATCTCATAACCTCTGCCTAGATAATTCTGTTGAGCCATCTCCTGTGGTTTGAGACACTAGAAAACAAAAAACACTCCTATGACCTTTTGGTTATTGGCCTTGGGCAGGAATGCAGGTTTTAATTCTCAAAAAGGGTGAGGAGTTTCAAGGATACCACTCATGAACATTTTGCCCCTTTTCAGGGCTTTACCTCTGTTACCCTTTGGTTTGTTTACAGTGTCACCAGTGACATGGGACTTTCTGCCTTCCTTCTCTGCCCACCCAGAGCTTGTTGGCTTACAATAATGGACAATAAGACTTATTTAATTTTTACTAGTTACCCACAATCTATAGTGTCTGCCATCTCAATCAATTTCTAACTATCCTCTGCTTTTTTGTAAAAATACAAATATACAAAACTTTCATCTTTGGATGGATGTAGGTAACATGAAGGGTGAATAATGCAACAATTAAAATTTAAACAAAACATTGATGTTTTATATCTTCTAGGGTTTATGAATCATCTCAGTTGTAGCCAATCAGAATTCTCTTACCTTTCATAAACAAACTCATAAACAAACATTCAATGGTGTAAGTAACATAAACCACAGATCATAATCTTATTTCAAATGAAAAATGCCAAAGAATCATCAGCTGCCTCAATCCTGAAGGGAAGATGTATCCACACAAGAAGAAAGAATGGGAGGAAGGAAGAGAAAGGAAGAAAAGATAGAAGACTTTCTTCAAAATATCTCAAAGGAGCAACTGCAACCAAACATAAAGCTAATTAGAACAAAATGTCAGAAATAGAAATTTGAAAATTTCCTTGATGTTTACTCTAAAACCCACATTCTCTAAAGCATCCATGTGCTTCTTTATTTGGTTTTCTTTCTGGGACTTGGGCTCACAGCAGCAGATGTGGGAGCAAAAATGAAATCAGAAGGACTTTGGTATTCTGAAGTAAATTGCTCTCCACTGCATTAGCGAGAGAACAGATTGTAGCTAGGATAAGAGCAGTGTAAATAATTTTAAGTGTGCAATAGCACACAGCATCGATTTGAATGACCTGGCAACTTGGCACCATCCCAGGCAATTATTCCCTAAGCAGGATTTATGTCGTGTGTTGTCAAAAAGCAGTCCAAATCTTGGATACAGATATATATTTAGAAGTTGCTGTTCTCAATTGGAATAGACCATTGGATTGCTCTGTTATACAAATCAGAAGGGCCATTTTTATCTTTCTTTTTCTTTAAATTTATTAACCATCATGGAGTAATGGCCTCAGGGAGTAATTCACCTTTTCCCAGTTATTTAAACATTTAAATCTTTTTGAATATGCATGTGCAGATTTATTTTAAAACTATCTGAAAAGGAGGATAAATATCATTACAAATATATGAACAAAACAAAACTAATCCTACACTTTAGTTTGGGAAGTATCACTTATATTTATGTAAATATGTATTTTATATACATATATATATATATATACCATACATATACTGTTCACTATTCTGGGCTTTTACTAAAAAGGCAGAAGAAATGAAAATATTTTTGCTTTTTTTCCCACTTCCATTTCTTTCTGGAGAAGTGTCAAGACTCAGATTCACATAAAGAACCACATGTTAATGTCACAGCCTCAGATTGTCTGGGAAAATGCCAAGGAGCACATCAGAGTTAGTAATGAACCTTTCATTGACAACTCAGTCAGCCTTTTGACTTCGCATTTTATGGCTCCCCACTCTGCCCGACAGGGTATTTCAGGACTACAGTTGGAATGCTGAGCACAATGGTTTGCACATTCTAATCTCAGGTGCTCAGAGGCATTGGTGGATTTTTCTTTTCATTTTCAGCAATATACCTACAATGCCAACGTTTAAACTTGCCTATAATTCTGGCAACAAACCTGCCAGTCAAGGGCTGATCTAACCTTTTGACTTGCTGTAGATGTCTCTCACTTACAACTTGCCAAAGCAAGACCGGGTCTGTATCTGAGACACCCGCAGGCAGAGTTCTGAGCTACTATAGAAAATCTAAATTTATACATGTATTACATACAGGTCATAGTGTGAGAAAGAGAATGCTGGGTTTTAGTACTATGTCCTTTTAGTGTCCCCAAGATGCTTTTTGGCCACTCTTTCTTATCACCCTTGTCTTGATTTTCCCTATAAACCATTTTATGAAAAAGACCTCTTTGAACCCTCTTTTATCTTATTTTGTTAATTGTGATAAGATAAACTTATTTCACTCCCATTTTTTTCTCCTAGGAAATTAGACACACTAAAGCAAAAGGAAAAATCTGGTATTTTTCATATTAAATGAGGGAAAAAAACCCTCTAGCTATATAAAGGAGAGGTTTATTTTGACAGAGTAACACTGTCCCATGGTCTTACCAATCCTCCAGTTGTAGGATGATCTCAAGTATTCTCCCCTTCCTTATAACCCCCCCCAAGAAAAATAATTGTTAACTTGTCCCAGAGAGTTGAGAAGCTGAGGAAGGCACCAAGGAGAAAAATGCAAAGTGGTCAAATAGACCCTGGCTGCAGGAAGAGAGGTTTGAATTCCTAGTGAATCAGAGGATGGAAGTGGGGACAACCCAGAGATGTGGGAAGCCACACGCAGACTCAGCCTCGGGAGATTTGCTGGATGGAACAATTTGCATCCTTTGTATTCTATGTGAGTACTTGACTAAGGATAACAGTATTTAGAAATAAACTGTACCATCTCCTTGTTCATTAGCAAAAAATTGTACTGGTACTGGTATATTGGTATTACTCTTAAGTTGATTCCAAGTTTCCTCATGCTGAGAGGAAGCCAAAACAGGCTTGCAGAATGAATGACTGTTAAGAAAGAGGTCTCTGCCTCTCTCACCACCTTAAGCACACACATTGATTTTTTCATGAAGCTATTTCATTATCCCAATTGATCTTTTCAATAAATGAAGCCCAAGTGGTAGGGAGCTTGTGGCCTTCTAGGTCCTTCAGTGTAGAAGATTTTGACTGAATCTGAATTTTGTAGAACAAATCCTTTTATTAAAAGGGGTGCAACAGAGAAAGATAAAGTTTTTCTGGCCTCATTGGGTGCATAAAAAATAGTCTTGAAATCAGAAGGCCAAAAGCTTCTCACCCTTGTGTGATCTTTCACTTTGATTACAACACACTACTGGGGCAACACCTAAAATGTAGCACCACAAACAGAACAATTCGGGAGGTCCTTGCCTACATAACTCCATGTGAAAATCCAAACCCAGGTCTGGATTTGCTCATTTTGGCAAACCCAATTTCCTTGCACCCATGGCATTCACTATACTAATTTATTTTCTATAGTCATTTAATTTTAGGAAATAAAGTTAAATAGAAGAACATTTGAGATCAAGTCCAGAAAAGTTATGGTAAAGTTACTGTGTGGTTTAGCTCATTGCCTCCTGTGTGACTATTTTCTGCCTCAGTTATTTTTCTGTACACAGGAAATTAAGATTATAAATCATGAAAAAAAATAATCATGAGCTTCAAAGTCAGTGGTGATCTTAGAAATCATCTGGTTAAAACCTTTATTTTTATAGTAAAAAAGCAGGTCCAGTGCTTAGATGTTTTGTTCATGGAGTTCCTATTGAAGACGTGAGACTCTTCTAGGTACTAAGGATAAAGTCACAAACAAAATACACTAAGTCTATGTCTGCACGACATTTACATTTAATTGAAAAGTGAAGAAGTACAAGGGCTGTCCAGAAGACACCCAGCTATGTGCTATGGAAAATAGAGGCATATGTGGCTGGATACTTTCCAGGCAGCCCTTGTATCATGTAGAGTTTGAGTGGAATGTCAGGTAGAGAGAGAGGTGCTAGCAAGAGAAATAAAGTATGGCAGAGAAACAGAGTCATAGGACCAGGTGTGGGAGCTCTTCTGGATATGATAGGAGATGCTCTAGAGAGTGTGAGCAAACAAGCACCTCCTCTAGGCAGAGGCAAGAGGTCAGTGTGGAGACTTAGGAGTGAGAAGGTGCTATGCCTACTTGGAAGACAGCTAGAAGTACAGCTGGGATGCTGTGAGAAACAGCGAAAGTGTAAGAAATGAGATCCGAGAAGTATCCACTATTCAATTATGGCTTCCAAGGCCAAGATAAGAAACTGGGAATTTATTCTGAATGTGCTGGGAAAAGATTGGCCATTGTTAGATTTCAAGGAAGAAGGTGGCAAGATGAAATTTACACTTAAACTGGTTTTTCTGGCTGCTTTGTGGAGTGAAGCTGAAGGAGATACAAGAAAAGAAGCAGGAAGAATGGTCAGGAGAGGACTGTAGAGACTCCAGGCAAAGGCTGGCAGTGGCTTGACAGAGGGTGACAGGTAGTGATGCAGCGTCAGATTTCGGGAATACTCTGAAGCTAGAGCTAATAGGATTTGCTGAGAGGTCAGATGTGAGATGTCAGAAAAAGAGAAGAATCAGAGATGATTCTAAGCCTTTTGACGTGAGCATTTGGAAGGATGGTGATGCTCCTTATTAAGCTGGGGACAAAGAGATGAGGGAAGTGAAATAAAGAAGTCAACAGTTCAGTGTTAGGTGTGTTAAATTCATTAAGACCCCTGTTAGGCATCCAAGTGTCCACATCAAGAGACAGTTGAGTATATGAGTCTGGAGGTCAGACAAGAGTTTGGGTTTAGAAATGTAAATTTGAGAATCATTACCATGAACTTAACCAAGATCACCCTTGGCAGACCTGAGACTTGAAGCCTAAGCTTCTGCATCCTTTTTTGTTCCCCATCTGAGTGTACCTAAATGACTTATTAAAACAAAACTGACTTGGCAGAAACTGATGTGTATTATTTTCATATATATAATATGTGTGTGTGTATATACCTTGGTGTTCAAAAAAATAAGTGAAAGCTAAATTCAGTAGGAGGAAATCCTGAATATGAAAAGAGACTTAACAGTAATTTGAAAATCAGCACAAAAAATTAAAGGTCCTCAACTGGCCATGATGGTCCAGTGAAAGTTCAAATATAGAGAAAGAGAATATCAGCTGGAGTGCATGAGCTGACCTTGACCTTGGGAGAAAGCTGAGTTAGAAACATGTTATAGTGTCAGCTGGTGTCAAGATCACATAGGGCTTTGTAGAATAAGTAAAATGCCACTCAGGTGCACCTGAAATACATTGTAGCCTACCAAGCCCAGGTAGGTGTTCCATTTGACTCTGTTACCAAAAGGGGCAGCTATGCCCCTCAAATAGCCAAGGTTCTGGACAGAATCCTCATAGGAAGAGTTGTCAGTTTCAAGTCAAAGGTAAGAGAAAGGGAGGAGGAGTTGTAAAATAGTATGTAATCAAAAGGAAGAAGTACCCCACCTGATGGTTTGTCCTCTGATTGGAAAGATTAAAAGCCGACAGTATTATGTAACAAGGTATATGAAAAAGCAAGTTCAAGAAATCATGATATTTATTCAGTAATTAGTATCATAATAGTGTTTTTGAAGAGCTATACTAGTTATAAAAGAGAAAGAATGTCTACTGTTTCACAGACGATCCTGGATTTGGAAGGCCTAATAATGAGTAACTCCATTTCCCAAAAGTGGCACTGCCACTGCTTACTTTCAAAAAAATATAACTGGATGAAAGAAATGGGTGCCACACAGTTTTAAAGACATAACATTTCCACTTATCTTATTGGATCTACATTTAACAAGCTGTGAGATGGGCACGGTAAGATCATTCCTGATTTCCAGATGAGGAAGCCCACACTCATAAGAGTGGGGATGGTGGCAGAGACAGCATGTGATGCAGGGCTACATTTAGAACTCATGCCAAGGAAAAGTATGTCAGTCCCACAGTCATCTTGGTGAAGTAAGCAAGCATCAAGCAGAGCAGGAAGCCAAAGCTGCTGTCAGTTGCCCTCCTCCCCCTCAGCCACAGATATATTTAAACTAAGTCATAATAAAACAAACTGGCAGCTGGCACTTCAGTAGTGCCAACTCTGGAGCCCCCTCGGAAGAAAACTTTTTTTCTAGATAGTTTGTTGTTTCTCTTTTTTATTATTTATTTGCCATTTATTTTAAAGTTACATTTCTAATGAAGTAAAACACTTGAAAGTAAAAAAAATTGGGATGCACTGAACCAAATTGCAAACAAAAGCATGCCTGGAGGAATGTGCAGGTTTTTAATTTTTTTATATTTTGCCTTCCTAGCATCTGCCTGGGATGCTGGATAAGACCAGAAAAACACCCAGGCGCCCAGATACTGTATATTACACCCACCTGGCCTCAAGTCCAGTGAGTCCTCCATGGGCTGGTGATACATCATTTACATTATCCAAACGGAGATACTAGTGATCCTTTATTACCTGCCTAGTCTACCACAGTCACCAAACACACACTCAGTTCCCACAAAACCTGAGGGTAGCACTATTCCTCGACATTTTACGAATCAGGAAGTTGAGACTCAGAAGAGGTAACTCGTTTAGGGACAAACAATTTGCAAATAGCTGATTCTGTAGCAGTCTGTTGCCCGCATTGCTCTAGACAGCCCGTCTGAACCCCAGGCTTCCAAAACAGTCAATGGCACTTCCTTCTGAGGGAGGCAAATTGAATTTCTGATGCTTTAAAAAATGCACAGACTAAACTGCTTCCTACCCAGAATACTACGTTGCAATAGACACGTCTCATTTCCTTCTTTGAGAGCCAGTATAAAAAGAGCACCCTACCAAGGTGCCAAATATCCGCGCTCCCGGAATTAAATCTGCTGCGTCCTGGGCGACTGCGCAGTTCCTGAACTACTTGCACTTTTTCATCTGTAAAATGCGAACTATGAGAACTGACCTACCTGTTCCCCTGGCTGGTTGTGCAAGCGTGTAAATGAGTGAAAGTGCCTGGTGATTGAAAAGCTCTCTACAAACGGGGTATGATATTTAATAAGATATGTACAGGTAACTATACAGCAAAGGGAACAGAAAGGACTTGTGTAGCAGAAGCCGCAGAGAAAAGAACCGGTTTTCGTGAAATCATGAGGAGGGACTGAATCCGCTGGTGCTGCCAACATGTGCCAAATGCGTCTCTCAGCTTGCTCCATCAGTAGCAGGTGTTCACGGGCTGGGAGGAGGGAGCGTGAGCGTCCCCCCCAATTTGCCTGTCTTTCACTTGTCAAGGGTTTTGACAGGCACTTTGCAGTTCTCTGTCACACAGTTCTAAGCACGGCTGCACAGCATGCTGCTTAAAGTAACCCCAAGCCATGGAAGTCGGAGAATTCCCTCTTCGAGCTTCTGTTTGACCACGCGTCCGGAGTACGAATGTCGGTCGCCCTTCCTCTTGACTTGTGCCTGCTTCACTCATCCTCATGGTGGGCAAGCACACAGGTACAACTTTGCCTCCCTGGCAACGGGGTTTTGCTCCTGGTTAGATGTCAGATTTGATTTTTGTGTCTTTTTTAACTGCTAACACATCCCTTCTCCTTGCTTCCTTCTACCCTGTGTATAATCTTTATCACAACCACCTTTTTAAATGTCTTTCTCTTCAGGTGGACTCTCAACTTTGGGAGCAGGGAACCTGCAGTATTCCTAACACACATAGCAGAGGGTCTGGTGTTAAACTAAACATTGGCACCTTGATTTTTTTTTTCCCCCGTAAACCCCTGGAAA
Organism: Otolemur garnettii; assembly: GCF_000181295.1. NCBI lineage: Eukaryota > Metazoa > Chordata > Mammalia > Primates > Galagidae > Otolemur > Otolemur garnettii. The sequence goes on along the minus strand of NW_003852401.1, from coordinate 19,198,027 downwards.
AAACATATATTAAAATTTTGAAGAGTTTGTCAGAGCAGACAGCAATTCATGAATTAGGCAGCACCAAACCACTTTGGACTCCATGAAGGAAACAGAAAGGACAATTTTATGAGCTGTTCAGGGAAGCAAGACAAAGGAAATATTTCATCGGTTAAGGAAGAACATCCCTAGTTAGAGGTCAGTGGGCAGTTTCTGAACTGGTAAAGTTCCTGGTTAGAAGTTAGTAGGCAGTTTCTGGTTGGTTAAGCTTCAGTTTTGTTTTGCTGGGATATGGACATTCACAGGGATTGGTTCTCTTTGCTTATGCAGGAGTCAAAAGCACTGGAGCTGTCTCAGCCTCATGGCCTCCCAAATAATTCTCTTAACACTGCTTTAAAACAAAAATTAATAAATATATATTGAACTGAATCTTAACACAATGTATCTTAGATGCACAAAAATGATAGTTTCCTTAACGGAAATAAGGCCAGATTTCTTCCAGGTATTGAAACTTTTTGGTGATATCCTGATGAGAATCTCTGCCTAACACTGACTCCTGGTCCCAGACTTAATGGCTATTTCTGTAGTTGGTTATTATAGTGATGAAGTCACCTGTGGCCTTCATCATGCCCAATCAACTTCACCTATAATTGCACACTCCATTTTTTAAAAATGATCATCAAATACCTCTAGGCACAGGATAGAATACACAACACATCTTTATTGGTCTGACTTGCTCACTTACTGATAGCATCTTTTCCTTTGCTAAGGTTTGTTGTTATTTTAGACACAGCATACATAACATAAAGTGTTTAATATAATTCACATCAGTAAGCCAGTATTATGCAGAGTGAAACTGAAGAAAGGATTTTCCTATTTGGGTTCTTTGGAGATAAAAAGGGAACACACACACAGCCCATCACCACGACCACTGATCTCATCCTTTCCTTCCATCTCCCTTATTTCTTTTAAATGCCTGGGTAGTTATGTCAGCTAGGAAGGGGTAATCACATTTCATGCTTCAGGCTGGATCTGATCTCAGAGACTCAAAAAGGACCTCTCCTTTTTCCCATATAATTGCTTGGTTGGCCAGGGGCATTAATTAGAGTGAGGATGGCTAAATTCCTCTGAAGCATCAGGCATTTGCAGCTGAAAGATGCAAGGGAGTAGACTTCAGGGCACAAGGGTCTACTCTGTGGCACCTTCCCAGGTTTACTGCAGAGTGCTATTTCAGCTTTCTTTCTCTCAGTTCTCATTACTATCTCTGTACTTTGGAAACAAGGAGAGTACATCTCTTTCTTTAAATAGAGATTACGGGAAGCGAGAATCTTAGTGCCAAAAAAAAAAAAAAATTGGAAATTGCTTAGTTTGATCATCAGACTTCACAGAGCATAAACTTTATGTTTTTAAATGCTAAATGACTTACCCCAAGAGCATGTTAGGAGCTGGTGGCAGAACTGGGATTAGAACCTGGGTCTCTTGGCTTCAATCAGATGTTCTTTCCATTACATTATAATCAAAAACTGCTGAACAGAGGCCAGGTTAAGCTACACATGAGTTTTATCAAGTTTAAAAATGTTAAGCCTCATGGGCTTGTTAAAAACCAAATTGGTGGGTTCCACCCCCCAGGGCTTCTGTTTCAGTAGTAAATCAGGGCAGGGGCTGAGATATTGCATTTCTGTGAGTTCTCAGGTGATGCTGATGCTGCTGGTCCAGGAAGCAAACCTTGAAACCACTCAAGTTATCAAATGGAACAAATATTTTGTTCCTTTCTCATTTATTTTTCCAGCCTTTATTCACTCAATCAAATATTTTCTGCGCATCAACCAAGCACACATTTGATTCTAGGGCTGGGAAACATGAAGAATGGCAAAAGCATAATCCTCTTCTTGAGGACTTTGCTACCAGTGGGGAGAGAGAGATGCATAAACAAGCAATCCCCAGAGGGTCATTAAGTGCAGGGGTGAAATCTGTACAAAGTTAATCCTTGTGCAGTCCTCAAAGCAACCAAAGCAGAGACTTTTCAAGGAAGGCTTACCAGGAGAGAGACAGTCAGTCAGGGCCTTGAAGGACAAGTAGGATTTCCCCAGATGAAACAGGGACCAGGGACTAAAAGCTACTCCTGCCTGAGGCACAGAATATGCAAAGGCACTTTCTGACTAATAAGAAAGGCAGCAGTGTGGGGGTGCGGAACAGCAGTTGGGGGTCGAAGAAGGTGAAGCTAAAAAGATAAAGAGAGTGAACCAATGAAAGGCATTTCAACCTATTAGAACTATTTACAGGGTGTACCAAGAGATTAATGATATATCCTAAACTAAGGGCTAACAAAGGAAAAAGTGAAAACCAGATTCAAAACTTTTAATTTTGATACCTGAATATTTTGAGAATGGATGCTAATAAAACATCTGTAGCAACATGTATTTCCAATTAGTGTTCTTAGCCAAGCCTCTACTGGTTCATCACTTGAGATCTTCTTTGGGAAAATTCTTTTTCTCTTTTTTGAGTGTTAAATTGAACTCTATTTTTATTTTATTTTATCTTTTAAAATTTCAGATTGATGTGAGGGTACAAATGTTAAGGTGACATTGTTTTTATTTCTAAGGTAAAGTTCAAGTTGTAGTTGAGCCCTTCACCCAGGAGGTGTGCCATATACTCTTAGATGGTGCACATTAGGTGAGAACTTGCCCATCACCCTCCTTCCTCCAGTTTTCTCTTTCCCTCTTTCCCTCTCCCCCTCACTAGAATATACTTGTGTTTTTCTTTCATGTGGATGTATAGTTGTTTATATATTGGTTTCATATTATTATTGAGTACAACAGATACTTGTTTTTTTTATTCTTGTGATACTTTACTAAGAAGAATGTGTTTCAACTCCATTTGGGTAAATACAAAAGATGAAAGTCTACATCCTTTTTTATGGCTGAATAGTACTCTGTGGACTGTTAATCCCTCCTAGGTTGATAGGCACTTGGTTTTCTTTTATGTCTTGGTGATTGTGAATTGAGCTGCAATAAACATTCTAGTGTAAATATCCTTGTGGTAAAATCCTTGTGGACTTTTTTTTCTTCTGGGTAGATACCTAGTAATAATATTTTGTGATCAAATAGAAGATCTACTTTTAGTTCTTTGAGAATTTTCCATACTTCTTTCCATAGAGGTTGTATTAGTTTGCAATTCCACCAGCAGTGCAAAAATGTTCCCTCTCTCCACATCCATGCCAGCACTGGCAGCTTCAGGATTATTGATACTGGCTATTCTCACTGGGATTAGGTAATATCTCAGAGTGATTTTGATTTGTATTTCTGTAATGATAAGGGATGATGAACACTTTTTCTTGTGTTTGTTGGCTATTCATCTGTCTTCTTCAGAGAAGTTTTTGTTCAGGTATCTTCCCCACATGTGTGGTTTATTCTTTTCTTGTTCATTGTAGAGAGTGGGCTATGAGACAGCAGCGCCCTCACAGCCTGGGGAACATTCAGAGAATGAACCCTCAACTGCTTCTCCTCCGTTCCCAAAACAGCTATTTTCCTTTCTTCATGTTCCCTCTGCCAGAAGTCATGTAGCCCTTTCTTTGTCTAGTTAACTATGCAGAAATCCTTGAGCTATCTCCTTTCTTTCTCCTTGTCATATGCTAACAAAGTTAAATAGTAACCACTAAGTCACATAGTTGTTCTTTTTTTTTTGTTAAATATGTTGGGATCCTAGTGATCTTTCCCTTTTTGCTTCTTGTCATATGTTAACGAAGTTGAGTAGAAACCATTAACAAGATGGTTTGTCTTTGTTAAATTTATTTACATTCTCCTATTGTACTATAAGACCAAAACTATGTCTTTTGTTTATGCTATTTCCCCATTTTGTCTATGCTACTTCTCCTTGGACAACCCTGTAGAGATACTATAAAATAAAGCTGATTTTGTGCTTTGATGCTGGCTGCAGCCATCAGCTCAGTCAGTCCTCCCTGTCCCATCCTTTGTTTCTGTGTCTTCTCTTGTGCTGTATTTTCCTCATTCCTCACCAATTCCACTCTGGTTCTCTCCCTTTCCTACTCTGGTTCATGACAGTTGATTAATTTGAGTTCTCTGTAGATTCTAGTTATCAACTCTTTGCCAGATAAATATCTTCTCCCACTCTGAAGGTTGTCTCTTTGCTTTTTGTGGCACCTTTAGCTGTGCAGAAGCTTTTTAGCTTGATCATGTCCCATTTATTTATTTTTGGTGTTAGTGCAAGTACCAAGGGGTTTGCTTCATACAAATCTTTTCTGAGGCTGATTTTTTCAAAAGTTTTTCCTATACTTTCTTCTGGGATTTTTATTGTTTCATGTCTTAAATTTAAATCTTTTATCCAGCAACAGACAATTTTTGTCAGTGGTGAGAGGGGCAGGTCCAATTTCAGACTTATACATCTGGCTAACTAGTTCTTCCTGACCCATTTATTAAATAAGGATTCTTTTTCTAGTGTATGTTTTTGTTTGATTTATCAAATATTAGATGGCAATACATGGCTCAATTCATCCTTATATCCTTAGGTTCTCTATTCTACTCCATAGATTTATATCTCTATTTTTGTGCCAGTACTATGCTGTTTTAATCACTATAGACTTGTGATATAACCTGAAGTCTGATAATGTGACACCTCCAGATTTGTTTCACATTTCAGTTTAAAAAGTATAATTAATATAAAAAAAGATGAAAATACACATGCAGAAGAACCAGCAGAATAATCCTAGCAACGTGAAAAATCAGAGCAGATCAACTCCACCAAGAGATTATAAGTGAGATACAGCATAAAATATTATCCACAGAGAAGTTTTTTAAATGTCAGAAAATGAATTCAGAATATAGATGGCAAATAAGGTAAATGGAATTGAGGAGAAGATGGAAAAAGAAATCCAAGAAGTCCAAAAACTGACTCAAGAAATTAGTAAAATGAAAGACAAATTCACCAAGGATCTGGACATAATTAGGAAAGATATAGCAGAGCTTAAGGAACTGAAAGAGGCATTCAAGGAAATTCAAAGTATAGTAGAGAACCTCAGTAATAGAGTAGAACATGGAGAAGAAAGAATTTCAGAAATTGAAGACAAGTCTTTGAAGTAACTTAGTCATTCAAAGAAGCAGAAAAAGAGAACAAAAACAGGATATTCCTAGAAAATTCTTAACTGCTCCAGGTCACAGGCATTTCATCTGTAATACAGGGATGCTGAGAGAATTAAGTAAGACAATTCACATAAAGCTCTCTGCATAGTGCTTGGGACATAAAATGGGTGCTGTAATTTTTTATAGTATACATATCAGTGAAATGATTATGCTAGAAATCAGGAAATAAACAACTAAATGCATCCATTAAAACTATCCAAGAATACTACCAGTAAAAGAATGAGTAGAGATAGTTACCATAAAGACAAATGCTATTCTAACAGTTGGCCTCTTCTTGCTGCTTCCTAAATACCCAGAATGGGGATGAGTACTTGGTCTGACATGTCATCTACCATGACTATGGCACCCCAAAACAGCCCTGATTCCTGATATTAGTTTTCTATAGCTGTTTCACAAATTATTACAAACTTAGCAACTGAAAACAACACAAATTTATTATCTCACAGTTTCACAGCATGACTGGATACTCTTCCTATGCTGAAACGAAGTTATTGGCCAGGGCTGTGGTTCTTGTTTCTCGTAGGGCATTCTTCCAAGTTCACGGGTCACTGGCAACAATCCATTTCCTTGCAGTTACAGAACTGAGGTCTTTATTTCCCTTCTGTCAGCTGTGGACTACTCTCAGCAACTTCAGGCAGCCTGCAGCTCCTTGTCATGAGGCCCCCATGTTTGCCAACTTTCAGGCCAGCACACAACTTCTGGAGCACTGAATCTTCTTCATGCTTATAATCTCTGACTATTCCAATCTCTAACTTCCAAACCAATATTTAATGGGTTCATGATTAATCTATTTGGATAATCTCCCTATTTTATGATCAACTGATCCTGCACACATCTGCAAAATCCCTTCATAGCAGCACCTAGAATCGTGTTTGGTTGGATAACTGCAAGGTGTGTATCTATCAAGAGGGTGGGGATATTGGAGACAATCTTAAGTTCTTGTCTATCACATACTTGAAGCATGTGCAAGTTCAATCACAGGCCTGAGCAGTGACTTTTAGTAGCACTGCTGCACTTAACATCTGCCCCTTTGGCTATTTCTCTATACTCCATTTATATTTGAATGACAAGTTGAATACCTCAAAGGCCAAGATACACGCATTTTATAAGAGTGACATATTTTTGCCCTGTGCTCTTAGGATACCTTTGAATAATGTGTAGTTATGAGTCTTCACCCCTAACCCTATATCCCTAATGTGTATATAATCACTGAGTCAAGGCAAGGATTTATCTGTCGTTTAAAATAAAAACAAACAAAAAAGCAGTTTTTCAACTAAAATTGCTTGCTATCCTTTTTTTAAGCTAGAAAAGTGTCAGTTTGATCAATGTAGTCCTGGCAATAAATCAGTTGAGGCCAAGCCTGGTTTAAAGGGGTACTTGAACATATACTTGCCCTGAATATATTTAAGAGCAATATATTTTATGTTGTCAAATCAACTAGCTTCTTTCAGGAGGTCCCTACTTCAGACACAGCCAGGCTGAGAAACCAGGAATAAAAAGGAGCAAGGAACAAATGCTAAATTGCAATTGGAGGTGAAGTGCAAATCATGGCTGAGATGCTGAACTTATAGGGGGGCCATGAGAAACACCTGTCTCTATAAATGGTCTTGGCCAGGTAAAACTTAAGAACCCTTTCTGAGACCAATCTGAATTTGGGACACTCCAACCCTGATAGCAACAGCTGTCACAATTGGCCAAGGGTAAAAAAAGTTTCCTGCCTGCTATCCCCACTTGACCTCTCCACAGTCCATGAGGGTGTATTGATATTTAGGTCTTTTAGTATATTCACAGACTAGCCAATCCAATACACAGAATTTATTTATCATCTTGAGATACCAAAGGTTATACTAGGGACATATGTAAAAGCTGAACTAACAGATATCTTGGACACTGGTAATGCCTGTGTTTACATGTATGTTCACATTTTGGTTTCTGTGTCCCAAGAAAAGTGCAAGTAAGTGCATTTTAAATTATTCATTTTTGTACTTTTTCTCTTCTTCTTTGCTAAAGGTAATTATAAGCTCCTTAAACTCATTTTCAAGCTATAAATGGGTTCTAAAGTAGATAAATTATGAGTAAGCTGGCTTTCTTACATGACAATTATAATCCATTAATTCTTTTTTATTATTGTTAGGCAATCATTGAGTGCAAAGAATTAGATTACACTAATTGCATTTGTTAGGTAAAGTCCCTCTTATAATTGTGTCCTGCCTCCAAGAGGTGTGTCATGTACCATGACCCCTCACCGGTCTCCCTACTTGCCCACCCCCTACCATGTACTAGGTCATCAATTGTCCTTGTATCAAGATTGAGTACATTGGATTCTTGCTTCTATTCTTCTGATGTTTTACTAAGAAGAATGTGTTTCAACTCCATCCAGATCAATACAAAAGATGTAAAGTCTCCCTCTTTTTAAGTGACTGGATAGTATTCCATGGTATACACATACCACACCTTGTTAATCCATTCCTGGATTGGTGGGCATTTGGGTTATTTCCACAGTTTCGCAATTGTCAACTGAGCTGCAATAAACCATCTAGTGCAAATGTCCTTATGATAAAATATATATATTTTTTTCCTTCTGGGTAGATGCCCAGTAATGTGATTGCAGGACCAAATGGGAGATCTGGTTTGAATTCTTTGAGCAAGCCTATTTATCTTGCTCATCCTCAACAAAAGGGAAGATAAGAAGGGCACTGAGTACAGTTTCTGTATGGAAAGACAAAGGTAATGTTTCTTGCCTCTGCAACATCTGTTTGAATGAAGTTCAAACTGAACCAGAAAACTATGATTTCCTGCTTAGCACTGGCAGAAACAAAATTTTGGAATATAGTTTAAAAAAACCCAAAACTTTTAACTACAGATTCTACCTTTTCTTTTGCTTATTTCTCCTTTATGGACATGGTGGAACAATGTTTTGCTCATACCCAGTTAAACTGTTCCATGTTGGGGGAACCAAACACAATCTGGCAATATAGCTGGTGAGCAGGGAGGTTTATTTGGAAAAAGTTATTGTTTGCTTACAGGTTTATTCCTATAAAATTCTGAGAAAAATGGTTAAAATGTTATTATAATACAGGTAATCTGAACAACATGGATTGGAACTGCACAGGTCCACTTAGACATGGATTTTCTTCAGTCTCTGCCCACCCCTCTCCTTCATCCTCCTCAGCCTATACAACATGGGAGGAAGCACACCTTTATGATGACCCACTTCCATTCAATGTGTAGCAAATACATTCTCATCCTTTTAATTATCCTCAGTAACCTAGAGAGAAAATGGTATTAAGATCACAAGAGAGAACTAATACATATTGTGTTTTTTAATATAATGTATAATACATCTAACACACAAAAATACATTAACCAACCATTTATATAGCTGGGAAGGCTTCTGAACAATGGTATACTACGAGTAAGGTTTTTGGGGTGTCAATAATACTTGAATTTTCAACTGATTATTACCCTGAACTTCTCCCTTGTTCACAGATCAAATGTATATATAAATGTAAGAGTTATTGTTTACTAGATCAGACCAAGGCCAATTAAGTTAGGTTTATGTGGTTTTAGCTTAACATTAAGAACATGTTCAGACTAAAGCAGTCCATCAACAGCCTGCCTTTGTAGGGAGGAACTTGTCCTTGTATTTTATGAGAAAGATGACCACATGTGACCTGCTTTAGGTCATTTGTAATTCCTGGTATTTTCCAATTTAAAACTTCTATATTCATTAACATCACATAAGTAAACTGTGCATTTTATATAAATAAAATCTTGTTGCCTACTTTAGGTTGTTTACTTTTCTCAATGGCATATATATGGTATCTCCCTATCTATATATATCACCGTCCATATTTGAACACTGCTGTAAATAAGAAAGTCTGTCATCCATGAGGCTTAATTGACTTAGGCATTTCTACACACTATTATTAAAAGGAACAATCTTAAAGGTAGTACTTTTTGAACATGTCACTCAAAACTTTCACACTATGATTAGCTGCTGAATTTAAGAGGGTCATTTGGCTTTAAAAAATGACAACATACATCTTTACAGAGAAGCCATATTTGGGGAGAAAAACACTGATAGAAAGTACATACTTCTCTTAAAAATGATCTAATTTTGAGTCTTTATCTCAAAAGCATTGCATTTCATCACAGAAACATTTCTGGTAAGTGCAGGAAAAACCCCAAAGGCCATCTTTTTTAATTAAAGGTTTTGAATTTCTCTCAAATATTTGGGATTTAAGCCTTTTATTGTATGCTGAATTTTACGATCATCTAATTGTTTCATAAAGGTTACCCTTGCCTTAGAACCATCCTGGATCTAAAGACTAGAATAAGAACAGAAAAGTACAAATTCTAGGTTCATCAATTAACGCTTAATGATCTTGGGAAAATCACTTGGGCTCTCTTTTTTGTTTTTTAAGGTTTGCCACCAAAGAAAGAACCTCAGACTAGGGGTAAACTCCTCGTAAGTTGATAGACTTGAAACTGCCTCGAAAAGTATGAGCATTGGACTGCACCTGCAGCTCAAAAGAGTAGGGCGCCGGCCCCATGTACTGGAGGTGGTGGGTTCAAACCTGGCCAAAAACTGCACACAAAAAAACATAAGTATGAGCATTGTACAGATATCAAGTTTCATGTACTTCTATACTGGATGGTGCTCACCCACGGTTAGGTTGGTAATAAGCACTGATCCAATTATGAGAGAATTAAAAAATATTTAAAATAATGAAATAAAATAACTCACTTTCCCATTAGTTTATCATTTCCTCTATTGAAACATTTTTAAAAATTATATAATAATGACATATAATTACTAAACATGTTATGTTTATATAACATAAGTATGCAGTAATATGATACAGTAACTATTTATACATGTTTAAATAATTAAACTTTGTATTTAAATATAACGTGAACTCTACTCTCCTTCCCAAGACAAGACACAAAACCTGTTTACTTCTCTGAAGGATTTATTGGAGCTTGTAAAACCTGAGTAGGCCGTGAATATGCACAAAGAATGACAATCCGTGATTGTGTTTTCAGTCTTGTAGTATCCACACTATTGAAGTCTGTCATATCCAAGTGTCTGTCCAGAACATCCATAAACCCCAAGCTTGCTTCTGTGTGTCACAGAGACAGGGATGAGAGAAGACAAATCCACAGCAGTTCTTTCACGGAGTTGGGTAGGACTTTCCTTTGGGATCTGTCAGCACAACTACACCCCAGCAGATAAGGCCTAGAGAGGGGAAAAAAAAAAAAAGCAACATATTACATGATGTATTTTAGTTTACCAAGTGTTTCACATATGGCATCTTATTAACATGCGCAACACTTCTGGCAGATATATTATCATTATATCTTTATAATAGGAAAGTGAAGCTCACAAAAGGAACAAAGTTCAGAGGGAAAAAAAGAACAACAGTAAGAACTGATTTAAAGAGCCTGGGTAAGAAGGCAGGAAATCTGAAACCTAAAATTCTGTTTACTCAGAAAAGTGGTTTGAAAAGTTAAAATAATCACTCAGTACATTTTACTGGAAGACATGTCAACAAATCACTTAGTATTGCTACAGATCAGGACTGTGGGCCACATTACACAGATGCAAGAAGTAGACGTGCTTTTAAGCCACATCTACAAGAAATGTGTCCCATTTCTTAAACCAAGGTCAAGTGTCCCCTCTCCCAGGCATTCTCCAGGACTTGGAGAAAAAGTGTGGGCTTTGGGCCAGAGAAACCAGGCATCAAGTTACTGTCACTTCCTAACTGCCTTTGAGCACATCATTTTTGCCTCAATTTGCTCAGCAGTAAAACTGCAACACTATAATCACTCCTACCTCTAATAGCTACTGCGAGGATTAAAAAACAGAGCCCAGTAAGAGTTCTCAAGAAATACCGTTATTATTTTGTTCCAACTTCTCTTCCCCTCACCCTTTGAGGTCCCCACCAATTGACCAGCGCCAGCAACACCTCCCACCCTCACGTGGCTGCTCCCCGTTTCCCTCGTCCCGCCCCACCCCCGACTCTCACTGATGCCGATGACCATCTGCGTGATAGCCCCAGGACCCGGGGGGTATCCCAGCTTCATGGGCCTCCGGGCCACCAAGTACACGTACCCGCCCGCCCCCATCAGCCCCAGCCCAGACAGCACGCGACAACTCCAGCAGTTTTTAAATAGCGGGGGTTGCTCCGGAGAGGTCGGCGCTCCGGGAGTAGCTGGGAGGGCAGGCTTGGGTAGGGAGGCGGTTTCGGGAGGTGTAGGGAATTTGAAGGGCTCAAAAGATTGGGACAAGGAAGAACCCATGCTTTGACTCCCAGCCGAAACCTCAGAAGTCTTTGGTTCAAAATGACGTAAAGAACAGCCGGAAAGCACAGCGCCGAAAAGAAGCACAGCGCCGGAAAGCACAACGCCGGAAGGCAGAGCTCCTTAGGGCCGCTGGGAAATGAAGTTCCTGCCTGCTTAAGACGAGAACCAGAAGGAGGCTGGCCTACTGTGATGGATTTCTCCAGTAACAGCTTTGGAGGAGGCTAGTTTCGCTCTGTCCCCTCTCCCCATGGTTTTAGGAATGATGTATTAGCTCTCTAAATGTTTCACTTTTCAGTCTCATTAGAGAAGTCTGGATTCTTAAATTTCCTGTCTAATACAAACTGTGAGACCTTGGGCATGCTATTTTCCTAGGTATGTGAATTGGGGGTTAAGTTTAATATGTGCTTAAATATTTACTAGATACAGGGATACCTTGGAGATATTGCAGATTGGGTTCCAGACCACCACAATAAAGTGCATATTATGATACAGTAACAATTTTTTGTTGTGGTTTTCCTAATGCAAACAAAACTGCGTTGACACTAAACTATATTAAGTGTAAAATAGAATCGTGTCTTTAAAAACAATGCGTATATCTAAATTTAAAAATACTTTGCTGCTAAACAAATGCTAGTGGCCGGGTGCAGTGGCTAACAGCTATAATCCTGGCACTTCTAGCAGTCTGGGAGGTGGATGCCAGAGGAACCCTTGAGCACAGGAGTTGGAGACCAGCCTTAGCAAAAGCCGTCCTAGCCTCTACTAAAAATAGAAAAACTAGCTGAACTTTGTGGTACAAGCCTGTAGTCCCAGCTACTGGAGGCTGATGCAGGAGGTTCTTAAGTCCAAGAAATTTGAGGTTGCTGTGAGCTGGGTTACCATGGCACACTACCCAGGGCAACAGAGTGAAACTCTGGCTCTAAAAGTAAATATATGTGTGTGTGTGTGTGTGTGTTGTGTGTCTATTAAATAAATGCTAGTAACCATCTGAGCCTTCAGCAAATTGTAATCTTTTTGCTGGTGGTTGCTCAAAGTTGAAGTGGCTGTGCTAATTTTTTAAAGGTACAGTAAAGTTACCTGCATTTTTGGGCTCGTTCTTTAACAACTGCTTTCTTTGTAGATTTTTTTTTTTTTTTAACAGAATCTCAAGCTGTCACCCTGGGTAGAGTGCTGTGGCATCACAGCTCACAGCAACCTCCAAATCTTGGACTTAAGCGATTCTCTTATCTCTCCCAAGTAGCTGGGACTACAGGCACCTGCCACAAGGCCTGGGTATTTTTTTGGTTGCAGTTGTCATTGTTGCTCAGCAGACCTGGGCTGGGTTCAAACCCGCCACCTAGGTGTATGTGGCTGGTGCCCATGCCAACTGAGCTATGAGTGCTGCCTTTGTAGAACTTTTTTAAAAAATTGGAATCAATCTTCTCAAATTCTGCTTTTGTTTTAACATCTAAATTTATGTATTATTCTAAATATTTTATTATCATTTCAATAGTGTTCACAGCATCTTATCAGGAATAGGTTCCATTTCAAAAAACCATTTCCTTTGCTTATCTATAAGAAACAACTTGACTTCTTAGCCATGCACAAAGTCACATCTTCAGACTTCATTTCTAATTCTACTTATGCTGCTATTTCTACCACATCTGCAGTTACTTCCTCCACTCAAATTTTGAGCCCCCAAGTCATCCATAAGAGTTAATATCAGTTTCCTACCAACACCTGCTAATGTTGATATTTTGACCTCCTCCCATGTGTCACAAATGTTCTTATTGGCATCCAGGATGCTGATTCCTCTCCAGAAAGTTTTCTTCTTCTTCTTATTCTTTTTTTGTTTTGTTTTGTTTTGTTGAGCAGTCCCAGACAAGGTTCAAACTTGCCCCTGGTGTGCAGGGTTGGTACTCTAACCATTGAACTATAGCATCCAGTCCCAATTCCATTGGGTTTTCAATTTACTTGGCTGGATCCATCAGAGGAAAGACTATCTTATTTAACCCTCTATGGCACTATAGCTTTACAAATGAATTTCTTAAATAATAAAACTTGAAAGTCAAAATTACTTTTAATTTGGGTGGTGCCTGTTGCTCAGTGAGTAGGGTGCTGTCCTCATATACCAAGGGTGGCCGGTTCGAACCCTGCCCCAGCCAACTGCAAAAAAATAGCCAGGCATTGTGGTGGGTGCCTGTAGTACCAGCTACTCAGGAGGCTGAGGCAAGAGAATCGCCTAAGCCCAAGAGCTGGAGGTTGCGGTAAGCTGTGATGCCACAGCACTCTACCAAGAGCGATAAAGTGAGACTCTGTCTCTAAAAAAAAAAAGAAAAAACACCAAAATTGCTTTTAATCCAGGGCTGCGGAATGAATGTTGTGTTAGCAGAAATGAAAACAACATTGATCTCCCTGTACATCTCCATCAGAGCTCTAGAGTCATCAGATGCATTGCCAATCAGCCGTAATATTTTTAAAGACTTTACTTTTTTTTTCTGATCAGTAGGTCTCAACAGTAGACTTCAAGTATTCTGTAAACCATTCTGTAAACAGATGTGTTATTATCCCATGGTTTTTTGTTTTTTTTTTCCATTTACAGAGTATAGGCAAAGTATATCCAGCATAATTCTTAAGGGCTTTAGAATTTCCAGAATGGTAAATGAATATTGGCTTCAACTTGAACTTGCCAGCTGCATTCAAATCTAAGAAAAGAGTCAGCCTGTCCTTTGAAATTTTGAAGCTTTGAAGCCAACCCTTGCCTTCTCACCTCTAGCTATGAAAATCCTAGCTAGCATCTTCTTCCAATAGTAGTCTGCCTATATTGAAAACTATGTTTTTTAGTGTAGCTGCTATCATCATGATCTTAGCTATATCTTTTGGATAATTTCATGCAGCTTTTATGTTAGCACTTGGTGGCTCATTTTATACCTTTATGTTATGGAATTGGCTTCTTTCCTTAAACTTCATAAACCAACTTCTGCTATCAAGCTTTTCTTCTGCAGCTTCTTCATCTAAAGTAAGATTTGGACTAGGTAGTTTTTAATATTCTTTCCTGATTGAAAATCCTGTTGTTTATTAGTAATCTCTTTTCAGGTAGCACTGTGACAAGTACCATAGCAAATGAATTCAATATTATTTTACTTACAAATTCATAATTTATGGTTATTGCTTTTTATTGTCTGATATAAAATTTTATAGTGTATACAGTTTCTTCTTATTTATGTAGGAGAAATCTCATCATTTGCCAGTGGTTAACAAGCATTTTGATTATACATTTTATATATAAAAAAGATTGAGCACACGCCAGCATTTATCCATATTTATTTATTATTTATAAATGATATATTTATATGCTACCATATATAACAAGGTAAAATAATAGAACTGGAACTTTTAATGTTTTCTCATATCACAATATATAGGCTCATGTATCTCCATGGATACCAGCGTTATTTGACATGTGATTTTATTCATATTTTTTCTAAAATCTTACCTTCTGTAGAGTGCATATTATAGTTAAGAATGCCAGGAAAGAACATCTTTAATTTTTCAAACAAGCAAATATTATTAAAATATCCAGTCATACAATTTCCAAACAACAGGCAAGATTTTATTTTAATTTTTGTTTCTTTAAAGTACCTTCCAAAAGAAATGTTTGTTCTCTTATGATTATCTCAAATGAACTATTTCAAATTATTTTGTTATTTTATTGTGATATCTCTCCAAAATTCAACAATGGATTCTATAAAAGCCATATCCTAAAATTAACTATACATGGCACATGTTGAAATTGAGATGAACTAACAACTTGGAAAATTATTGGAAGTGGAAGTGTTAAGACACCTCTTGAGATAAATTAAACAGAAATAACTAAGAATAAGACAAGAGGCCAATTAAAGCAAGCAAAACTATAACCGGAGGAAGACTGCATTCAGGGGGAAAGAAATAGAAAAAGGAGACCGGAGGGTAACTTCACTCCCTTTTCTTTTTTATTGTATTTATATCTTTCACTACTTATTATCTCTGTAGTTCACTTCGGCATATATAACTCACAAAATCTTATGACCTTTCCTATTTATCTATAAATATAAAAAGTGCAAAAGTTACATGGGTCATTATTAAAGTTTTGAGACAGGCTGTGTTATAGTCCATTATTTCCCTTCCAAGAAATGCAGTCAACAATGTCCTCTCCGATTCACCCCTGCAGGTTTCAACCTGCTCAGTATATTGATGTTGCTGCAGGAGCTGTGTTTGTTTTCATTTGTGTGGATTTTATGTTTCATGAGTTTGTATATCTCAAGACTTTCATAATGACCCACATATTGTAAAAAGAGTAAATATATATTAAAAGTGTTCTTCCCCCAGCCACCAATTCTCCTTCCTTAACAACTGTTACCAGTTTCTTATGTATCTTTGTAGAGATTTTTTGGTATATGTGTGTATTCTTTCTTCTACTGATTTTAGAGGTCATTGCATTATCGATCAAAAAATAAAGAACTTTTTCATGCTGTTGTGTGGCTTTATAGTATTCCATTTTATAAGTGTACTGTTATTAATTTTAAGTGGCCTCATATTGGTGGACATTAATGGACATTTAGATGTTTTGATTCTTTTGTTATTACAGATAGTATCACAATAAATAATTTTGTATATACATCATATCATAAACATATGAGTATATCTTAGAATATGATTTATTCTAGGGATATGGTATTTATAAAGTTGGTGGATGGTACCAAATTGCCCTCCATAGAAGTTGTACTAATTTATATTCTTACCAGTAAGTATGAGAAGGCCTGTTTCCCTGGCCCACCTTATTCCACAAAACAGTGAATTATTGAACTTTTTTTTTCTTTTTTCTTTCTTTCTTTCTTTCTTTCTTTTTTTTTTTTTTTTTTTTTTTTTTTTTT
>NW_003852401.1:19162747-19180990 GCF_000181295.1 Otolemur garnettii | reverse complement strand
CCAAGTAGGTTTCATCCTAGGGAATGCAAGGCTGGTTTAACATATGCAAGTCCATAAACATAATACACCATAACATAAGCAAAAAAAAAAAAAAAGACCATATGATCTTCTCAAAAGATGAAGAAAAAGCATTCAATAAAATTCAGCATCCTTTTCTAGTTAGAATACTGAAGAATATAGGTATAGGTGGCATATTTCTTAAACTGCAATCCCATCGCTGGGTATCTACCCAGAAGAATTACTGAACTTTGATCTCTGCCACTCTAATAGGTGAAAACTTGTTTAATTTTTCTCTTCCTTATTACAGGTGAACTTCTAATGGTATGTTTAGGGGCAAATTATATTTCCTTTTCTGTGAACTATCAATTTTTTTTGCACATTTTTCCATTGGATTCTTTTTTCTCATTGACTTCTTGGGACTTTATACATTGCAGGGGTTAAGCTTTGGTCTGTGATACCCAAATATAAGTACACATATATTTCTCCTAATTTGGTATTTGTCTTTGACCTTGCTTGTTTTACTTTTTACAATACACATTATATAAAACATGTAATTTATTGGTCTTTCCTTTTATAGCTTTTGAGTTTCATGTCACAATTAGAAAGGCCTTCTAATTATGGTTTCTTTTGGCATTCTGACCTTTTTATAATGCTTAAAACTTTAATGCATTTGTAATCTCTCCTGTAATATTAGGTGTCAGGAACGGAATGATCAGATTTTCTTTTCCCCTTAGAATTTACTCAGTTGTTTAAAAACTATTTATTAAATAATTCAACTTTTTACCACTTATTTAAAATGCTGCTTTTAGCCAGGCGTGGTGACAGCATGCACCAGTAGTCCCAGCTACTCAGGGAGACTGAGACAGGAGGATCATTTGAGCCCAGGAGTTCAAGGCTGTAGAGAACTGTGATCATGCTTGTGAATAGCCATTGCATTCCAGCCTGGGTGACATAGCAAGACCTGATTTCTACAAAAGAATAATCAATTAAAAATAAATTAAAAAAAAATTTCAAAAGTCAATTTTTCTAAAATACCATATACACATATACTTATGTTCATGACTGAACATCACGTACTGTTCTATGATTTCCTTGTTTGTTCATGTCCGATATTCCACTAGTGTAATTTATGAATCCCTGTTAATACTTGAAGACTCCTTCCTCCCATTATCTTCCCCTCTAGACTTTTCTTAGCTATTTTTACTTGTTTGTTTTACCACATGAACTTTTGAGTAAGCTTGATTATTCTGATGAAAAGATGCTGACATATTGTAGGTTAATTTAAGGAGAAATGACATTTTTATGATGTTGAGTCATTCTTACCCAAGGACATGCTTTTTCTTTTGTTCATATCTTTTGTGTTCCTCTGCAGAATTTTAGTTTTTTTAAAATGACATCATACATCTTGTTTAGACATTTTATCTTTTGTCGTTATTGAAAATAAGTGATTTTCTTTTCTATTGTATCTTCTAACTTATTTGTTGTTTAAATATAAGAAGTCCTTGATTTACATAATTCCTAATATTGAATTATTAGTGCATTCTAGTGAACCTCTGAAATGTGGTTGGTAGTTTTCTTTTTGTGCAGTCTTTGTTGATTTGGGGAATAACCATTATGTCTGTTTCATATAAAGAATTTAAAGGCATTTTTTCTTTTGATATATTCTGGAACAGTTAAAATATTCCTGGAAATATCTACTTTTAAAAAGCTTTGTTACTATTTTGTATTAGAGAAAATAGTGACTAATTCTCACATAAATTGGATTTAATTTTGACCAAAGTATATTACTTAAACATTAATTTTTAATTCAACATGTCAATATGTTTATCATATTGCATCCTCATTTATAAATGAAATACGTTTGTAATTTTCCCTTTATAATAATATATTTTCTCCAATTTTAATATTAGGTGTATCCAGATTAAGTAGAATGATTTTGAAGTATTTTTTCTTTTTCTATTGTCTGTAAGATTTGGCATAATCTGTTTTTTTGAAATTATCTTTTACTCTTATTTATAAATATTACTTGTCTATTTTTTTGAGACTTTGGAAAAAACAAAATACTAAGAAGTTAACTGATGGCTCCCTACTGAACTTTGAAGTCAAAGCATTCTATAATGGACATACTCCTATCTGACAATGGGACTGTTACTTTCTTTGCATTATTATTATTATTGATTAATATTTTGATGCAGCAATCATCTGATTTCTTTTCTGAATGTATTTATCTTCATTCATTCTTTATGAGGTTTTTGTTTTCAGTCCTTATGTTAAACATTCTTATTGTTATTAAATTTTAAGCCTTTTAATTCTGTGAAGGCAGAAGTGGAAACCTAATAAACACATGTATATGCAAGAAAAATAAATTTTAAAAAAAGTTTTGTTAGAATTTCCTTGTGAAATTGTCTGCATCAGTCACTCTATTATTTGGGGGAATGAGAAGGTGGTTCTTTGAGGAGGTTCTTTAGTGTTCTGGAAATCTGTTTAAATTTTCTACTGGAAATAGTTCAGGTAGATTATACATTTCCAGAATATTAGTGATTTCTTTCTAGTTCTCAAATTTGTTTGCATCAAATACAGCAAAGTGGTACCTCACAATTCCTTTGATTTCTTAATTTAATTTATTTATTAGGTGTGGAACCTACAAGGAAAAAAGGGTCTTTGCAGATGTGATTATATTAAGGATCGGGAGCTGGGTTGATTGTCCTGGGGCATCTGGTCAGACTCTAAATGCAGTTGCAAGTGTCTTTATAAAAAACATGCTGAGGGAGATCTCGCCTGGAAGAAAAGGCCTCATGACCACAGAAGCAGAGACTAAAGTAATACAGTCACAAGTCAAGGAATACTGGCCGTCCCCAGAAGCTGGATGAGGCAATGCATGAACTTCCAGGGGGAACTAGACCTTGCTGACACCTTGATTTTGGATCAGCAATACTTATTTTTCATTGCGGCCTTTAGAATTATAATAAAAGCACATTTCTGTTGTTTCATAAAAACACATTTTTATTGTTGCTAGCTGAGAACTTCGTGGCAATTGTTAGAGCAGACACAGGAAACACACATGCACTTATTTAAACTTCTGTCTCAGACTCTGTACTCTCGAGAACCTAAGCTAAGACAGTAAAGTATAACTGTTTAGGAAAGGACTTGCTTTCTTCAGAGATTTTATGTTCCTCCACTACTTTCTGACACCAAATATTACAATGGAGAAATTGCAGGCCAGGCCAATTCAGGCCAGCTCATTTTCTGATGGGACTAGATATTTTTGTCCAAATGCCCAAATGATTTTCTTTCCCTTCTCTCCTTTTTTCTTTTCCTTCCTACCTTCCTTACTTAAATTGTTGAAGTCTTTAGCCACTTGTGGGGGTGCACACCTATCCCTTTAGGCCAGGAGTTCAAGGTTACTGTGAGCTATGATAGGGTCACTACACTCTATCACAGGCAACAGAGAGACCCAGTCTCTAAAAAAAAAAAAAAAAAAAATCCATTGACTCTTCTAGTTCAATTTTCTCAGGTATAAGCAATATCCTTTCTATATAAATAGATACTTGTCTTTTATTTTAGGAACATTCATCTGGAATATATATATATATACGTATATATATACACATATAGAAATATACATGTATATATATATATTTCTTTTGTTTTGAGACAGAGTATCACTGTTGCCCAGGCTAGAGTGTCATGTCATCAGCTAAGCTCATAACAAACTTAAATTCTTGAGCTCAAGTGATATTCCAAACTCAGCCTCCTTAGTAGCTGAGACTATAGGCACCTGCCACAACACCTGGCTAATTTTTCTATTTTTATTATAGTCAGGATCTTGCTCTCCTGAAGTCCAGTAATCTTCCACCTCAGCCTCCCAGAGTGATATGATTATAGACATGAGCAACTGTGCCTAGCCCTAAATTATATCTTTTTAAAAGCATAATTATTTTATTGCTTCTTAAAAATCAAATACAGCCAACTAGCATTATTTCCATTCATTCATCAAAGACAAGAAATAATTCATTGGATATTTTAAAATAACACACAACACAACAAATAAAAAAGTTAAATTCACAAAACACTTTGATTAATTATGTAGACTAGTAATTAAGAAAAGAGCAGAACTAATCATTTGTTTCTTTTCTTATGAAATAGAAATCAAAAGTTATGTTAGTCTTAATATTATTTTTATGTTAAAGTAGTGCAAAGCACATATAGTTTCATCTAGAAAGGATATAATTTACATACCTCATATGATTGAATAAAATTTTTGTAATAAAATGAATATAATGGAAATCCCTGGGCTTTCATATTAAAATTTGGTGTTGAGATATCTTGTATGACATTATAGATT
Organism: Otolemur garnettii; assembly: GCF_000181295.1. Lineage (NCBI taxonomy): Eukaryota > Metazoa > Chordata > Mammalia > Primates > Galagidae > Otolemur > Otolemur garnettii. The sequence continues at coordinate 19,176,645 of NW_003852401.1, read as the reverse complement.
AATTATTAATGGCACATATTTTATACATCTACAACCCTAAGCAAATAAAAATAGTTATTTTTTGAAAAAGGTGTCCCATCAGTCATTTCTTCTGTTATAGGATAACTGAACTTCTAAGAGTTTAGCCTCTACTAAATCTGGACTCCTTTGTTTGAGCCAACAAAGTAGATGTGTGCATATTTCACAGTGGTTGTTTCCTAAGTTCTGAATCTGCCTTCCTTGTGAGATACTGACGGATAATTCACTTTGTGGAACACTCCCTCTGTGGGGTGTTTCCCTGGGCTGTTGTTGTGTATAAACTATGTTATTTCTCCTCGTCTCATGTGACCTTCCATTTTGTGTAATTATATATCCTGTCAGAATATTCTCAAGAAGGCTATTCTAAGAATTTCTCTAAGCCAGGAAGTTTTCGAGATGGAAAATTAAAGAGAGGAAGACTGAGTATTGGAGGGTCCTTGGCTTTCTCCATATTTGCTGCAAACCTCTGCCGGATTTATAAGGTTGGTGAAGTTTCTGAATGTAGTGACAAGTTCCATAACTCTGACTTTTTTTCCTATGAAATCGGTATCTGCCTAATGGCTCCTTGTTTATTGGATCTTTTTTTGAAAACTGGCCTTTTAGGCCTTTGGTTGTTTCTTTTCTTTTCTTACTCTTTCTTAGCCTGGGGAACTCTGTATGCCTCCTTAGATATACAACATTATTATCTGTTCATTTGTAAGTGTTAGGGCATCTTTTGTAGGTTTGATTCTAACATGTGGCCCTCCTGACTTATTCTTTAAAAAATAGGTTTCCGTGCAAGACTTCCCTTCCAAATTTCTCAGTGTTCCTGCAGCAAGCCTCCATTCATAAAGAGGAGGGAGACCCAGGATTTTAACTTTCATAGCACAGTGTTGGGTGATCTCTGCAGATGAAGAGCTCTATTGTACTGGTCCATAGTCTCTGGACTTTCCTATGTCCACATGGGTTTCTCTTTTCTACCAGAATGAGCAGTAGCTGTTCCTTGGGATGATCCCTTTGTAATTCCAGTGATAAACGGGCCTGTCTGGGTCATGTCAGCTTTTGGGTTCAGCAAGATGTATGTTTGTCGTTTTGTGACTAGAATGAGCCTCTTCACATTTCCCTAAAGCTTACAGTCTCATTTCCTACTTTGTGGATGAATCTGTTTGAGAGAATCTTCAATACTTCCATAGACTTTGGGGTGGGCAGTGGCCCAAGAATGGTGGGCTGTAGAACCAGGACATGTAAAGAAAATAAATAAATATTTATTTATTTATTTATTGCTTTTCTTTTTTTCCCCAAAGATTTCAATATTTATATATGTGTATATATGTATATCTTTTTCAGTTTTCTGACTGACCCTTTTCATTTATTTTCTTTTTAATTTTATCTTTGCGTTTTAATATATTCATAGAAATGTCTGTCCTCCTTCCCATTCCTCCATTTTTGTCCCTTGGAGGTTCATTTTTCCCTCTACTACTTTTATTGAACTCTAACAGCTCACATTTTATCTTCTGCAGGCTAATCATCTGGTTTCTAAGTTCTTTTGTTTATGCTTTGAGTTCTCGCTTCATAGACGTGCTTTGCTTTCTTACATATATGAAATTCAGGGAGAAATTTTAGGTCATGATGTTTATAGGCTCCATGACAATATTATTCAGCTCCTATTATGAATCCACCATTTATTTTTCTTATTTCGTTCTTTTCCTTTTTCCTCAGTGTATCTTTGAACTTCTCATTTTGTTTTCTTTTTTTAATGAATCATCTTTGAAAGGTTGAGCTTTTGCAGCTATAAGGAGGAGATTTAGATCAGGATGGAGCCAAAACGGAGTTCCAGGCTGGCTGGGATTATCCCCACAGTTCAGGGAGTGGTGTGTGAGTTCAGGTTGCCTTCTTTTCTCCTTGGTAAATGGACTAGATAGCTTTGGGGATTTATAGTTCAAAGTGCTTTTACTTCTACTGCCACAGACACCCTGTGTTTCCTGTTTACGTGCCTTCTTGGCAGGCAGGTTTCCTATTGAACTCGACATTTTCTTTTTCTTCATGGAACAAAACTGGGACTGTGGAATCTTGGGATTTAGGATTTGCATCTCAAAGTGTGCCCTTTGCTTTCAAGAATTGTACTTTGCTGATCCTTTCTGATATCCACAGCTGAGATGCCCTTGTTCAGTCATCTCTTCTCTGCCACACAGCCCTGTGTAATCACCACTGCCCTAGTGAAGACAGACGCACATCTTGCAATTGAGCCTTGCCAGCCTGGCTCCCTGGTAGTTAGAATGGGCAAATACTCCTCTTGACCTGCTCTGGATAGGTAGGGTGAGACAGAAATAAACTTTTGTTGTATTAAGTTTCTGGAATTTATATTTGTCACTGTAGGATAATCTAGCTTATTCTGACTAATATAATTGGTTCACGAGTACATTTACTAGCCTTGAGGGCATTTGGAAATAGAGGAATGTGTTTTGGGTTGTCACAATATAGTGTCCAGGACCAGAGATACGAAATCTCTGGTAATGCTTACAACACTCCTACTAAATACAGACTTTTTGACCAAAATCCAGCTAAGTTGCCTTCCTGAACATAGTCTGCATTATTAAACCTTTGTCCAAATTGGATGTTTTTGGTGTCTTTTATTGTATTCTACTTTAAGTAATTCAGATAATTTTAAATGCTCATATATACATTTATTATTTCCTAAATATAACACCCATGAGCAAACTGTTAGAACTTAGTCATTTTTGTAGCATTCTCACCCTGTTTAGTGTGGGACCTTGCACATAATTGGTACTTAGTGAATATCTCTGGATTTCATTAAACTGAAATACCTTCTTGGGCCCATGTTTGATAACGTGCTTTCTGTATTCTTGATGCACATTAGTAAATTCAGGGTTCCCCCTTTTGTTTTCTGCAGTTCAAACTGACAAGAAACTTGAAAAATAAACAATTGAAAAAGACATTCCCTAAAGGTAACTATCAAGTGTAATAAGGCTCAAGTCAAATGGCCCAGCTGTCACAGTAAAATACAGCCTATTGACTCCCTTCTCACTAGGGAATAGCACTGTGTACCACTTACCCCAGACAGCGTGGAGACAAGTATCATCCTGAGAACTGCAGGAGGGAACGTGCTGTGCAGCTGAGAGACAGGCACAAAATAAATCTGGCTGGTCATAGATAACCACATGTTTTTCATAAGGGGTGAGTGTGGGAAACATAATTATTCTACTTTAAGGGTCAGAAAATAAATATCTCCATAGTTAAAGTCTGACTGGGGTGACTAACAACATTATTTTAAAAAAAACACTAAAAAATTATTAAATACCAATTAAGTGCAAACTCCCAGTGGAGAAATGTGTGGGAAAGTGGGATAGAGCCTGCCTTCTGGGACTTGGGGATCTTATCTGGAAACTAAGCATATATGTAAATAAACTTGTATCCGTAGATTGTGATAAATGTTATACAAGGTAACAGAGATAATAAGAAAATTTACAGAGAATGTATAAAAAAGAGAGTATTTGTAATAGGATGGAAGGAAAAAAGAGGAATCTAGGATGGTTAATGCTTTAAATTGAGCTTTAAAAGAAGGATAATGTGTGGACCAGTGAACGACAATGTAACTACCACTGACTCTTGTCCTAGGCTGAGGTTAAGAGGTGTAATAACTAATACTTGTAGTCCCCAGGTTATGAAAGGGATATGTTTTTGAGAGTATCTTTAAGTCAGATTTGCATGTAACTCAGATCCATGATGACCAGTGCCTGTAGAGTAATACTGACAATACTACAATGGCTCACATACGGTAATAATAACACAGAGTAATACTTTAAATAATAACAATACCTCTGTACTGTAATACATTGCAGAAACTATTGTGCTTTGTCTTTTAATTCAAATAGAATATTAAAAAACCTCACACACAAGTTTAAATAGGAGATAGGAGAAATTTTGAAAAAGAAATGTAAAGAATTTTAAATGACCTAATTTTGCACCAATGCTAGGCTTCTAGGAATGTTATGCTTACTTTGATCTTTTAACCAAATCAGCAATAACCTTTCCATTTAAGTAATTAATCCACTATGCTCCTTATCAATACTTGATGATTTCACTGAAGATAACACATGGTTCTCTACGATGATTTCACTTGCTCCCTTTTTCTCATTTGGTCGATTGTGACTGTTCCAGTAGTTGAGCAACCGAAGCCTAATGCTTTCCCAATGAATGATGGAAGCCTGATGATTTCTACTTTTGTTTCCATCCCTTGCAATCATCTTTCTCTTTGTGGCAGGCTCACCTGGACTTGCAGTGGGCTTTCGCTTTGGAGGCATGGCCAACAGGGTAAACTCAGCGTCACAAAATCAAATAAAAATGCTAATGTGTAGGGTGGCACCTGTGGCTCAGTGAGTAGGGTGCCAGCCCCATATACCGAGGATGGTGGGTTCGAACCCGACCTCAGCCAACTGCAACAACAACAAAAATATAGCTGGGTGTTGTGGTAGGTGACTGTAGTCCCAGCCACTCGGGAGGCTGAGGTAAGAGAATTGCCTAAGCCCAAGGGCTGGAGGTTGCTGTGAGCTGTGACGCCATGGCACTCTACCAAGGGCAATAAAGTGAGACTCTGTCTCTAAAAAAAAAAAATAAAAGAGCTAGTGTATAAGTGATGCTGTGTGTTAGCAACCATATAACCCACGAGGCCAGCTGCTAGTGTAAAGATGCTGCCCCAGTGAACTGCATAAGCCATGTGGGTTTGTTCACTTGCATGGAATAAACTAGTTGCTGAATTCTTAATTTTTCAATTATAATTTAGCCTTATGGGGAAACTTGGGAGCCCATTCATAAGTACAGAACACCATAAGTCAGGCTATCTGTAACTTGGAGACTGCTTGTATTGGTAAAAATATTTTGCAGTTAGATAGTGTGGTTATATAATTTTATTTAAATGGTGTATTACTATTAATTGATGGTTTGTGTAACTAGAACCTGAAGAAAACAGTGAATGTTAAAGGCTTTAAAAATTTTAGTAAACCAAAAATGATTACGGTAATTCTGCCCCCCCGACCCCCGATTCTGTTAGGTCTGTCCAGATGTTCCCTGGTTCCCAGGTTCCCAGATGTTCCCTGGTGCCCAGGTTCCCAGTGTCAAGAATGAGGACTGGTGCCAGGCCAGGCTGATGACAGAGTGATCACAGATACAGAGCAATGCCACGCAGTGATTACTGGTAAGAGAAAGAAGCTATAGATGGCGAAAGAGAAGAAGAAAGCTAAACAAAGTGAAAACACATTCTAGAGGGAGAGGAACAGGTCAGTCTCCAGGAGAGGAGAAAGACCCGGAACTCAAGCACATACTGCTTTTCATATGCTCACTACATTGTCCCACCTCTCTCCTGGTAGGATTGGTTGTTGTCTCCTGCCTTTGGGATGATTGACAGGCTGGGCTTCTATAGTATAAGATTACATAACAGTACGTTATATAACAGTTTCCCTTTGCATGCATCCTGGTGAAAACTTCACCCATGCTATCCTAATTAGATGTAATGAGCCCTAGGTCAGTTAAGGGTCACTAGGACCTCCTAGCTGCACATATTCCCACTGAGAAACAGTTTCTAACCACAATTTGGTTCCTAGCTATAATCTGGTTCCTGCTCTCTGCCCTTTGTCACTTCCTGCCACCTGTTTACCCCCCTAGACCTAATAGTTCCCCAGTTTATGGCTGCATGTCTATATATGTCTGGTGTTTATGTCATGCAGAATATAACGCGTACACCCTTGGGATGGCCACATTTCTTCATTCTACTGACTCTACTGTCTCATTCCAACCAGAGCCAAAGATAAAACATCATTTAAAATGCTGTGTAAGTAAATCCTGCTCTTCCAAGATCAACCACTCTTATGGCCCAGTACTAATGTTTACATTTGTTGATTTCAGGGAGTTCTATGTGGGCTATTAAGCAGTATATTTCTTTTGGTCTGAGTCCTTGTATTGATTAAATGAGGAATAAATAGCTTGGCTTCTCTTCAAGAAATTCCACTTCATGTCGTTTATGTTCTTGTCTTAAGAAAGTCCTATGTATACACACAGTTAGGGGGAGGATAAGCTCAACTTCAAGTACATGTCAGTCAGCACAGGCCTTAAGAAAACTGTGAGCCAAAAATAGTTTAATTATTTTAGTTTTTCCCATAACACTTATCCACTTCAACAGGGTGCCTCTCTACTCCCTCGCTCCTTATTACTGTTGCAAGTAAGAAACACTTATTGATCGCCTTTGTAATCTTTTTTAGACCTTGTGGGTATTGCATGGGTGAACATCTGGGAATGCTGTTCAGAGCCGTCCAGTGAATCAGCAGAAGGGGAGATGGGCCCCAGGTGACTCGCAGCCCACTGCATTTTAAGGATTGCTGACACTAATCCACGCAGCATCCTACTGTCAAGTTAGATGACTCTGGGGCTGCCGCTGATGTGAAGCACAGACAGCCCAAGGGAGATAACTGCTCGCGGTGATAAAATGCACGGTTTTCTCGGAATTTTAATTTATTCCAGAATTTCCTTCCAGAACATACCTTGGTAGTTTACTGAGCTTAGCATAAAGTGGAAGAAAAAAATAATGAAGTGATAATATGAATTAAAACATTCATAGTATTTTCCAGTTTGTACATTATCTAATTTAATGCTCATAATGGTACAGCAACATAAGTATTGTTATCCCCATCTTACAGACTGTGGACAGGATATTGTGGTCTAGAGGTGTGGGTATTTTGCCCAAAGTAATTTGCTAGTGGATAGAGATGTTGGGCAGGGGGACGGGGGGAAATACATCTAACACTGAGCCGGTAACTGCCTATGTTCCACATGCATTAGCAAATTTAATTCTCACAGCAACCTTATGAAGCATTCACACCAGCCCTTTGTTTTATGTTACATAGATGAGGAGCCAGGTATTAGATATTACTTAGTTTAAGGGATAAAGCTTGGATTTGAATAGAGATCTTCAGACTCCAGACCTATTCTTGATATTGTGGTACAGTTCAACTCAGGGTAGCATCTTCTGGCTGTACTTTGAGATTTCCATTCATATACTGTCCCAAGATATATCTATAAAATGTTTTGCCTAGAACGTAAGATTCATTCCAAAATTGAAAGCTACTGTTAATGAAAGACTAGCAATGGCATCTTTTCCTGTTACCTTTAGCATAAAGATTTCTGAACATTTCCCCCTTATTGTCAGAGTCATGGAATGTTGGATTCCTTTATGCCTTTTTCTGCAAAAGGCATATTTTCAGGTTGTAGCTAAGAAGACTGAGATTCAATAACAAAATGTGACAAATTGAGACGGAGATTCAACAACAAAATTTTCTAAATTGTTAAGATGCGAGCGGCATCAGGCTGACAAAGAATAACAGTAAGGAAAGTTCTTATTGTGCTTGATGGCACAATAATTTTATGCAAATTTTTAAAAATGTTTTTAATTTTTAAATCTTAAAATTAAATATATTTAATTTTTTCTTTTTTTTAAACTTTTTTTTGTGTAGACATGTTCTTGCTATGTTGCTCAGGCTGGTCTCAAACTCCTGGCCTCACACCATCCTCCCATCTTGGCCTCCCAAAATGCTGAGATGACAGGTGTCAATTGGCATCTGACTAACACAGTGCACTTTTACTTACCACAAATAAGCAGCCTGTGAGCTCACAGTATCATTGTTAAACTGCTTTGCAGTTCTGATTCCAGGTAAAGCTAAGATATCATAACAACATTTTACATTTAAAGATGTATATTACATTTTTTGTTGGAAAGATAATTCATTTATTCAATAAATGTATTTTAACTTCCTTATGTGCCTAACCTTTGGGGTGCCAAGAGATTTAAATCTTCTACTTCTTTTTCATTAGATTAGTTTACCCATGTTTTTCTTATTAAAAAAAAGAGAGAGGAAAAAATACCTCTTATTCAACAGGTATCTCTTCCATGAAGCTTTTCTGATTGTCCCAGCTAGAACTAATGCTTCTTTTCTCTATACCATATGATCATATATCAATTTTGTATTTAATTTAGTTTTGTTTCTTCTTTCAGGTTAGCCCATAAGTCCCTGGAGAGCAGGAGTCCTGGGTCCTCACCTGACTTCATTCATTCCACACATAAGATTTTGGGCCAAGCATTCTGTGAAATGTAAAGATCAATAAGAGACAGCTGCCATCATCAGGTATCAGATTAGAATCAGATTAGAAATGTCAGAACACTGGTAGAGGATCTTGCCATTTTCACTCTGGCCTTTCTAGAACTAAGAAATCACATAAATGTTTTAGAGAGTACTCAGCTCTATTATAGAGATTTAATAATCCTGTATAATTCGGAGAAGCACATTGAATGTATAATCAAGCAGTAATACAAATATCTTTGAGAGGTTGAATCATTTCTTTGAGAAAGAAAACTCCAAGCCCTCATTTATTTTTATTTTTTATTTATTTTTTCTTTTTATTAAATCATAGCTGTGTACATTAATGGAATTGTAGGGTACAATGTGCTGGTTTTATATACAATTTGAAATACTTTCATCAAACTGGTTAATGTAGCCTTTACCGCATTTTCTTAGTTATTGTGTTAAGACATTTATATTCTAAACTTAGTAGTTTAATATGTACCCTTGTGAAATGTACCATAGGTGTGGTCCCACCAATTACCCTCCCTCTACCCATCCTCCTCCCTCCCCTCCCCCTCTTCTTTCCCCTTCATCTTGGGCTATAGTTGGGTTATAGCATGGAAGTGTGGGTGCTTATAAATTTGTTTCATAGTAGGGCTGAGTACATTGGATACTTTTTCTTCCATTCTTGAGATACTTTGCTAGGAAGAATATGTTCTAGCTCCATCCATGTAAACATAAAAGAGGTAAGGTCTCTATCTTTTTTAAGGCTGCATAATATTCCATGGTATACATATACCACAATTTATTAATCCATTCATGGGTCAATGGGCACTTGGACTTCTTCAATGACTTAGCAATTAAGAATTGGGCTGCAATAAACATTCTGGTCCAAATATCTTTGTTATAAAGTGATGTTTGGTCTTCTGGATATATACCTAGAAGAGGAATTGCCGGATTGAATGGCAAGTCTATTTTAAGATCCCTATGAAATCTCCAAACATCTTTCTAAAAGGAATGCATTAGTTTGCATTACCACTAGCAGTGCAAAAGTGTTCCCTTTTCTATACATCCACGCCAACATCTCTGGTTTTGGGATTTTATGATGTGGGCTAATCTTACTGGAGTTAGATGATATCTCACAGTGGTTTTGATTTGCATTTCTCTGATGATTAAGGATGATGAGCATTTTTTCATGTGTCTGTAGGCCATGCACCTATCTTCTTCAGAGAAGTTTCTATTCAAGTCCCTTGCCCACACTGAGATGGGATCACTAATACCTTTGAGTTCTCTGTGGATTCTGGTTATTAAACCTTTGTTAGAGATATAACCTGAAAATATCTTTTCCCATTCTGAGGGCTGTCTGCTTGCTTTATGTATTGTGTAAGAACTTGTCTGTGCAGAAGCTTTTTAGTTTGATCAGATCCCAGTAATGTATTTTTGGTGTTGCTTCAATTGCCTGTGAGTGGGGGGGTCTTCCTCATAAACTATTCTCCCAGGCCAATTTCTTCAAGTGTTTTCCCTGCACTTTCTTCTAGTATTTTTATAGTTTCATGTCTTAAGTTTAAATCTTTAATCCAGTGAGAGTCTATCTTAGTTAATAGTGAAAGGTGTGGGTCCAGTTTCAGTCTTCTACAGGTCACCAGCCAGTTCACCCAGCACCATTTGTTAAATAGGGAGTCTTTTCAGCCACTGAATGTTCTTAATTGGCTTATCGGAGATCAAATGACTATAAGCAGCTGGGTTCATCTTTTGGTTTTCTATTCTGTTCTATACATGTACCTCTCTGTTTTTGTGCCAGTACCATGCTGTTTTAACCACTATCAATTTATGGTATAGTCTGAGGTCTGGTAGCATGATTCCTCTTGATTTGTTTTTATTTCTGAGTAATGTCTACACTGCTATTTAACATTGCAATTGAATTCCATCTTAGCCATCACAGTCAGGCAAGAAAAAGAGATCAAGGGTATCCAAATAGGGTCAGAGCAGATCAAACTTTCACTCTTCACAGATGATATGATTATATATCTAGAAAATACCAGGGATTCAACTACAAAACTCTTAGAAGTGATCAAAGAATACAGCAGCATCTCAGGTTACAAAATCGATACTCACAAATCTGTAGCCTTATAAATACCAACAATAGTCATGCTGAAAAAACAGTCAAGGACTCTATTCCTTTTACAGTAGTGCCAAAGAAGATGAAATATTTGGGAGTTTACCTAACAAAGGACGTGAAAGATCTCTATAAAGAGAACTATGAAACTCTGAGAGAAGTAGCTGAAGATATTAACAAATGGAAAAACATACCATGCTCATGGCTGGGAAGAATCAACATTGTTAAAATGTCCATACTACCCAAAGCAATATATAATTTCAATGCAATTCCTATTAAAGCACCACTGTCATACTTTAAAGACCTCAAAAAAATAATACTTCATTTTATATGGAATCACAAGCCCTCCTTTCTAATTTATCCCATTTAATTGTGACACCTTTTTGTTGGGTGTGGTGGCTCATACCTGCAATTCCAGCACTTTGGGAGGTGAGAAGATTGCTTGAGGGCAGAAGTTGAAGAGCAGCCTGGGCAATATAGTGATATCTTGTCTCTACAAAATATAAAAAAGTTGGTCAGGTTTGGTGGTGCATACCTGAAAACCCAGCTACTTGGGAGGCTGAAGGATCACTTGAGCCCAATAGTTTGAAGTTACAGTGACCCAGGATGATACCATTTTAGCCCGAGTGACAGAGTAAGATCTTGTCTCAAAAATATATACACATATAAATAAATAAAATTAAAAAATTTGAAAGTCTTTTGGCAGTCCTAGTATAAAAACTAAGCTATGAGTATTCTTGCTGGATCCCAAATCTGGGTTGCAATTTAGTCTCTATATCGATCATTTGGTTTTATTGATTTATTTTTACATAAAACCATTCACAATGCCCTCTAGGTTACTTTCAGTAGTAGGACTTTTATACCAACAATAAAAGAAAAAAACAGCATTTACTATAAGATATTTTTTCATTTGATGGTCAATGATTTTCAAGTGCTTTCCTTTACTGGAGAGTAAAATAATAATGCTTCTACCTTAAGTATAAAGGTCTTTTTATTTTTTATCAAATTTTACACTGAGTTGTAATCATCATAAGAATACATAAGAATTTAAAGCATTAATTATGGAGGTGGTATTTCGTTTGCTTTTAGTAGAATAATAGATAACAAATATATTCAGGAGACTTTCTAAATGTTATATTTTTATGAGATTTAGAAACATTTTTAAAGAACAGCATAAAGAAAAACATCAGCAATGTGAATACTACTAATATAAATTATTTAATGTTTTTGGTGATAACATTTGATGCCCCACATATTCTCATATTTGAGAGATTTTCCATTCGTATTGGATGATGGCATATCTTCAAAGTCCAAGTAATTTGAAATTTTTGTATATAAAATCTTCATAAACACTTTTTAAAAGATAACTTTCTAAATTAATTATCTAACACTGTGAGGTGAATCTTGCCTCTTGAAAATGTACATAGTGCATTTTGGGAAACTTTATATATAGAAATGTTTGAAAATGTTATTCCATGTAATAAAACATGAGCATTTTATTACATAAAATTTCTCAGAATGTTATAAAGTTTAGAGAGTCATATTATCCCCATCTGCTCTTATAACCACATCATGGTTCTATATATTTATAATGATTATGACATATGATTATTCTTATCTGAAACTCCAAAAAAAAAAAAAAAAACAGAAGAGAATGATGGAAATAGTGGGGCATATCTCATAACCAATAGCAAAAAGGCTTTAGAGAAAAACTGTTATGCTTTCATGGATAGAATCTCTGAAATGGAATATGTTTCAAAGGAATTATAAAGTTCCTTCCTCTAGACAGTAACTTTCAAACTTTGGTGTCTTAGTCTGTTTTGTGCTGCTAGAACAGACTAGCACAGGCTGGGTAATTTGTAGAGAAAATAAATTTATTTCTCACAGTCTTGGAGGCTGAGAAATACAAGGTCAAGGGACTGGCATCTGGTGAGGGCCTTTTTGATGCATCATCATTTGGTAGAAAGCATTTTATGCATGAGAGAGCAAGAGATTGAATTCACAACCTCAAGCCCTTTTATAATTGTCATGATATGGATGTTAATGAGGGTGGAGCCTTCCTGACCTAAACACCTTCCATTAGATCCCACCTCCCCAAACACCTTGTCTTGGTGATTAAGTTTCTAACATTTGCTTTTTGGGGAACACGTTCAAGTCATTGCATTAGGAGGAATCTCTTGGAGGAACCAGTTAAAAAATAGGAATTATGGCTTAAATATTCTTTCTTATAGATTCTTAGGAAGTCTAACACAGGGCCCAGGAATCTATCCTTTTAATAAGCATGGAGTTGATCCCTGGTCACATTTTGAAAAACATTGACTAAGGAATGAGTTATATTCCAATCAGTTATAGTGCAGAGATTGATGCTAAAAGAGACAGTACTCCACCAGGGAAACTTAAAAAAATTGGGCAAAGGGCATGTAGTTTGGAAAAGTTTCACATGTGATTCTCATATAAGCTTTCTCCTTCATAGCTTCCCTCTATACTTATTCTTAAGATTGATATTCTGGTTGTATAATTGGGAAAAGTTATCATGAAAATAAGGAGTCATCACTAGAAATAAGTGAAGTCTCTTAAGATCTCTCTAATAAATTCAGATATTTACAGGAAACAGGCAAAAGAGAAAAGTATATATGACTGAAGATTATTTAAAGTAGAAATCAAAAATTCATAATAGTGTGAATAAACAAGAGGAGGTGTTTCTAATGAGAGGAAATTAAGCCATCCTTCTATAATTAGTAGACTGAGTCTTGAACATCTATTTCTGATGAACAGACCAAGATAGAGTAACAAGGATCCTATGTAGTTTCTCATATAAAGCAAAAAAAGAAAAAAAATGTACTAGTATGTTTTAAGACATTGGATTTAAGAAATCAAACCATGGTTTTTGAAAGACAAGAAATAATCAAGGTGAGTATTATGATTATCACAGTTTAATAAGTGGAGAGATTTTAGAGGATTTTCAGTGGAGAGAAGGAATATAGGTAGAGCCTAGGGGTCTTAATGAACTGAGGCAGCAGATAGGGGAGACCAGAGAGGCCAGGCCATGACAGCTGGAATTTGTAGGGCAGAATACTAGAGAGAAGATTGCTGCCCAGAGAGAGAGATGCACAGTGCAGCCCGAAAGTCTCTAGCCAAGTACTGATCAGCTCTATGTGTGAGGAAAGTAACGTTATGAAGAGTCACCCAAAGAGATTAGAGAAAACAATCCTCAGAGCTCAGACATGACCTGAAATAGTTCCTATTCCCACCAGTTGTAGAAAAAAAAGATTATAATTCCTGGAACATATAATAGAGTACTCAGAAGGTTTTGCCATAGTTGTGGAAAAAAATTAGCTTCAGTCTAAAAATTTCTCCAGTACACCTGAGAAGAATTAAAAACAGAAAGAAAAAAAGATTAAGCTGCTTTCAAACGAATTAATCAAGTCTTAGAACAAGACTCAAGAATAATTGAGAGTATAAAAATATCCAGATATCATCCCAAAAGGTGATATCCCAATTCTTGGTACCAATTAACAATTACCAGACATAGAAACAGAAAAACAGACCCAGACTGAGGAGAATAATTCTTTTTTTTTTTTTTTATTGAACGGTAACTATGTACATTAATGCACTTCTAGGGTACAGTGTGGGGTTTTCACATGCAATCTGAAATACTT
>NW_003852401.1:19134824-19161034 GCF_000181295.1 Otolemur garnettii | reverse complement strand
ATAGAGTCCTTGACTGCTTTTTCAGCTTGGCTGCTGTTGGTATATACAAAGGCTACAGATTTACGAGTGTTGATTTTGTAACCTGAGACGCTGCTGTATTCCTTGATCACTTCTAGGAGTTTTGTAGTGAGGAGAATAATTCAATCAAGATTATTCAGAAATGATATAATTAGCAAGAACATTAGAACAGTTGTTCTGATTGTGTTGTATATGTTGATAGGACTGAACATGTTAAATAGAGATATAGAACATGCAAAAAAGATCCACATTGAACCAACTTGCTAACTAATGTATAGAACTCTCTCCCCAACTACTGCAGAATACACATTGTTTTTAGGTGTACACAGAATATTTACTAAAATTGACCATAAATCTCCATAAATTTAAAAAGATTCAAGATATGTGAAGCATATAATTTGAGCACAATGTAACTAAATCATAAGTTAATGATGGGGAAACCCACAATCAAAATGCAAAAGATTAAAGGGATTCAGATGTTTTTGTTACATGGATAAGTTTTATAATGCTTAAGTTGGGACTACTAGTGTGCCCATCACCTGAACAGTGTTCACTGTACTCATTAGGTAAGGTTTTACCACTCTCCTCTGACCCCTCTTCATGATTTCCAATGACTTTTACTTCTCTTTGTGCCCAGGAATGCCCATTGATTAGTTCCAAATTGTTAGAGAGTACACATGCTGTTGATTTTTCCATTCCTGAGATACTTCACTTAGAACAATGGTCTCCAGTTTTATCCAAATTGCTGGAAAAGACATTAATTTATTCCTTGTTATGGCTGAGTAGTACTCCATGGTATATGAGTATCCACTCATAAATTGATAGGAACTTAGGCTGATTACACATCTTTGTGATAGTGAACTGTGTGCTATAATAAATATTTTGTTAATCCACTCATAAATTGGTAGGAACTTAGGCTGATTACATGTCTTTGTGATAGTGAACTGTGCTATAATAAATATCCAAGTTCAGGGGGCCTTTTTGGTAAACTGATTCTTTTCCTTTAAGTAGACACCCAGTAGTGAGATTGCTGGATCAAATAGTAAATTTGTATTTATTTCTTTGAGGAATCTCCTTCCTGTTTTTTATAGAAGCTGAACTAATTCACAGTGCCACCAACAGTATATAAGCATTCCTTTCTTTTTGCATCTACTCCGGCATCTTTTGTTTTTGGAGTTTTTCTTAGTAGCCATTCTTGTGATTATAATTTGCATTTCCCTGATGATTAGTGATGTTGAGCATTTTATCATATATTTGTTAGACATTATCTTCTTTTGAAATGCTTCTTTTCATATCTTTTGCCCAATTTTAATGGGGTTATTTGTTTTATTCCTGCCGATTTTTTCAGTTCCTTGCAAATTTTGGATAGTAGGCCTTTATCAGAGATATAGTTTGCAATTTTTTTCTTCCATTCTGTAGATTACCTATTTATTCTGCTGATCATTTCCTTTGCTGTGCAGAACCTTTTTAATTTGAGCAAGTCTCATTTATTTATTTTGTTCTTGCTGTGTTGCCGTTGTGGTCTTAGTCATAAATTTTTGCTTAGGCTTATGTCTAGAAAGTTTTTCCTACATTTTCTTCTAGAATTTTTTATGGTTTAAGGACTTACATTGAAGTATTTTATCTATACTGAATTAATTTTTGTGAGTGTTGAAAGGTGTCCTGTTTCATTCTTCTGCATGTTGCCATCCAGTTTTCCCAGCACCATTTATTGAATAGGACTTCCTTTCTCCAGTCTTATGTTGTTGTCTGCTTTGTCAAAGTTCAGTTGGTTGTAGGTAGATGGTTTTATATTTGGGTTCTCTGTTCTGTTCCTCTGTCTGGTCTGTGTCTCTGCTTTTATACCAATACCATGCTGTTCTGGTTACTACATCCTTGTACTATAATTTGAAGCCTGGTAGTGGGATGCCTCCAGAGTTATTCTTTTTGCTTAGGATTTCTTTGGCTATTTTGGCTCTTTTTTTTTCTTCTAAATATAGAAAAGAATTATTCTTTCCAGATCTGTGAAATATGATTTTGGTATTTTGAGGGGGATTGCATTGAATATGCAAATCATTTAAGCAGTATGTACATTTTAACAATATTGAATCTCTCAACCCATGAGCATGAGACGTTTTTCCATTTGTTTGTGTAATCTGCTATTACTTTTGTCAATGTTTAGGCATTCTCCTTGTAGAGCTCTTTCACCTCCTCTGTTAAGTATATTCCGAAGTATTTTCTTTTTGTAGCTACAGTGAACGTTGCTGAGTCTTTAACTTGACTCTCAGCTATTATTAGTATATAGAAATTCTACTCATTTGTGTACATAGATATTGTAACCAGAAACATTGCTGAATTTATTTATAAATTCTATAAGTGGAATGTTTGGGATTTTTTAGATACCAGATTATATCATTAGCAAAAAGTGATAGTTGGACCTCCTCTTTCCCAAATTGGATACCCTTTATTTATGTCTCTTGCCTGATTTCTTTGGCTAGGATGTCCACTAGTATGTTGAATACAGGTGGTGACAGTGAGCACCCATGTTTTGTTTCAGTTCTTGGTGGGAATGCTTTCAACTTTTCCCCATTCAGTATGATGTTGGCTGTGAAGTTGTTATATATAGCTTTTATAATTTTGAGGTATGTTTCTTCTATAGCTAGTTTGTTGAGGGTTTTTGTCATAACAGTGTGCTGGATTTTGTCAAAGCTTTTTCCGCATCTATTGAGATGATCATCTGATATTTGTTTTTGCTTCTGTTTATGTGGTGAATCACATTTATTGCTCTATGTATGTTGAACCACCCTTACATCTCTGGGATGAATCCCAACACCACTTGGTCGTGGTGAATTACATTTTTGACGTGTCATTGAATGTGGTTTGCTAGTATTTTGTTGTGGATTTTTGCATCTATATTCCTAAAAAATATTGGTCTATTTTTCTTGTGTCCTTTCCTAACTTCACTATCAAGGTGACACTGGCTTCATAGAATGAGTTGGGAAGGATTCCCTCCTTTGCAATGTTATGGAATAATTTCTGTAGTATGGGTACCAGTTTTTCTTTGCAGATTTGGTAGAATTTAGCTGCAAATTCACCTGGTTTGGGGCTTTTATTTTTGATAAGAGATAGTTTATGACTGCTCCAATTATTGTTGGTGGGTTTGGGAATTCTATTTCTTCCCAATTGAGTCTTAGGATGTTGTGTGTTCCCAGGAATGTGTCCATTTCTTCTGAATTTCTAGTTTATATGTTTCTAGTTTATACAGAGATTTCTATAATGTTCATGGATGATGTTTTGTGTTTTTGTGATATCAGTTGTAATGTTTTGTATTTCATTTCTGAGTTTGAGTCCTTTTTCTTCTATTTATAAATAATCTAGCAAGAGATCTATTGATTTTTTTGTTTATTTTTTCAAATAATTTTTGTTTTGTTAATCCTTTGTAGTGTGTGGGGTTCTTTTTTTGCGGGGGGGAGCTTCCATTTTATTCAGTTCTTTCCTGAGCTTTATTTCTTTCTTCTGCTGTCTTTGAGTTTGATTTATTCTTCCTTTTCTAGTTCCTTGAGATGAGACATTTTTGTCTTTTTAATGCAGGAATTAGTTATTTCCCATCCCCCATGTCAGTTAAGTTCTGATATAATCCCATTAGGTCAGGCTCTGGTTAAATAGTTTCTTCTAATTGCAAATCTTGTTAAGATTTGCTATAAGAAAGAAAGAGAGAAAGAAAGAAAGAGAGAGAGAGAGAGAGAAAGAAAGAAAGAAAGAAAGAGAAAGAAAGTAAGTTCTGGCTATTTCAAAATATTTCCTTTTTTTCTCTCATTGCTGGAAACAAGTGGGATTTTTCTCTGACCTTCACCATGAGAACCTGGTAGAGCTTCAGAAGTTAAGACTCACAAAGTTATAGACCCACTGAGGACTGCGTCTCTTTGAAGTTTTTAATTCTCAGACTTGTCCACACTGAGCTTCCAGCAATTTGTCAATTACAGTTTACATTTTCCTGCCCTGGCATTGGTTTCTTTGAAGGCTTCTGTTGGTTTCTGCTCAGGTAAGTTTGAATTCTCTGTTTCTGCCTGTTACTCCAATTTGGGGGCCAGAAGTTTACCCTGTGACTTCATTTCTCTTATGAATCTAGGAGAAGTTGTTGGTTTTTCAGTTTGTTCAGCTTTTTACCTATTGCAAAGACATAGTGGCAATTTCCAAGCTCTTTTCCTTTACAGGTCAGAATTTGCATGAATTTTGATGTTAGTCGTGTGCAACAATGATGGGGGGATCTAAATTATGCAAAAATCAGGAATCTTAGAAACCTTCCTATGAGAAATTCTCTGAGATGTTTTTATATCAACGACCACATAAGTGAGGGAAATTACTGATTAATGGGATTTATGAGTATTGGGGGTTAGAAAAACCTTAAAAAAGGAGAATTAACTTCACCAAAGAGAAAGGATGGTGGATTGTAGCCACTTGAGTATTAAAAGAAATATGGATCAACTAGTCATATATATATATATAAGAATATATGTATATATATGTTTATATGTATGTATATTCTTACAGGGAATATATGTATTTTCTTAGAGAGTTTTTTATATAAATTATTAGAGAGCTTTTTCTAGGAATGACAGTAGAAAGTATGTTTACTGAGTTCAAACAAGAAGGAAGGATCCAAGTGCTGCCAATTCTTGCTTATTTATATGAATGTAGAAATGTTATCAACTGTGAACTTTGCCTGGAGTCACACACGCCATGTGTCTGGCTGAACTAGGAAATAAAATAAACCCACCTTCCCAGAGCTCATGTGTCTGCTGTTTCTATAGATCTTCCCACTAACTGCAGCCAATCTTTTTTTTTGACCCTGAAGAAATGAACTTTCAAACAGGAAAGGGCAGAACAAGCATAGCTAAGAGAGATTTGAAGTTCAAGCAAGCTTAGATGTGGGGCAGCAAACCTTGGTGCTATAAATTAGCAAATTTCTTCAGTCACAAAAGTGGCATATTAGAGCACTTAAGGATCTTACTCATGCAAATGCAGTATTACACTAAATCTTAATGCAACAGTGGTTATCTTAAAAATGGAAAATAAAAAGGTAAAGTTCTAGAAAGTCTGTGAAATCTGCTAACACATCCCAATGACTATTATTCTATGCTTTATGTTGCTTGTAAACTGACACAGTTCACTTAGATGGCCATTTTTAGTTCTCAAATAAATGTAATAATAATCTAACATTCCCAACTGAAGTAAATGTTGGAAAATCAGATTAAAGAAGCTTGGGATAACACTGACTCTAAATCATTTAGTAAGAGTTTTCATCTGCACAAAGGGTCTACAGATGAATTATGCTTTTTCTTTTTAAGGCTGTACCTTGGAAAATAGGTTAAACTCTGAATAGAGTGGCAGGAAGATGAATATTACCTCCCATTGTAATATGTAAATATATTTTAAAAGAGGTAACTTATATACATTTCTACTTCAAATTCTACATTCTCTGGGAAGATATTTTCACTAACTTCTGTAGGCCAAATTTTTTCACTTTTTTCTGAACTTTTATTGCTTTCATAGTCAATTGTGCACAGGTCATTTCATAACTAAGTTCTACTTTTGTCAACAATGTGCAAAACCAGGTTAGATATCACAGAAGATACATATATGAAAAGATAATAAAGTCATCATCTTCTTGAGGTCATATGGATGCAACTACTTTGTCCTGAAAGTTTCAGTAGAGTGTATGAAGGAGAAAGGAAATTTCAGAAACAATTTAAGAGTTTTAAATAGAAAGCCAGGAAGTGAGACAGGCTAGACTATAGTGTTCTTTATTGTAAGAGGCAGGCAATAAAGATGAAACTGTAGCTTGGGGTCAGCTTGTGTAACAATGTGCAGAATAAGAGAAAATGTGATTTAAGAAATTCATGTATCAGGAAATTACATCTAAAATATATTTTTAAACACTTGTACAATTCAGTTATAAAAGGACAATTTAAAAAATTTAAAAATAAGCATAGACATTTATCCAAAGAAGATATGCATATGGCCAATCAACACATTAAAAGAAGCTCAATATCATTAGTCATTAGGGAAATGTAAGGAAGATGACAATTAGATACCATGCCACATCCATCAGCATGATGTAATAAAAAAGGACAGGCAGTAGCAAATGTTGGTAAGAATGTGGAAAAGCCAGAACCCCCTACTAAGTAGGAAGATCCAGCCTGCACCAGCTAAACAATAATGACAACTGCAAAAAAATATATAAGGGCCTTGTGGTGGGCACCTGTAGTCCCAGCTACTTGGGAGGCTGAGGCAAGAGAATTGCTTAAGCCCAAGAGTTTGAAGTTGCTGTGAGCTATGATGCCATGGCACTCTAACCAGGGTGACAGCTTGAGACTCTGTTTAAAAAAAAAAAAAGAATATAAATGTGCATAGTCACTTTCAAAAACTACGTGGCAGTGGCTCAAAGTGAAACATGGAAATACCATTTGACCCAGGAATTCTACTTCTAGAGAATTCCTAGAAGAGGAATGAACTATAAGAGAAGGAACTACATATCTATAAGAGGAATGAACTACAAGAGATGGAACTACATATCTACAAAAGGAAGGAACTACAAGAGAGAGAACTATAATTCTCTTCTAGAGAATTCCTGAAAGAGGAAGGAACGACAAGAGAAGGAACTACATATCTACTACAAGGAAGGAGCTACAAGAGAAAGGAACACATATCCCCACACAAAAACTTCTACATTAAAATTCATAATAGCATTTTTCATGATAGACAAATAGGTGAGTGACATCAAAACAACATAACTATTCATAAATTGCATATATTTCTATGTTATATCCACACAAATGTAATATTTTTCAGCCATGAAAGGAATAAAATACCTAATACATGCAAACATGGATGAACTTTGAAAACGTGATGGTAAAAGCAGCCAGACACAAAAGATTACACATAGTAGGACTCCATTTAAAAGAAATATCGAGATTAGGCAAATCTGTAGAGGCAGAGAGCAGAATAGCGTTGTTTAGGGCTAGTGGAGAATATAAAACTAAGAGCGTAATAGCTAATGGGCACAGGACTGCTTCTTTTGGTCCAAAAGAAAAATAAATTTTGGTCACAAAATTTATTGTGATGATAGTTGCACAACTTGGAGAATCTACTAAAAACCATTTAATTGTACACTTAAAAGAGTGAATTTTATGGTATGCAAATTAAATCTCAATTTTGTTGCTATTACCAAAAACCTCTTGCAGACTCCAATCTTAACTGGAATTATCAATGTGAAAATGCATAAAATCAGTGACTAACTTAACAGTAAAGTCTACCCTTAGTACCCAATTGTGATTTCTATCACTCCCATTAAAATGAGCTTGTGTTTTTTTGAAAAATGTCTGAATTTAAGGATGGGTATAACAAAATGTACAAAATGAACCCGGATTTAATTTTGGAAATCAAAGTAGCTATCAAAGACTACCTAGGTCATAATGAAAAACTCAGGAAACAACTTGAATAATCTCCCACTGGTCAAAGATAAAATAATTTGGGCATGAGTTAAGACAAAACAACAATGAATTAAATCACATCAAATATATGTAAACCTATGATTTTATAATAGCACTAAAAACAAGCCCTTATTAATTTTTTGCTGATCTACTTTATTTTTTTAAAAGAACTTCTAAAGAGAAAGAATCAAACATTTGTTCTTCATTTTTATATGACTAAACTTCATGATAGCCAAATAATTGATAAGGGGAAATTTCCCTATATAGAAATGTTCTAGCTAATAAATGAAGAAAAAATTATTACTATTTGCAATTGTCTAATAAATTAATGGTTCTAATTTATTGTCACCAAAAGTTGATTATATCAAGACAGACAACCCTGTGCATCCTGATAGAAGTATACAATACAATCCATCAAGGAAACTTGCCCAGAAAAGCATAAAAATAAAAATAAGAATAAAAATCTGAATCTGATTAGGCATCTAGATGAAGCTACCAATTTATGGAAATACAGGTGATGAAGGAACTTATTAAATGATATTACAAGAACGTAATTATCAAAATAAGCTTTTAAAACTTCTACAGGATAAATTAGTGAGTTTCTCAACAACAATGAAAAGGCAAGAACCAAAAACAGAGAGAGGAAGCCTTAAAAGCAATGTCTAAACTATCTCAATGTAAGGACCTTCTTTGAGTGCATCTTGCAAGGGTACAAGTGAATCTTTCTATGAGTAGAATATGAATGTTTTGACATAATAACTAAGAAAGTTACATGAAGGCTATGTTAACCAGTTTGATGGAAGTGTCTTGGATTGTGTGTGAAAACACCACACTGTACCCCCAAAGTGCATCAATGTACACAGTTACCATTCAATAAAAAAAAAAAAAAGGAAAAAAAAATCCTTAAAAAAAATTTACAAGAGCTTCCATGTTATTGAATCCTTTTTACTGCAGGTTTTGATGTTTTCATTATCGGCAAGATAAATAGGATGAAGAAAAATAGACGATTTGTATATATAATGATATGCTGGGACGATGGCGCACTTGGAGTGCACATGAAAGCTCTGTGCCACCCCCCAATACTTGTTTTAGGCATATCTTCCATTGAGTATTCTTGAATTGTATTATTTATGATAAAGTAGCTAATGTAGGTAAAAGAAAAACTTTAAGACAATTAGGGATATCTGAACACTGTATGGATATTTGATGACATAAGAAATTATTGTTAGTTTATTAGATATGTATTTATGCTTTCTAAAAAGAATTTAATTTTTAAGAGATACACGCTGAAGTATCTCTATTCTATAAAATTATATGATATCATTTGCTTTAAAATAGTTGCAGGAATAATAAATAAGAATATAAGTAAAACAAGTGTGTCATATATTAATAGTTGTTGAAGTTGGGTGATGAAATAGGTACATTGAGTTTATGATACTATTGCCACAACTGTGTTTGACATTTGAAAATTTAAACAATAAAAATTAAAATTAAATAAGATATAACAAGAACAGTGCACATTTTTTGCCTCCTGATCAGTAAGACATAATTTGAGGGAAAGAAAATAAAGGAACAATTTTTGGCAGATCTTATGCTTACTCCTTAGAGCTATCATATTTTTACTTTACCCTGGGCAATAGGGTAAGTCACTAACTTCAACCCAGCCTCCCAAGGGTAATCCAAAATCAGACTATATTACAAGTTTAACTGTTTGTATTTATGTGGTTGAAATATGCAATCCATTCATTTCCCATGGATGACAAGGATTTTGCCTGTGGGTAACAGCAGGCAGTGGGTGTTTCAGCACCAGTGAAATTCTATTTAGAAAAATTTACTGGAAAGGGGAAGTATTGACTTCATTAAAAACCAAAGAGAAGAGAATGAGAGATTAGATTTAGTGGAATGTGGAAGAGCACAAGCCAGAAGAGATTTTTCATTATCAATCCTAAAGAAGATGAGTTGTCTGAAGAGTATGGCAGAGTTTTCATAAGCATAAAAAAGCATATACACTTAGGAAATAGATAAGCTTAATTAATGTTTAGGTAGCCCTTTTCATAAAAGAATCATTTATAAAGATTGATGTTGATTTATTTCCCCAAGTCCAGGAGACATTTACTTTTTGTAATACTGGTTGCTAGTACTCTTTTGTTTTGATATGATGAATTATTTTTAAGTTACTAAATTCTGATATTTATGTTGATGCAATAACATTATTTGATGCTTTGACATATCTAAAATCTCAATTATTTGTTTTAAGATACACTGGGGATTATCATTTCCAAACCAACAAAATACATTTACTTTTGACCACACTTTCCTTGTTTAAAACCTTTCGAAGGTATAGTGTTATTGTTATTACTCCCATTTTCTAGGCTGCTAATTAAGCTGAGCGTATTTTTTATGTGGTTGCATTAGAGTCACTTTCAGCTTTATCTCTGTATTGATGTGGCAGTCAGTATTCTAAGATGGTCTCCAATATTTCTCACACTCTGGATTGATGTTTTATATAATCCCCTCTTCTTCCATATGGGTGGGGACTGTGAATATGATGGAATAGTCACTCCATTGATTAGTTTACATGATACAACAGTGATGGGCTCCTCACTCTGTATCTTCTGTTACATATGTTACTGTCATTGTAAACTGGAGAGAGATGCACCTGCTGGCTTTGGAGGAGCAAGCTGCCATGTTGTGAGAGAGTCCAATGGCTACACCCTACGAGCAGCCTCTCGGAGCAAAGAGTGAGCCCTGGCCAATAGTCAGCAAGAAAATGGAGGTCTCAGTCCTAGTCCCACAGGGAACTGCTTTCAACCTATAATCTGAACAATTTGAATGAGTTTGGAAATAGACTCTAAGATCCACCTTAGCACATAGCCCTGTCTGAGATGTTGATTTCAGCCTGTGAGATGCTAAACAAAAATCCCAGCTGTTTCATGCCAGCTTCAGACATAGAAAACTGTGAGATAACAAGTGGGTATTCTTTTAACTTTGTGGTATTTGTTATATAGCAATAAAAACTAGCTGGTATCCTCTTTGAAAGAGGGAAGAGGCAGAAATGGTGGAACATTACAGAACATGGGAGGATGATATGGCTGGTGGATTAAATGAGGAAAGGAAAGGAAAAGAGGAAGGAGGTTCTTAGATCCAATTCCCAGCTGTTCTCCTTGGAGTAAAGCTATCTTCCTTCTCTCACACCTAGATTCCTTTCCTCCACTTTATTTCCCTGATTTTCCTTTGGATACAATTCTCCTGAGAATGACCACTTCTTACTTTGACTAATTAACCAAGTCCTTTTAAGAAGTATATACTATTTTTACACAAAAATCCTTCAGAAAAAAATTTAATATCCACCCCAAATATGAAGAGTATACTATGCATTTGGCCATAGGGAAGATCAGGCTAGAGTTGAGACCCTTGACACAGTCAATAAAAATGTAGATGCCAATTAAAATAATAATAACTTTCTGCTGAAAAAAAGAAATGGTAAAATATAGATGATTATAGAGCCCAGAATAAGGGATAATAAGGGTACAAGGGCAGCATCCACACCATCTGTAAGATCTCTGCAAAGAGGACCACTTATATCTAAGAAGCAGAAAATGTGTTCAGAGGAATGTTACTGGGTAGGTAGGAACAAAAGATTCAACATGATGTTACTGAGAATAGGAGAAGTGGGTCCATATTGTTCCTAGGCTCAGAGGTAGATAACTGAGGGTAAGGGGTTTCCTTGGGGATTTTGATATGTCATTGAAGATGACTTTGATCTCAACTTTTGCCACAGGAAGGAAAGACTGATGCAGAGACCAGTAAATCCCAGCTTCTGAAACACAAATTATCCCAAATCTATCTTATTTGTGAACCATACAGAGATGTGACACTGTGGGGTAGGTTTGTGGAAAAATAAGAGGCAATTTGTGTGTTGCTAGACGGTAGAGTGAAATATCTAAGATCACTTTATATTTCCATTTGTTTATATTTACTGGAAAAGGTACTGGACCCAGAGTCAGAAAAAGCTGATAGCTAGTAGTTCTGTATCTCAAATGAATTATATAATTTGACCTTCATGTCATCATTAGTAAAATAGGACTTTTAATAATACCCATAGGGTAAGGTTGTTGTGAGAATTAAATTGTGCCTGTCATTTAGCCTTGTAGCAAGGCTTCAAAAAATGGTAACTAGTATTAATGTGTGCTTACCATGAAACAGGTACAATAGAAACACTTTAACATTATTTTATTTAACACTTGCAAAACCTTTAAAGTTGACATTATATCTGACATTTTACAGATGAGAGAACTAAGCTTATTAAACTTAAACTTGACCCATTGTAGTAAGTGACCAAGTTGAGAGTTAAGCCCTGGCTCTTAAATTACTGTGCTATATCATTTGTTTGTTTCTTTCATCCTTCCTTTTTTCATATTAGAAAGCAGCAGTGTCCCACATTATCTTAACCAGAGTATTAGCAATGACATCTAAGGAACAGAAGCAATAAAGGTGAATTATTCATTCTCAAAAGATAATCATCTGGGTGGAGCTGTTTAATTAAAATAAAATCAATATAATCTCTGTTCAAAGGTGGAAATAAAGACACTTTCTTTCTTTAGTACTTATCAATATCTCTTACCAGATATGGGGAGTCTTTGATTCCATTTTAATAAAATTTGTTTATGCACCTCTAAAACCCTATTTTACATGTGCCTAGTCTCTTTTAAGTAAAGAATTCTGTAGAATCTGCAAAATGTTATACCCTTTGCTTTTTCTTGATAGTGAAAGGGAGAGGACTGGGGAAGCTATTTCAAATATATTTCTTCACTTTCATGGAAAACGAGTTTTTAAAGTGTGCCAAATATAATAGTTATGACCCAACTATGCTTGCATAGAGGGAATTTTTATTTCTTTTTAAAAAATCTTGAGAAAGGAAAAGGTTTCTATTTCACTGTAACTATAAATCTCTTCCCACAGAGATTTGTTCTCACTTAATGCTCCTTTTTAGAAAATGACACTACACTTTATTGGGGGGAACAGTGGGAACTGCTGTTGCCTCCTTGAGCCTCTGTCTCTCAAATCCACCCATTATTGGGGGAATAAAGAGGGTGTGAGGAGAATCAAGAACTATGGGAAGAGGAAGAAATGCGATTTTCCTTCTGGTAAAGTTGTGAATGAATTACAGTTTTGGAAACATGACACTGTTAATCTTCTCTATGGTAGGGACATTTGGTTCTTGGTAAAACTGTCATATTCTTGTAAGAAGAGTTATTCCAATACTGTGTTTTTCCCTAGAATATAGGCAAAGACTGTTGGAGAAGTATCTAATGATGGCAGGACATTTTGCTAAAGGTTTCTAAGAAATCAGGGTCACCACACATCCTCTCTCTGTCTCTCAGCTATAGGTCATCTTTGTAGTCCTGCAGTCACCAGAAAAAATTGTGGGTAGTTGAGCAGTTGTGCTAAAGTTTATCATATCTATAAGTGGAGAAAAATATCCTGCAACTTGATTCATAAAGAAGAAGCTGATGAAGAGTTTACCATACCAAAGAGTCATGGATATTTGAAAGACTCAATTTGGCTATTTCAAATACTCTAAGTCAATTCACATATTAAACCTAGAATTTGTACTAGTATGTGAAACTTCAAAAATGAATAAGGCATGTAACTTCGCCTCAGGAGCAGAAATCCAAGTGAGAGAAAGATATTTACTTGAATAACAATTTTTAATAAGTATACTAAAATTTGTACACATATTAGAGGTACATAGGTAAGAAAAAATCTTTTGGGGTGGAGTGGAAATTAAAGTAGTAGGAAAACCTATGGAGTGGTAGTTGTCAGGACTTTGAAGCTTCTGAAATTTTACTCTACCAGAAAGTTAGTCCCATACAGTTTCATGGATGCAACCAAAAAACACAAGACTTCTAGGTCAGAGACAAAAAGCCCTATTACTGGTGGTGTTGCCAGCAACATGAGATTCCTATTACCATTGGTTTCCCTTTGAATCTGTGTCACAGCTTGGCAATCTCAAAATTTAGGGAATCCAGATTCTTTTTATAATGGGCTGCAAACAGATTGCCCCAGTTTGTGCACCAGGGAGACATAATCTGCACTACACTGCACAGTAAAGAAGTCTTCCCTCTGCTCCAGAGAAGTTATCTCTATATTGAAAGGCTCTTTGATATATATGATTTCTCAAAAGATATTCTGGACTGAAATCTTCCAGTGCCTCTGCTTGGTAGAAGTGCAGAAATGTGAGAGAACCACAGGGAATTGTTTTGTAACAATATCCACTCCTTGTTTCCACATCATCTTGGGTTTTGATGTGTTTCCTAATCCATACAACCACTCTGATTAATCTGAGGAGGAGATAAAATGAAATGTCTTTAATTTGTGTTATACAATACTTAACTAAGACTATTTGATTCCAAGTAGTTAAATGAGGATACTCTTTGCTTTTACCCTTGACCTGGCCTTACAGTGCCCCTGAACTAGTTGAGTACCTATAAACTATCAGCATTTACCTTAGAATTTCAGGTAGTTTTCTCCACAAACATTCGTATTGACTTTCCTCTTGGAGCAAGGCATTATCAGGTACAGCAGGATGTATTAGTGATTGCACAGTATCTATCTTGTCCTGAAGAAATGAAGGTGAGGACAATTCTATTATCCATAATATTCTATCCATAATAACTATAATTAAGTTTTATTACTTTAGGCCTTTTGGTTAGACAGAATGATGACCCTCCAGAGATATCCATATACTAATCCCCAGAACCTGTGAATATGGCAACTTATATGGTAAAAGGAATTTTGCAGATATTATTAAATTAAGGATCTTGGGGACATTATCCTGAATTATGTAGGCAGCCTCAATATTTTCACAAGGATCTTTATAAGAGGGAGTAAGAAGATCAAATTCAGAAGAATTTGCTGTTATCTTGGAAGTAGAGAAAGATTTGCAGGTTCTTTACTGCTTCCTCTGAGGATAGATAGAAGGGTCAATAGCCAAAGAATACAGGTGGCCTCCAGGATCTGGGAAAGTCATTGATGTCCCCTAGAGCCTCCCAAAGGAATTAACTCAGCTCTGTAAACCCCAATTTCAGATTTCTAGAACTACAAAACAATAAATTTATGTTGTTCTAAATCACTATTATTTTGGTTATTTCTTTTTTTTGAGACAGAGTCTCACTTTGTCACCCTGAATAGAGTACCAGGGCATCATCATTGCTCACAACAACTTCAGTATCTTGGGCTCAAATGACCTTCTTGCCTCAGCTTCCATAGTAGCTGGGACAATAGATGCTCTCCATGATTCCCAGCTAATTTTTCTACTTTTAGTAGAGACAGGGTCTCACTATTTCTCAGGCTGGTCTTGAACTCATGAGCTCAAGCAAGCCATCTGCCTTGGCCTCTAAGAGTTCCAGGATTATAGGTGTGAGCCACCACACCTATCCTTTTTGGTAATTTGTTATAGCCACAATGGCTATGTTGTCACCTGGAAGGTATATAAACTAGGCTGGCCTTGAGTTGATATCAAGGTACAGAAAGACATCTCATGCCTAGTAGCAGTCAGTACAGAATGCAAGATTTTCAAAATAAGTCTAGGTAACTTTCACCCATTTTTTCCTAATGATTATCCAGGAAGTATCCAAGAGTCATAGCCTCTTTCTGGGGATCCCACATTCAGTGACCAAGCTGCCTTACTGAGGTGTACAGACCAGCAAAGAGGTGAGAGAGGTATCTGCAAGAGAATATGAGAGAAATGGTGTCAGAAATATGTTTGAGTCACTTTTTGAGGTTATCCTGATACTCAAGACAATCAGATGTCTATGGAAGATAGGGAGTATGGAAGGTTCATCACTTCAGCCCATTAGTGAGTAGCTTTTGTAATAAAAGATCCACCATTGCCAGACTGTGGATGATCAAGTCATGCAAAAACATGACACAGATTAGTTTCAAGGGGGCCACTGTAGTATCATTACAGTCATCTGATTAGACTGAAACAGCTCTGTAACCTGAAAAGAATCAACAGATTGATGAGGCACCAAGGATTGCCTAGAGAGGTCAAAGATCCAATGTAGTCCAACTGCCAGGATTAGATGGGGACAATGCCTTGGGCAATGTGGTTTCTTTCACTGTGAGAAAAGCACCTCAATTTTTTGTAGTGACCACAAGTACTGCATGCAGTAGTAGCTTATACACCAGAAACATAAAATTCTTCACATGGTGCCTGAACTTTGATGCTATGTTCAGTACAATGATTAATTCCAGCAATAGTGGTGGTTATATGGGCAGTGCGGGATCATTCAGCAACTTAATTCCCACTGGTTTCACCAGAGAATGGGCATTCACCATGGACATCTATATGAGAGACCCATAATTCATCCCTAAAGGGATGTGTTTAGTCTGCTAATCTGTAAGTTTCTAAGTGGCAAACCAAATATTTAAACCATCAACAACAGATCACAGTCAGTAAAAATGTAACAGGTTTTATCAAAGGGAATATTGGCAAGGGATGTGAGGAACATTAGGAGTCTTCCAATTGAGTACAGTGACTATGGCCATTTGTGATTCAGCAGAGCCAATACTGAGACTGAACATCTGCCCAGTGGAAACCACTTACTTTCACCTTGGCCAAACCATAAGTACATCAGGAACGGGCATCTAGGAGGAGTCTCTGCAAATTGAGGCCCCATGACCCAATGGCTTTTCTTCAGGTGGTAGAGTGGGAGGCAAATGTATCCCCAAAGGCATAGCTTCCACTTGTTCACATAAATTTAAGATGCCATTGGAGCCAGCCCTTGAATTCAAAATTGAGTTTTTAAATAGACTCTTTTCTTTTGACTAGTGGTGCTTGCTGGGCCATTCCTACTCTTAGTTGCTGAGTCAGAATCAACCTACCCCAAAATAAGAATACCAGGCTTGTGAAGAGTCACAAGGGTTTCAGGGACTGGGACTCAGTTTCAGCAAGACCCCAGTGACAAACTAATCATTGCTTTTAAAAATTGCCCATGCCAGCTTAGCGCCTGTGGCTCAAGTGGCTAAGGCACCAGCCACATACACCTGAGGTGGTGGGTTCGAATCCAGCCCGGGCCTGCCAAACAACAATGGCTGCAACCAAAAAATAGCTGGTCATTGTGGCAGGCACCTGTAGTCCCAGCTACTTGGGAAGCAGAGGCAGGAGAATCGCTTGAGCCCAGGAGTTGGAAGTTGCTGTGAGCTGTGATGCTAGGGCACTCTACCCAGGGTGACAGCTTGAACTTCTGTCTCAAAAAAAAAAAAATAATAATTGCTCATGCCAGGAAGGTGACAGATCCAAGCAGTCTCTCTGAGTGAAGGCCACATCCCTTCACTGGAGGCTCTAGTTGGAAAAATAATCAGTCACAGAAACTGGAGTGGAAAGGTATCCTTCAGTTGGGGTCCTCGAGACAAAGTCGTGTTGCAACTTGCAGGACCACTTCCAAAACAGCCTTCTGGTTTGGACCCCACTCAAAAGATACTGCTTCATAGGTACCTCATGTAAATAATAAAGTGGATGCCCAAGTGAGGCACTTACTTTTTCCAGTACTTAGTCATGAGTGGGACATCCTTTTTGGTGGTAAGGAGCTGAAGAGACAGCTTTCTGGCTCAGCTTATTTAAAACCAATGTCTTCCCAGCATTGAACCACACTCCAAGCTCTTTGACTTCGTCTCCCTTTTTTTCTCCCCTTCATTCACTTCGTTCTACTCACACTTGCCTGCCAGCTGTTCCTGAGCTCATCTGGTATGTTTGCCTCAACTCCTTCTCTAAGTATGCTCTTAGGGTGTGCTCTTCCCTAAGATAGCTCTTTCCCACTTCCTTTAAGTCTCTATTTCTTCTCAGTAAAGGCTCTTCCTGACCACCCAACTTAAGATATTACCCCCTGCCCCACCCCACAGCCCTCCGTACTTCCTTACTTGCTTCCATTTGTTGGTCATAGCACTTTCCACCATCTAGCTATAGCATATTTTACTAACACATTTTATACATCATCATGTTCTTCCATTAGAATGTAAGCTTTATGGGGAAGTGCTTACATTTGTGTGTGTGTTTCAACACCATTTCTTTGGCACTTGGGACACTATCTAGCATTCCAAATAAACAAACAAATAAATGAATAAATTAGACACCAATGAGGGCAAATAAGGAAGGCAGGATCTTCTGTCTTGAAATTCAGAGTATGTAGTTGTGTCATAAAGAACTTTCAAGGAGGGCCTTGAGGAAAGCATACACAGAAACAAAAGCTGTTGCTCTAGCTGGAAAATAATTGTGCACAATGTAAGTAATAAGGAAAAGCCTTTATACTCTGAGTGATTGAACAAATTTGGGGAGGCAGAAATGCCATTCACCTAGCAGGTGACTACATCCTCTAACAGTGACTTCTCTAAGGAAAGTCACTCCCTAAAATGTTTCTCCTGCCTCTTCAAGTAGAGCTATAGCCTCAATGAATATGCTGAGAAAAGAAAGAGTAAGGCTGTGTATGCACTTACATGGCAGACCATAGTGAAAGAGAGTTATGGCCACAAGGCAAGATGATAGCATCATATAGCATCTGGCCTGTTGCTCTGGATGCATCTATGGAATATGGAGGGGGAGGTGTGATAGTTTATTTCACCTGAATTTTCCCAGGATTGCATAGCTGCTGCACTTCCTTTTGTTTGTTGGAGTTTTTCAAATGATAAATGGCGAGATGTCAAGTTTTCTGTCACTTATCGGCCAACGCCATCCCTCCTTCCTCAGCAAGATGACAGGATTGCTACTGCTGTTGCTGCTGCTGTTCTACTGATAGGTGTTTTGCCAGCCATGGGCAGGTTATATGACTGTGTTCTGAGCCCAAGCTAATCACTCCTTCCAGGCCCAAATGCTAGCTGCCCAGCAGATGCCATTTCCAAACAAAATGGACGAGCTGCCTAGTAAAATTCACCAGGTTTTGAATTCTCTCTCATCCTAAAGAACTAAAACAAATAAAGAGAATAAAACAGCAACAGCAAAAAACCCTGAGAAATACATAATGGCTCTTCAATTCTTTAATATCTACTTTGACATATTTAACAACATTGTTGGCCAAGTTTTCCTACCTTTTTTGCTTCAGCCTACACCCCTGTCCCAATCCTTGCTTTCAGAATCCCCTTTGTTCACAAGTTACCTTCAGAAAGTGGCTGATACCCTTTTGAAATAAAGAGTCACTTTGTCTTCACATTCCAAGTGGCAGGCAGCCCAAGATTCCCTTTGCAGGCAGCACATAACTGTCTGCTTTGGTACATGGTGGCAGACATTTGAAATATGGTGAATAAAAAGGCTGTAGAAATCAAATTGCACTTGTGAAACAAAACGACAATAAAAACAACTCACTCGTCTTTTAAATGTCACGCAGCTCAGCTATAGTTTTCAATGTGGTGCTTACAGCCAGCTCTGCCTCGATTGCAATTCCTCTTGTTGCTGACTAAATAACAACTTCTATTTAGAAACTACTTAATTATAATAAAATTTCCCACATCACCATCCATAAAATATCAAAATAGAAGAAAAGATTTGTCGGAGACAAGCTGTAGGGAAATAAATGGCTCTCTGTCCCTGGGCGGGGAGAGTCACAGACCATACCCTACTTTTTTGCTTCTTGCCAAGATTCATAAGCTTTATGAACTTATATATACATCATTATTATCAACTACTCTTTGATTTAAAAAACAAACAAAACCCCCACTTCTTTTCACTCTACCCAATGTAGCCATTCATGTGTTTAAGGTGTTGAGAAAATACTGTGTCATCATAGTCCCCTATCACAGTGGCTACACGCACGGGCTTGAAGTCAGGGATGTGGTAGTTTGAATTTAACCCCTGCTAGTCAATGGTTTAATGTGACCTTGGGCCAGTGGCTTCTTTAAGCCTTGGTTACAGCACACATAAAATGGAAATGAAAATATCTGTCATTGGCTAGTTGTGAGGATTAAGTGAAATAAATAACATATAGTACTAGAAAAAAGAATGCTAGCTGTCCACCAAAATTTATTCTCCCCTTTCTTTGGCCCAGGGTAGTAGACCTCATTCTCTGTCATCCCTCACGGTGAGGTGGAGCGTGTGACTAAATTCTTTCCAGCGGAGTGTGAGCAGAATTAAAACATGCACTTTGGGCCTAGGCCTTAAGGCCTAGAACATGTGCCTGCTTCTTCCATGTTCTGTCTTTTTTCCAGCTGGAATGAGGACCAAGGGGTACCTTTGTGTTTGGTCCATGCAGAGGGCAATGTCCTAGACGTTGGAGGCCTGGAAGATGGCAGATTTGTCTCTTTGGTCTTGGTCCCTTGTTGATTTCTGGGAGCAGAGACTGCCCCTAACATATACATGAGAAATAAACATCATCTTGTTTGAGCTATTGCATTTTTTAATATCCTTGTTAGAGTGCTCTAGCCCTTACTCTAATTGGGTGTCTAGTATGAGATCTAGCTAGTTACAGATGCTCAAAAACCACATGTGTTGTGTACATGTCAAGCCCCTTACCAGATCATGCTTTTTTCTGAGGAAAGTATTTATGTGGTAATGTTCTTTGCATCCTTTCCACTGTTTGGCACACAGGGCCTTGTGCATAACAAACTTATATCAATATTTTATTGAATAAATACAGTTATTAAAATTAAATCCGAGCTCATAATATTCAGAATAGTTGCCATGCATTATGTTCTTTCCCTTTCCTAGATGATATTTGTGGTACTCTGTCCTCAACGGCATACTGTTTAGAAGTTAGAATTAATAATATTTTATGATTCACTTTTTGTAATCATAAGATTGTGCTTGGCAGCAAAGATGTTCTGTGATATGAGTTGATAATTTCTTCTTTAAAGTCCAATACACTTTTAAGAACACTAGGAAGTCCTTCCTATAGATGACCTGCTTATCTTATGGGTAACAATGACAGTAGTTTTCTGGAAAAAATTAAGCAGATAGGAAAAAATGTTCAGGAAAGTTGCCGTGAATTTAAAAATAATCAGTTATAATTTAGAGTTCATCATTCTTAAGCATTATTTCATGGGATAGGTTTAGGTCATTATTAAAATGTGCTGCTTCTTGCATTAGAAACTTGATAAAAAAAAAAAAAGGACAGTAGTTTATGAGTGCTATATACTTAATAAGATATTAAAACTTCACACTGCAGCAGGAGCACCAGGAGAATAAATATCTGAGAGAAGCGTATCCTTCCTGGGTATTTCTGTGGTCTGGATTCTGGTCTGGGTTATAAATTGGTGTGAAACCATTATCATTTTTATAACCACTTTATGTGCCCATATATGCCTGGGATATAATTAACATGGATGATCTTTGAGAAAGAGGAGTTAATTGATTTTTAAACTCTAAATCACAGAGGCCATGGATAACCCAGTAGTGAGGAACTAGTTGATTTGTACTTTTCCTAGGCAGATGTCACCTTCCTGGTTGTTTGTCTTAGGAAAGTTTATTTTAGGATCCAATTAAGTTTCAATTTTAGTACTTTCTAATGTGTCCTTGGTGAAGTCTCTTAGTCTTTTTGAACCTTAGCATTTTAAAAATGGAGATAATAATAATAGCTACCTCCTAGCACTATTGTGAAGAATAAATGAGATAACGCCTATAAACCTTATAACAAACAGTGCCTAGAACCTAATAATTGTTCAAAAGAATTAACGCTTTTTATTTATTCAGAGCAGTGGTTCTCAATGTGCGGTCACCATACCAACATGAACACCACCTGGGAACTTGTTAGAAATTCTTGGGACTCAATCCACACCCACTGATTCAGAAACTCTGAGGATGGAGCCCAGGAATATGTATTTTAACAAGTCCTCTAAGTAATTCTGATTCTCTAAAGTTTAAGAACTATTGCCTTATGCAAATTCTTTAACACATGGTTTTCCAGTTTCCAAGAACATTTCTATGATCAATATATGGATGATGCTCAGAAACTGCTCCTCTTCTTTTGAAAAGGGCACCATGTTCTTTTAATGGAAAACATCTCTTCCCTATTCTCAGTCCGTGTAGTTGGATGGGGCTGATCTCTATTCCTGGCTTAAAGTGGGACTACGCCAAACAATGTATATCCCCTTCCCCAGGCCACAACAATTACTTCAAGCATGGACCTGTGATCTGATTTAGGTCGTGGATAGTATGTCCAGGAGTTTCACTGGCTTTCTTGAGATGCTCTCCACCACTGGCATTACCAAGAAACAGGTAAAAATTGGAAATACTATAAAAACATAAGCTCTCAGAATGTAATCAAACAGAGATTTTAAGTTAAAAGATGAACAGAAACTAATTCCTTATGGCATGGATTAAATTCTTAGACCAAGCCATTCAGATGGCTGCACTTTACAAAAAAGAAAAATATTACACCTCTTTTTAGCCCTTCTACCATTTTAACATGTTCTCTGTCTAAAAACAGATCAGTTGTTTATGATTTAACATGAGCCCTGATTAATAAACTATTTCATGAGCCTTTTTAAGGTGTAAAATGAATCAATGTATACAAAAATACTGTAATTATCTGGACCATCTGAGAAGCAGATGTAAGATAGGATTTGATATGCAAGAGAGTTATAAAAGGCAATGACTGTTAAGAGGACATAGATAAAGAGTCAAGGGAAGCTGGGGGAGCTACCAGACCTGCCCTACAGCGAAGACCTGCTCTATTTTACCTGCACAGAAGGAAAAGAAGGAAGGGAGATAATGGGGAAGTGTCTGGATTGTAGCACAGTTCTAAGAAAGTCCTTGAACCTACGGCACCTGCCTGACTCCCAAGGATGGACATGCCTTCCTATCCAGGCGTGCTCAGTTATTGGTTAGGAGCACCCATGGGAAGTTGGGCCTCCACGAGGAGGCAGTGATGGATTTCAGAATGCAGCAGCTGGGGCCTAGATCAATCACACTCCCCACAGTCAGAGATCTGAGAAACATTTTCGTAAGCGTGACAAATGCCCAGGGCAGTGTTTAGAATTAGTAGGCCTTTGGCAAAGGCTAATACCACTTCCACCTGACCTATTCTTTTGAAAGCAAAGCAAATGTCCTCAAAACCTTCTATTCTTTGTCCTAATTATGAGTGCATCACATGTTCTAAATATTGCAGACTAATAAAGCAAAATAAACTCCACTGACCCAGCAGGGAGCAAGCTATGCAGCTTATCATTTATTATAAATGCCACTCAGGTGCTGCCTTTAATGCATAACTGCCAGGCATACTGATTTTGTCAATATTACACTTGGATTGAAATCGGCGTAGGTGAACTGAGAGCATAGTCCACTCCAGTTCTCTCTTTTTGTAATGGAGTGTAATTTCCACATGCCTTACCCCCAATTTATCTTCCTATGACTCTGAATGACTGGAGTAAATAGTAGTGAATCAAGTCCAGTGATTTTTAGGGCTAGAAAATACAGTTACAGAGTCTTGGAATTCCAATTTGGTAAGATACATCCAGGCCATTGTTTAAAAATCATTCTTTCTTTCCTCTCACTGAGGAGTTAGGGATCAGTAGTAGACAGGTAAATGCTAAATATTTGAATTTTTTAAAAAACTCAAATAAAATTTTAGTAACATTTCTGAAGTTACCTAAACTGCTAAAGGAAGGAGAAAAATGTGAATTCATATCATTGGAAAGGACATTGTAGGCAGCATGTTCTAATTCATTGACTATTGGGGAAAACAACATACAAATCAGTCTCCAGTATTATTCTTTAAATGTATTCCTCAGGGGTATCAGTTACGACTAAAAATATAAAGCTTGACAATTTTGGAGTTATGTTTTCCCAGTGGAGAGTGTTTGATCCCCAGGACAACACAGCACCAACTAGGAACAATATCTGTGTTAATATCTGGGGAGGAGGGCCTCCTCCTTTGTGTCACCCCACACTGCATCTTCAGTTTCCTGTTCTCGCTGATCCTTGGTTTGAAAACTCCTGTTAAAAGTCTCTCTTCAGTTGTTTCATGTTGGAAGTGAAGCATTCCAATTACCTTTTTGGAGATTCTCCATACAACATTCTTTCTCACTTTTTTTAGTTTCTAACAGACTCTTTTCATCTCATTCTGTCATGCTGCTCCAAGCATTTTATAAATGACTCAGCTCTGGCTGTGGCAAAGGCTGAGAACTCCTGTACAGGAGAGCTGAAGTAGGCTACGATTCGGCCAAAAATAAGAAGAGCCACATCTGAATGCAGCCCTAGAAGAGAGGGGCTTAAGCATCCTAGACCAGGATGCTGGCTAGTGTTAATAAACATATTCCAAAGACAGAGATTAAAGTTGGATCCATACATGAGGCAGTACTTGGCTGAGGACAGAAAGAGGCAAGTCAAATTTGAGCTCATCAGCTTCTGGCAAGCCAAGAAGCAACACCAAACTCATAGGTCCTCATGCAAAATGGAATAGGGATTCTAGAGCCAAGAGTTCCTGGTAGAGAGGAGATAGGGTTCAGAAAGGCAGCAGGGCAGATACAACCAAGCAAGATGTGGGGTGGAGGGGGGCATACCATGAGCTGCCACTTAAGGTAACTTTATCTTACCTCCATTCATTGATAAGTGTAAAGCTCTTGAATATTTGGGTTGCCTTAAAGAGTCAGAGCTAGTTAAGTGTGCAGGAGAGAAGCTAGTTCCACTGTAGAATGAACCTCAAAATCCAAATGGTGTGGAGATGAATTCAAGTTCCATGCCAACTTGTTAATTCCAAGAGGCTTTGACAAGGGACATGGAGCATGAAGCATTTTTTAAAGTTTCTTGGCAGAAAGTTTGTTTTTATCAATCGTTTCAGGTCTTGCCCATCAAGGAGAGTCATGCAAAGTTAGTTATTGCAGAGATTTCCAGAAGCCAAGCCTACTCTGAAGCTGGCAGAGAGTGCTTGCTTTTGATGCACACTAGGTATTAAAATAGAGTGGTTAAGAGTATAAATTCTGGAACTGTCATGCCCAACTGTGAATCTCAGTTTTGTTTTTTTTTTATTAAATCATAGCTGTGTACATTCATGCAATCATGGGGTACAATGTGCTGTTTTCTATAGAGTTTGAAATGTTTTCATCAAACTGGTTAACATAGTCTTCATGGCATTTTCTTAGTTATTGTGTTAAGACATTTATATTCTACACCTAGTACATTTCACATGTACCCTTGTAAGATGCACTGCAGGTGTGGTTCCACCAATTACTCTCCCTCCACCCTTCCTCCCCCTCCCTTCCTCTCCCTCTCCTGTCACTTTCTTCTTGGGCTATAATTGGGTTTATAGCTTTCATAAGAAAGCTATAAATCGGTTTCATAGTAAGACTGAGTACATTAGATACTTTTTCTTCCATTCTTGAGATACTTTGCTAAGAAAGTAGCATGTAAACATGTAAGAGGTAAAGTCCCCATCTTTCTTTAAGACTGCATAATATTCCATGGTGTACACATACCACCATTTATTGATCAATTCATGGGTCAATGGGCACTTGGCTTCTTCCATGACTTAGCAATTATGAATTGGACTGCAATAGACATTCTGGTACATATATCTTTGTTATAATGTGATTTTTGGTCTTCTGGATATATACCTAGTAGAAGAATTGTAGGATCTAATAGCAGGTCTATTTTTAGATCTCTAAGTGTTCTCCAAACACTTTTCCAAAAGCAACGTATTAGTTTGCATTCCCACCAGCAGTGCAGAAGTTTTCCCTTTTCTCTACATCCACACCAACATCTCTGGTTTGGGATTTTGTGATATGGGCTAATCTTACTGGAGTTAGATGATATCTCAAAGTAGTTTTGATTTGCATTTCTCTGATGATTAAGGATGGAGAGCATTTTTTCATATGTCTGTAGGCCATGAGCCTTTCTTCTTCAGAGAAGTTTCTCTTCAAGTCCCTTGCCCACCCTGAGATGGGATCACTTGTTCTTTTCTTGCTAATATGTTTGAGTTCTCTGTGGATTCTGGTTATTAAACCTTTGTTGGAGACATAACCTATAAATATCTTCTCCCAGTCTGAGGGCTGTCTGCTTGCTTTACTTACTGTGTTCTTGACTGTGGAGAAGCTTTTTAGTTTGATCAGGTCCCAGTAGTGTATTTTTGATGTTGCTTCAATCACCTAGGGTGTCCTCTTCATAAAATGTTTGCCCAGGCTGATTTCTTCAAAAGTTTCCCCTGCACTTCTAGTATTTTTATAGTTTCATGTCTTAAGTTTAAATCCTTAATCCAGTGAAAGTATCTTAGTTAATGGTGAGAGGTGTGGGTCCAGTTTCAGTCTTCTACAGGTCGCCAGCCAGTTCACCAGCACCATTTGTTAAATAGGGAATGTTTTCCCCACTGAATGTTTTTTAATTGGCTTGTCAAAGGTCAAATAACAGTAAGTATTGGGTTCATCCATTGGCTATCTATTCTGTTCCATACATCCACCTTTCTGTTTTTGTGCCAGTACCATGCTGTTTTGATCACTATCAGTTTATAGATATTCTGAGGTCTAGTAGCATGATTCCTCTCGATTTGTTTTTATTTCTGAGTAATATCCTGGCTATTGGAGGTTTTTTTCTGATTCCATATAAAATGAAATATTATTTTTTGAGATCTTTAAAGTATGATAGTGGAACTTTAATAGGGATTGCATTAAAATTGTATATTGCCTTGGGTAGTATTCACATTTTACCAATGTTGATTCTTCCCAGACATAAGCATGGTATGTTTTTCCATTTGTTAACATCTTCAGCTATTTCTTTTCTTAGAGTTTCATAGTTCTCTTTAT